>NW_023411189.1:0-600000 GCF_903995425.1 Onychomys torridus
CAGTTTCTCCTGAACTGGCTCTGATGTTCTCCTTAGGTAGTCATGGCCCCTGGTGGGCAGATTTTCTTCCATACTGTATATAATTTCCTGTAATCCATGCACGTAATTCATATGTATTAGATAATTTGGAATGAATATAAAATGATGATTCCTTGTCTTTTTTGACCATCCTTAGTGTTTCTAATTTTTCAATTTTTTTTTAGCTGAGGATCAAACCCAAGGCCTTGCGCTTGCTAGGTGAGCGCTCTATCACTGAGCTAAATCTCCAACCCCTAATTTTTCATTTTTTAAATTTACTTCTTGAATCCTCTTAAACTGCTGTGCAGAAATGACTATTCAGAGTATTACTTTGTAGTTCTCATACTCATTTTCTAAATTTAGACTGGTTGAATAATTTATACTTTCTTATAAGTGAACTTATCCTGTGTAATGTTTAAAAATACATCATTCTCTTGATTGAATTATGTCTTCTACTTAGTGATGTCAGGACCTGTTGTGGATTTTGATTTTTAATTTATTTTTTATCTATTATTGTGTTGTGTTTGCTGTTTTATGTTATTGCTTCTTTAGGATTTTTAATCCATAAAAGACATTATACTGGGAAACTGAGGTAGCAGAGTCAATTATTTGCTTTAAAAGTCAATGAATTGTGATATTTAAAAATATAAGTGCATGTTATTAATAGTCTTAAATACATGTTTCTACTTTAATAATAGTCACATTCCTTTATTGTTATGTTGTCCTTTGCTTTATATCATTTATTTTTGATACGATGTCTGACTGTGCTGCGCAATGTGTTTTTAACACAGGCATGGAAGCCATGTTTCTTCTCTGCCTCCTGAGAAGCTGCCACTGGAGGATTCCTCTTCTGGAGCTTATGGTATTATAAAACCACTTGCCATATGATTTCAATTCAGTAAATAATTAGATTGAAATATATATATTTTATATTCTGAAATTTGCTGAATTTATTAGGCCTAAGTACATTTTTTGATTATCGGGTTCATTACTTTACACTGGGTTATGTCCTTTCACAAAAATTGTAAAAACCATGCTTGCCTTAAGCATCAGATATTTGAGAACCAGAAATATGTAGTATTTATTTTCCCCTCTAACTGCTTGAGGAAACCTTTAAGGACAATGTGAAATAGAGATGACAAGGTTGAATATTGTTGGTTAATTTTCAACACACAGAAGTACTGTCCTCTAAGGATCTGCTCATGTACTATTTCCATACACAATATATCATAATTTATATATGATGGAGGTTTTAATTTTGATAGCTAACAAATATTCTTTCCAGTTTATTGTCATTAGGCATGTGGATTTATAATTTTCTTCTGTCTTACACTTTTAACTTTTTATTATCAAATAGACCCAAAGGAATGATTTTGAAAATTACATAGTAGTGTAAATTTTTAAAATAATTGCCAGTACTCACAAAAGAAATTTTTCTGAGAAGTCCAGAAATGAAAAA
The DNA here is from genome assembly GCF_903995425.1 of Onychomys torridus. Classification (NCBI taxonomy): domain Eukaryota; kingdom Metazoa; phylum Chordata; class Mammalia; order Rodentia; family Cricetidae; genus Onychomys; species Onychomys torridus. The sequence goes on from NW_023411189.1 coordinate 1,478, forward strand.
GAACAAGATCATGAGCTTAGAAGAGGATACAGACTAGATGAGCCTTTGTTACTCTCCTCATTCTTGACCATGTCACAAGTTTTTATTTGTGGGATGATGCCAAATAGAGGTGTGAGTTTGAGCTATCAAGGCCCTTGATTTTTGTGGAAAAAAGTTATATACCTGGCATTTAGTACAATCTGATATCCTGGTAATGAATAAAATGGGGGGAAATGTTGACACTTGAGGAAAATTGGTAAAATTACTGGCAATTTTGGAGTTTACTCTGTAGATTCTGAGAACTGTCAGCAATGGTTGTTTACATTAACATAGCCATGTTTGAATGGAGTTCAAAAATAAGAAGCTAAATATCCGTGAATCTCTCTCCCACCTTGATATTGTAATAAACTAAATAAACACCATAATATTGTTTAAAGTAGATTTAATTTAATGGAATGTTCTTTCAGATATATATATATATATATATATATATAAAACCTTATACCTGAGATACTAATTAGATATGTTGAAAGGGAAGGCTCATGTAGCCTACATGGTTATCCACCTACCGAATCCAGCTCAGTGATTTTCCTGCTCAGGAACATAATACACTCGCTTAGAACTCCTTTTCTCATTTTTTTTCTTCTGCATCAAAGATTAAGAATTTGATTTTATGTCCAAGTAGATACTTCACCTCTCCTAACTAGATTTCATGTTGCTCGAAAGTACTCCACATGCAACTAAAGGAAAGAAGTATTCATCAATATTAAGTTTGCTCTTGTTTTTTAATTATTTAAATGCTCAAAAAATAACTCATTATGAATGTTGATGGATGATATTTATTCATTTCTTAATGTACTTGTTTTACTAATGGACCGTTTTACTCCTGACTGCCTGTCTATTGAAAGAGTAGTTATTTAACAGGAGGGTCATTTTATCATCAGATTTTCATATGTTCCTTGTAGGGCTTCTGTTCCATTCATTATCCCACTGTTTCCATTTCCTAGGATCCATGGCAATGAAGAAACATGAGGTCAGGACTGTTTGATCAACTGAAAAAAAAGTTACTCAAAAATGAACAACACTGCAAAGTATTTTTCTCTTAAAATCTTAGAGGAAGGAGAAAATCTTACTTAACTAGTAATGCCCAATTAGGATGAAAGAGCATACCTAGACAATTATATTTACATGGTAGGATGCCAAAGCCTTATTAGTGTCCACAGCATTCTTAGATACTTCCCTTATTTGTGGTTTTGGTGAGAGCATAAAAGTATTCAGTTGGTCATACTGTAACTAAGAGTTATTTGATGTATATTGATGTACAGACCCAAGAGGGTGTAGACCAAGAGGCTCATTCTGCAACTCAAGGTTGTATTTAACTTTCTTTAAGGAACTGGTCACTACAGAGTAGTTGCAAAGAATGGGTAATTTGATGAACCATGATGAGGAAGAAATAGAGGCATAGAAATGACATCACTTGTGAGTATGCTGCAACATTTCACAATAAAGGGTGAGTTTTTATCCAAATATCTGAGAAAACAACACAAAAATATGAGGATTGATGATAATGTAATATATAATTGTAACAATGCATTATTAATCAAAATATCTAACAAGAAAGTATTAGTTAATTTGTGTTATATTATGCATATTTCACTGATGCATGTTTAATCAATATAGAGTAGAATATAATATCTAGGGTTCCATTCCTATACCCATGAAATGCAAACTCATGTATAGTAATGTATACATATATTCATAAAGTAAGATTGACAGTTATGTCAATGATAAATTTTGGCAGTATAATCATCTTCCCCAAATAACAGACTTTTTGATTTGTATACAACTAAATTAAGTTTGTAGGATTTATACATGGTTACTTTATTCAGTCCTAACAACATTTTAGCACACCTGCACTGCATTGTATCTTACTAAATCTGAGTTAAGATCCTCTAGGATAAAGAAAAAGAGAAAACTAGAACACCATTGATTCTCTTAAGGATTTTGTAGCTTCTTATCTCTGAGCTTCTTCTAACCTATGAAGAATATTTCTTCTTATAGGCATTTCCTCTCAAATGGGACATTCACACCTTTAAGAAGGTGGAAATCCCTTCACATTCAGACACCATTTTGACTGATATCCCTCAACAGGCCCATAAAATAGGACTTATTTCTACCTTCTTCTAGAATCCATAAGCATATCCTAAGTTGAGTACTGTGTTAGGTTGTGTGTATTTTTCCCTATGTAATATTTATCTTTTTTTGTGTGTAATGTAAAATTTAAATAATAAAATATTGGCTCATTCATGTGTTTCATTTCCCAGAACATGTTCTGTTTTTTTCTTCTCTTTCCTTCAGTCATGATACCTTTTAATCTAAAAGGTATGGAAGCTCCTTAGTGGTTCAGCATTAGCTCCATATGTACAAAATATTATCAATAATTTCATAAATACTATTAGAACATTAATGATGGTCTTTAAAAATCTTTTTCTTTTATTTTGTGATCATACTATAGTTATGTCATTTCTCCCTTTCATTTCCTCTTTTCAAGCATTCTCATATACTCCCTTTTACTGTAATTGTAATTTATGGACTATTTGTTCATTCATGGTTATTACTAGCATATGTATACATATACATATATATGTACATACATACATACACACACACACATATATACACACATACATATATATGTTTAAATGTAACCTCCTAAAGTTCATAATCTCAAAGCAAACTCCATGTTACTTATGCTCCTGCAGTTTTTCTGAGATTTCTACTATAATGTTCCCTTAGCCTAAGGTGAAATTCCCTTTGCAGATTTATAAAAATTGACTTGGTTTCACAAATTTCCATTTTGATTTGTCTTTATCTCTTCACAGAGAAGTTTCCTTGATAATAGTTGAAACTATCTCTCTCTCTCTCTGTCTCTCTCTGTCTCTCTCTCTGTCTCTCTGTCTCTCTGTCTCTCTCTCTGTCTCTCTGTCTCTGTCTCTGTCTCTCTCTCTCTCTCTCTCTCTCTCTCTCTCTCACACTCACACACACACACACACACACACACACACACATATGCAAAGCGAAAACTGTTTAGATTGATTTTAGGGATTATGCTTTGTACCTGAATGTTTTCCTGTGCCCACCCAGCTCCTGTGTCCTCACAGTTTCACAGCTTCTCAGACCCAAATGAATACCCAGTGGCTTATATTAATTATGAACTGTATGGCCTATTGGCTTAAGTGTCTTGGTAGCTAGCTCTTACATCTTAAATCTACCCATTTCTACAAATCTATACTTGCCACATGACTAGTGGCTTACCAATATCTTTACATCTTGCTTCTCATGGTAGCGACTGGCAGTGTCCTATCTGTTCTCTTTTTTCTCCTTCCTCCTCTCTAGTTAGAATGTCCCATCTCACCTTATTCTGCCTCACCATTGGCCAAACAGCTTTATTTATCAACAAATCAGAGCAACATGTTGTCACAGCATACAAAAATACCTTCCCCCATCACTTCCCCTTTTCTTTCTAAACTAAAGGAAGCTTTTAACATTCCCCAACATTGCAAAAGAACTTTGAGTGACTGTCCAGGCAGCAAGTTGTCTTTGTGATTCTAGATTTTTAATTTGCTTACAATGCTCTTCCTATTTACTTAGGTGATATTATATCTTTCTGAGGTTTTTGATGTAGCTGAAGACTAGATAGTTATTAATATGATTTTCCTTGGTTATGACAAAAGATGAATTAGAAATGATATTTTAGATTTACAAATATAAGGCAGATATAATATTTTCTTTAAATTTACAAAATACAAATAGATTAGATATTGTCATTGTAATTCTTGATTGATAACTGTTTTGTTATATGTAATCTTAATAGGTTAAAGTTAAAACCTTCCTTTTGAATTGTTATTGCCATTTTTGTAAAATACAAATCAAAGAAGGTAAGGGGCAGAGAAAGTGGGAATAAAGGAAAGGGCAAGCAAGAAAGCAGAAAGATAGAGTGAGAGGATATAAAGAAGGAAAGGAATGACATGCCAGAAGAGGTAAGGGGATTTTGGAAAACATTACATTCAGCAGTAATACAATGGGGTGAATTATAGTTTGGAAGGTGAGTGAAATAATCCTTAGTATATACTTATTTCTTTAAGTAATTATAAACGTGTTCTGTTTTATAATTTGGAAGACCCACTTACATTTCTTCAAAGTATATTAATTCCACATCTAACCATTTTGACAATCTCTATGCAATGCAGAATTGCATTCCTGTTGAATAGTAGAATCCAGTTCTTACAAATCACTGATTTACATATGAAAGAAAGGTAGAGATTATTGGAAAGTTGAATGAACATGAACATAGATGAGGAATTTGACAAGGCATGGTTAACATGAGAGAAGGAATATACAGGTGAGCCATCAGTGCTTCTCTTATTCCACACATGTGTGTAGTTCACCGGGGCACAGAACAGACAATTTCCCCTTTGCTGGGATTTCAGGTCTGTACCCAAAAACTAAAATTAACATTAGAAGAGTATCTCAGAGGCAAATCAGAAACAGAGTGGAAGAAAAATTGATATTTACATGTAGAGAGTAGCAGGGAGTTTTTTGAATTTATATTCAATTGGTTATTTTAGATTAAAAAGTACAGGACTGGGTAGAGTGCTCAGTAACCCATGTGCTTGTCTTCCAATTTTGATCACCCAATGGTTTATTTCTATTTTCCGTATTAAAAAGAGGCATAATAATGTGTAGAAAATTTCTAAACAGTCTTATTAAATAAGAAGCACAGAGCCAAATACAGAGATGTAAGCCATAGAGATCAGCGCAATAGCCACCAACTAACCTTAACTTACCACCTTGCCAAAAGAGATTCTTCCTGTCTAACCTGTGCCTTTTTTGCCTTTCTGTTCTGCCTTCTCATTGGCTCTAAGCACAGCCACATCAATTCCAGTCACTGCCTGTGTATACATACCTCCAGGTCTGCATGTTTGGTTCTGGAATTAAAGGCATGTGTCACCATACTTTGCTGTGTCCTTGAACACACAGAGACACTGCTTGCCATGTGATCGGATTAAGGGCATGTGCTACCACCACCTGACTTCTGTTTATGGCTGACTATGACCTATGATCTCCAGGCAAACTTTATTTATTAACACACAAATAAAATATCATATTTCAGCACAAATAAAATATCACCACAGTGGTGTTTGCAAGTCTTCCTGGAACTTCAGGTTTAGAGAGAGAGAGAGAGACCTTGGATCTTGCTGTCAAAATACCCTAGATAGCATGGTAAAATTCAGTTAGGGTTAAATGTTATCTCAAAAGAGCAAGAGATAGTAGACCTCTGCACTGAAACAATATTTGCTGGACATTACAGCTCATTTGAATAAATAAACAGTCGTCATCTGGGTCTACCTGCACAATTCTTGTGTTAGAGCAAGCCATCTAAATCCCAGCAAGTCAGAGGCTTATGTGTGGAAGCCAAACACAAATCATTATGTGGCCTAATTCACTAATGATGTATCATTTTATCCAGAGATACTTGCCCTGACAGATTATTCGTGCTCGAGTAGGTGGTCACCCATCTGTGTAATACAGACCACACTAAATGGTATCTGCACCCTTTGAGAGAGTCTATTCCAAGACCAACTCCAGGGTATGCAAAAAAATATCCAGGAATGCAGTAAGGGCTAGACATTTATATCTGAGGGCTAAACAAACAAAAACAAACAAACAAACAAACAAAACAATTTCTGTTGGTAACTCTCTTTCAGTTCTTCTTGCAAAATGAAATTCATCTGTCTCCACAAAGCTACATTCTTTACATACATCTACATATATCTCTTTACATACATACATACATCTCTCTCATATAGCCACACATATCTACACAAAGATACATCTTTTTTTTACATAACTCCAGATGTCTTCTTTTAAAAAAATTATATATTTTTATTATTATTAAGAAATTTTCTATTCATTTTACATAACAACCACAGATCCCCCTCTGCTCCCTCCTCCTATCCCTCAGCCTTCTCTCCCACCAACCCATCCCCCATCCCACCTCCTCCTAGGCCTTCTCCCATGGGCAGTCAGAAGAGTCTGATTCACTCAGTTGAAGCAGGTCCAAGTCCCTCCACCCCTCAAGGCTGATTAAGGTGTCTCATCATATGCAGTGGGATCCAAAAAGCCCACTCATGCACCAGGGATGGATCCTGATCCCACTGCCAAAGGCCCCTTAGGCAGATCAAACTATACAACTGTCTTGCCTATGTAGAAGGCTTAGTCCTGTCCCATTCAGAATCAACAATTATTGGTCCATACTTCATGAGTTCCCACTAGGTTTGTTTGGTTATCTGTCTTCTCTACACATTACTTCCCTCTACTCTGCTATGTTACTTCACACACTCCTACATCATTCACTCACTCTTTAATCTCCTCCTAATGACTAAATTTTCTTCAAAAGCAAGCCTTTACTACGATCCACTTCAATGTGCTGTTATGTGTGTTAATGCAGTTATTTTGCTTTGTCTGTTTTATCCTTTGGAATTAAAAACTGTTTTCTCCTTTTATTTTTACTATCTTGTGGCTCTCATGCTTCCCTAGTTATTTTTTTCCAACTAAATTTCTGTTCTTGTGTTTACTCTGAATGGAATGTAAAGGGTCAGAAGTGATGATCAGGCTGGGCGGTGGTGGTACACACCTGTAATCCCAGCACTTGGAAGGCAGAGGCAGGTGGATCTCTGTGAGTTTGAGGCCAGCCTGGTCTACAAAGTGAGTTCCAGGACAGCCTCCAAAGCTACAGAGAAACCCTGTCTTGAAAAAACAAAACAAAACAAAACAAAAAACAACAAAAAATCAAAACAATTCATCAATTCATATAAAGATGAGCCACTGCAGCCAGGCAGTTTATACAAATAGTAAACTTTGACTGAGACACTCATTACGGGAATTTCTCTCATATTGGCTTGGGAGTTGTAGGCTGAAATTATAGTGGATTTCTTCAGCACTGTTTTGGACTTTTTGGTAATACAGCTGCCTTTGTGTGACATATCACGTAGGTTTATTAATGATTCTGTAAGTAAGCACACTAAACCCTCTGGTTCACCAGTATGGACATGATGGGCCCTTTTTAAATTCCTGTCCTGGCATGCATGTCCTACCTGGACTGACAGATTGTTCCTTATGTCTCTTCAGGAAAATAGAAACAGCTGAAAAGTATGTCTATCTTTAACTTGGCTCACAACCATCTGTGATGAGATCTGGTAGTATCCTCTGGTATGCAATCATACATGCAGGTTGAACACTGTATATATAACAAATAAACCAATCTTAAAAAAAGAAAATTCCTTACCAATGGCAATTGCATTTTAAAGTTTTATCGAATAGTCTTGACATTTAGATGCTACTAGTTCTCATTGTTACTCAGGCAGGTTTGCAACTACACTTGTGATCCTTCTGATTCAGGCTCCAGTGAGCTGTGATCATAGGAACACCACCAAGCTTGGCAGATATTAGTGTAATATGTTTTATTTATGATACCAAGGTTTGGTGTGCTCCCCAGGATGACTTAAATCTCATCACTTAAACCATGCTTGCTCCTATGGATCCTAAGAAGCTCACAATGTAGATATAGGCCACCTCACTCACTCACTGTAGTATTAAACTAATTGTTTTTCAATGTTTCGGTTTTGAGTGTTGATTGTTTGCATATAAAACACAATTTAATTTTTTATTTTTGTATGCATTACTACTTTACTGAAATTATTTTTTGAACTATGACTAACAATATTTTTCTACATCCAAGTTTAAATTCATCACAAACGTTTCAGATTAATTTTGTTGCCTGAAGGTTTAGATATTTAAGAATAAATGTCCAGTGTTAATAGTTCCAAATTACTGCCATGAAGATGTGCTCTAGGACTATGTCCAGTGCAAAGTGCTAACAGTCGCTATCATTGATTTTCTTTAAATTGCAGAAATACTAGACCTTGACAAGTACAACAGTGACTGCAGATTATAGGATTTCATTTCCATCACTAATATTTAAGTGTTTTTTCAAATTATTAAGATATTTAGGGACTCACAAAGACTTTTGTTGTGTAATTTGAGACCATCATGTAGTCTTTGTCCATTATTATTGTAAGACAGTATGCTACAAGAACTATTTATGTATATTAAACTAAATCTACATACTTTGGTCATTTTTACTATTCATACTATAAAAGAGCAATTCTTAACCTGTTTGTCATGACCCCCTTGGGGATCAAACCAGCCTGTCACAGGGGTAAATTCAGATATTTACATTATGACTCATAACAGTGGCAAAATTAGACTTACAAAGTAGCATTGAAAATACTTTTATGATTATGGGGCACCACAATGCAAGGAACTATATTAAAGGTTATTAGGAAGTTTGAGAATCATGGTATAAAATATTTTCTATGAACTGGAGGATCTTTATCATATTAGTAAGTAACATTTTTTCAATTTTCATTAAAGTTTTTCTTCCAATATATTTAAATCTTATTCTCCATTTCTACTCTTCCCAAATACTCCATAATCACCTACCTACCAAATTTTATGTTCCTTATGCATGCCTCTGCCCTAACCCTAACCCTAACCTCAACATAGCACGGTGACAAGGAGTAGACCACATGCAATCAGAAAGACATAGTAGAGACACTATCTTACATTGTAATACTGTAAGAAATTCTAATGTTGTACTTAGTGAAGAGTAGTTGAATGTATCTGAGGCCTGTACAGATGATTGTGGCATGTGTGGCAGTGGAACATACATAAGAGTCCTCTGTGCCTCTCTTGTCCCATTATACTTTTTGGGCTCACAAGGGAAGAACACAGACAATCTGTCATAAAATTTTCGTCCAGTGCTCAGAAGTCTAAACTTGAAACTTGAAGAGGATCTCAAGGGAAAGGCTCAGAGATGAGGCGGAAGAAGATTAGCAGTTTACACAGAGTGAGTGCCTTGTGGTCCTTGGAAGACACTCAGGGTGTTACTTTTTCTTTAGATCAAAATGTGCAGATAAGGAACATGCTTTCCTTACAGATATGATCACCTGACTTTTCTTCATAGAATATGTAAAAATCAAAATCTAGGGAGCATGTGGGCTAGCACTCCCAGGGTATGACAGGATATCAGGAGAAGTGATGGACACATGTTTTTTTCCTCAGCTGGCCTAAACAACTTGGCAAATTCTAGTCCATTGAAAAATGCTTTCTCTAATTAGCAGAGATAGTAGACAACTCATTGTAACAGTATTTTCTGGACGTGGCAGAAAAGTTGAACACATTATCTCACAACAGCTGAACTGCATGAAAAGACTGATATCAGATCAAGGCAGACAATATCTCACTCTACCTGGAAGAGGGACTCATGAAGTTTCACTCCTATATGAGTAGCTCTGGTTATTTGATGGGCTGCTGGGGATGAGTAAGATTCCTTCAGGGATGTTTGCCTTTAGAGGATATCTGTTCTCTAGTAGATTGTCCCACATCCATGCACATTCAGCCGGCACTAAAGTGAATCATGTGGAATAAAGTAAAGTTAGATAGATAGATAGATAGATAGAGAGAGAGAGAGAGAGAGAGAGAGAGAGAGAGAGAGAGAGAGAGAGAGAGGGAGGGAGAGAGAGAGAGAGACAGAGAGAGTGTACACAAAGTAGGGATGGAATTTTGATTGTAGGAATGGGGATGAATGATGAATTTTACAAACAATATGTATATATATATATATATATATATATATATATATATATATATATATATAATCATTGAATAAAATATTTTAATGGAAAATATTTTTTCATACACTATTCTCTGAACATCGTATTCCCCTCATCTCCTCCTGGTCCTTTGTACCCTACCATCCCATCTAAGTCTTTGTCTTCTTAATCTCTTTCTTCAGAAAACAAATAGGCAAATATAAACCAGATTAGGAAAGAGAGAAAGAGAGAGAGAGACAGAGACAGAGACAGAGAGACAGAGAAAGACAGAGAGACAGATAGACAGAGACAAATTAACAAGGAAAAAAGCAAGAGGTGTACATATGCCCAGAGAGACACATGCACATATAGGACATCCATAAAAGTAAAAAATTGGAAACTATAATATATAAGCAACATATCAATAATGTTTAAAAATTCCTGACAAAGTACTATTAGAGAAAAATAAGAACTCCAACAATACAATTGAATTAATTTTGTGTTGACTGACTGCTCCTGGATGAGGAGCATGCCTTTTTAATGCTGTTTGTATCCTAAGTGAGACTCCCCTAGAAAACATCTTTTTTTTTTTTTTTTTTTTTTTGCATTGTGAGTAGTTGTGAATTGGACACAGCTCCTTGGTTAGGGATGGGAGATCATGACTTCCCCTTCTCATCTCAGTGCTGGGACCCGAACTGGACTACTCCTGTATAGGCTCTATGATTACTACCACTGTTTCTGTGAGTCCATATGTGTGTCAGTCTTGTCCCATCTAGAAATTTTTGCTTCAGTTTGTTTTCCAACCCTACTGGCTCTTTCAATATTTTAGTCTCCTCTTCAGCAATTTTCTTAGAAATATAATATTTTTTTAAAATCAACAAATAGTAGTTTGACTTCCGGCAAACCTGCATTCACATATGCATGTACTTCACACATAAAAAAGTCAATTGTATATACATACATCCTCACATAGAGAGAACAGTCTGATCCAGTGTAATAATTCATGAATATAATCATAGCATATAAGGGAACTGACAGGGAGATTGCAAGGTGTCAACAGCATGTTGCATTTGGCAATCCAGAGTCAGAATCAGAAGGTCCACAGAAATTGTGGTTTTCTTATAGATAACCATGGTAATGCCCTAAGTAGCAGATACATGTTCAGCCCCCAAGCACCACTGGCTGTTTTATCTGTTGTCAATTGCAGCTGGAGTCCCTAGTAAATTCCTTTTTTTTCTGCCTTTCCTCATTTCCTTTTCTTGTTTCTACAGCAACATATGGGGAGGAGTGATACCTTTTAGAAGCAGTACCTGTAATGGAGATTCCCCAAGTTACAATTTTTATATCCTGTCCTTGGGTTGAGCTCATCTCATTTCCTCTTCTGATTGGTATTTATTTAATTATTTATTTTACTAAACACAACAGGCAACAGAGGCAACCAGTGCTAATATGAATCCATGCACTATATCAGGATCATGAGAAATGTTCAAGTGAATAATAGTAGAGACAAGTAAGGAAAGCACAATAATGGTTGTATTTTATCACTTAGAGATTTCAGAAGAAGAAGTTTTCATGCCTCAAATTTGATGGGATATTATTGATAATAAGATCTGAAAAAGGATATGGAAGTATTAGATTGAGATACATGTATATATGGTAGTTAGATAAATATAGACACATAGAGAAATAATACATAAGAGGGAAAGGTGCATGCCATTTTTATTGATCACACAAGGAGCAATGTAGAAGGGAAAACAATTGAGTGTCTCAGAGGAGGATCCATTAAAGAGGCCACAGCAAAACTTAGGAAAAGCCAAATGTCCAGAACACAAGAGAGGTATTTGCTGATAGTATATATTTTCAAGTATGCTATGTGATGCAGATAGAATTTCTAACATATGAAGGTAAAAATGTTAGTACTATGATAAATTTTACTGAGTGCATAATTAATAAAATAATTTGGGATATTATATCCTTATTGGAGGGAGAGCAAAGGAGACCTTCTAAAGAATCTGTACAATTTTGTTATAAGTGTTGAAAAGATTATCGATTTATGTCATTGTTGTTAATCATATGATGCTAAGCCTTTAGATTTTTGGTATTTGTCATTGGCCAGCATATGTTCAGAATCATCTATTGTCTCTCTACTATTACCTTTTTGTATGGGATTTTAAGATTTTTTTCATTTTTTTTTAATTAAGACATTTTCTACTCACTCTATATGCTATCCATAGACCCCCACTCCTCCCTTCTCCCACCCCCTGGGGTTTTAAGATTTTAACATAATGATTAATTTAAGTTTTGCCTAGTAAGATGAAATGCAATTGTACAACTGACTGGACCATATACCTGAATTCTATAGAAGCATAATGTAACTTTTAGTAGCTATTTGTAAACATTAGACTCCTGTATAAGGAAAAATGCCTGTAAATTTTGTAAAAGAAGTCAGTTATATTCAGCATGTGATTGAAAATTCAGAAAAAAAGGAATCCTATTGAGTCATTTTTGTAAGATTGTTCCACAATATTTTACAGACCCTGCGTGGATGTTCTAAATAATCACCCAAACTGTGAGTTTCAGAACAGAATATCAGCTAGCCTTCCTTAATGAGGGAACATTGGTGGTTACAGTATAAACCATGTAATAAGCTTTTTGCTAAGAGGAAATAGTGAAAGCTAGGGTGAATGTAATGGCTAATTGAACTACTATGCAGGTCCCACACCAGTTGTGTGATATGGGCTTAGGTAGGTTTCCTAGTTCACAGAATCCTAACATGGCATTATGGGAAACATTGAAAGCAGAGTAATTGACATTTGCTTCTATTTGTTTAGACATTTAGAATGTGAGTGTAAACTCTAAAAGCTTCCATTGGGCAAGATGATTCACCCCCTGGTATGTGAGGAATGTTGAGTAAATCATCTTCCATATAGATAAGGTAGAATTTTTCCTGATCTGGCCAACATAGCTGGAGCCGGTCAGGCCTACACAGCTGTAGACAGGAGCAGTAGAATTCTGACAGGTCTTAATTTCCAATGCATGCTTGTCCTGTAATGAGGCTACCATACAATATACTCTGGTAGGGCTATGTCCTATCTAAGATAAAGGGTATGCTTGATATTTGGGATGCAAGTATATTTGAAAATTTAACCCATTTTATTCAAGAGTTTGATTTTTAAAAAATTTATTGTATTTGTGTTTTAATTTTACCCTTCAGCCATGGGTTCCCCTGTCCTCCCCTCTCCTGCCTCTGTTCCCAACTTCCCCGCCAGCCCCTCCCCTCCATTCCCATCTCCTCCAGGGCCAAGACTCCCCTGGGGATTCATTTAAACCTGGTGGATTCAGTACAGGCAGGTCCAGTCCCCTCCTTCCAGGCTGAGCAAAATGTCCCTGTGTAAGCCCAAGGTTCCAAACAGCCAGCCCATGCACTAAGGACAGGTCCGGGTCCCACTGCCTGGATGCCTCCCAAACAGTTCAAGCTATTCTGTTGTCTCACTTATCCAGAGGGCCTGCTCCAGCTGGGGCCCCCACAGCCTTTGGTTCATAATTCATTGCTGGATCAAGATCAGAAAGGGAGAACAAGGGATAACAGACTGTGATAAATGATGACATGAGAACAGGAATAGGCAGAGTGCTGGAGAGGTCCCCAGAAATCCACAATGATACATCCTCTGTAGACTTCTGGCAATGGTCGAGAGAAAGCCTGGTCTGACCTAGTCTGGTGATCAGATGGCCAAACACCCTAAAGGTTGTGCTGGAACTCTCGTCCAATAACTGATGGAAGTGGATGCATTGATCCTCAGCCAGGTCCCAGGTGGAGCTCCAGGTGTCCAACTGTTGAGTGTGAATTCTTGAGACCAAGATTGGAAAAGCACAGGGACAAATAGACAAACAAAAGGAAGCATTTGATTTTTTTTTTTTTTTGAGATAGGGTTTCTCTGTGTAGTTTTGGTGCCTGTCCTGGATTTTGTTCTGTAAACCAGACTGGCCTCAAACTCACAGAGATCCTCCTGGCTCTGCCTCCCGCATGCTGCGATTAAAGGCATGCGCCACTGCTGCCTGGCAAGCATTGAGTTTTTATATAAACAGTTTTCATAGGGATCTTGAATATTAATTTACGTTAAATGAACTTTAAATTTATCTTATTTTATTTTATTTTAAATTTGTGATTATATTATAAATGCTTAAAACTAACAGTACACATTTTTGGTTTGAAAAAAAAATATTCCAAAGAATTAAGCATTTGCATTTATATACAACTGAAATTTTAGATATACTGCTAAGTTTTCACCCCAGAAAGTTGATTTCCATGTTGATTAGGTCACACGCTACAGTTGTCCTTCCCTTTTATATAATTTTATTATTATTATTATTTTTGTATTTAAAAAATTTTATAATTTAATTTAATTTTACATATCAGCCACAGATTCCCCTGTTCTCCTTCCTCCTGCCCCACCCTACCCTCTCCCCAGCCCACCCCCATTCCCATCTCCTCCTGGGCAAAGACTCCCCTGAGGATCAGCTCAACCTGGTAGTTTCAGTCAAGGTAGGTCCATTTTCCCTCCTCCCAGGCTGAGCAAAGTGTCCCTGCATAGGCTCCAGGTTCCAAACAGCCAGCTCATGCACTAAGGACAGGTCCCAGTCCCACTGCCTGGGGGCCACCCAAACATTTCAAGCTAATCAACTGTCTCACTTATCCAGAGGTCCTGATCCAGCTGGGGGCTCCTCAGCTATTGGTTCATAATTCATGTGTTTCAATTAGTTTGGCTATTTGTCCCTTTGCTTTTTCCAATCATGGTCTCAACAATTCTCAATCATACAATCCCTCCTATTTCTTGCTGATTGGACTCCTGGAGCTCCACCTGGTGCCTGGCTGTGGATCTCTGCATCTGCTTCCATCACTCATTGGATGAGAGCTCCAGCAAAACAGGGTGTTTGGCCATCCCCATCACCAGAGTAGGTGGTCAGTTTGGGCTTTCTCTCAACCATTGCCAGTAGTCTACAGTGGATATATCTTTGTGGATATTTGGGGACCTCTCTAGCACTTTGCTTCTTCCTATTCCCATAGGGTCTTCATTTATCATGGTCTCTTTTTCCTTATCCTCCCTCTCTGTTCTTGATTCAGCTGGGATCTCCTGCTCCCCTAAGTTCTCTTTCCCTCCATCCTTGGCCTTCATTACCTGCCCCACCCTGCCATGTCCAGTTTGCTCATGTAGATCTCATCTGTTTCTCTGTTGTTGGAGGATCCCTGTGTCTTTCTTAGGGTCCTGTTTTCTAAGTAGCCTTCCTGGAAATGTGAGTAGCAGTCTAGTCATTCTTTGTTTTACATCTAGTATCCTCCTATGAATGAGTACATACCATGTTTGTCTTGCTGAGTCTGGGTTTCCTCACTCAGGCATGTTTTCGTGTCTGACCATCTGGTATCGGATAACCAGTTGGTGTGCTTTCAATAGAGAAAAGCTATTTCTGTCACTCTCAGCATTCCTTGGCTGCCAGGACTTTTTTGTCTAGGTTTGAGGCTTTATGTGAGGGCATCCCCTTCCATGTCAGCATGTTTATTTTGTTGATGATCACACCCATACCAAATAGCTTTAAATTAAAGATAAAGGGAGGTAGAACTGAGATGACAAAGAAGCATATAGCTCGTAGACTGTGAAGCATTTTACTTATTTAAAAATAAATATTTAAAACTTGTGGGCTAAATGTCCTCCTTCTGGAGCTTCAAATATGAGTAAATGATAAGCAAACAGACAATGCCTAAAATAGTGGGAAAAGATGAAGAACAACTCATGAGTATCTAGGTTAGAAGAAACCCTAAAGACAAGAATGATATATCTGAAACCAAGGTGAAATGACATGTTTATATTTCTTCATCACACATACTTTCCTGGGCACTATTTCAGTTCATTAGCAAAGCAAATCAAGGCATCTGGGGAAAATGAATGGCTTTGAGTGGACAGTGTCATTGGAGATACAAGAGTTGACAATTGTTTACAACAATGCTAGTTAAACCTTGACACCAAAACATGATAGCTACAGGGGTGTCCAAAACTTTGACAATAAGGCATGATGTTATCTCCAAATGTTTTGGGCTACATGCACAGCTATCTTGTGCAGTGTGGGGGCCACTGGTTGCACCCACCTGGTATAGCAACAACAAATTAGGTGATGTTTGTTTGTCGTTTATTTCAGGCTGCCTGTTGAGCTCCTCCATTTACTTCACCTGCTGCCAATGCTGAAAATGAAAGGCTACAAATAATATTTCATTTCTCATAAAAGTGAGTAAAACTGAGCAGGCACACTCACAACTTCTATGTTATATTGTCATTCCGTGGCCAAGTGTGTCACATGAACATGAATATGTCAAGCACCAATAAGGCATATAGTCTACTTCCAATGGGGAAGTGAGGGGAATGAGTTTTGCTAAATAATACAAAATATCACAGAGGATATTTTGGTTCCATTTAAGAGAAGAATTTGAGTGAGGCTTCTTGGCGAGAGTGACAAAATGCCCATTCCCTATATTTTCAATAAATTATAATAGAAATATATTACTTTCATTTTATTCTTTGTTCAAACCTGCTGATGCCTGACTTCTCATCTCCTAAGCTCCTACAATTTTCAGTGTATCACATGTTCTGAATCTCTTCCCTTAGCTCATATAGACTATTTTACTGATAGAATCAAGGTTCCCAATAACCCAATAATCAGGACATGGCCATTGAAAGGAAGCTGGGTGGAGACTAGAGTGGTTAATAAACAGCTCTGTTTTGGAATATCAAGAATTAAGGTGGAACAAAGTTGAACAATTAATTTTTATGCTGGTTGTGGTGGCACATGCCAGTAGGATTTGCAGAAGAAGGCAGAGGCAGGAGGATCATGAGTTCAAGGATAGCCTGGATACACGACTTTAATCCCAGCACGCGGGAGGCAGTGAGTTTGAGGCCATCTTGTCTACAGAGCAAGAGAAACCCTGTCCCTACCTCAACAAAACAAAACAAAACAAAACAAAACAAAACAAAACAAAACAAAACAAAACAACAACAACAACAAAAAACCAAAAAAGAAAAAAAAGAGTTGGATAAAACTTACAACCTGGTTTGGTGTATTATATTAAGATTACTTGTACATAGACTTTTGAGTATTAACCCTTCTTAATATAAGTTTTAAGAAAAATCTTTCTCTCTTTGGAATTTTACAGTTTTTTAAAATTAAATCCATTCCCACAATGATCTTACAGATCCTACAAGAAAGTAAGCTTACATTTTAGCAGTAGTGCAAAAGATATCCATGGGGAAACATAGTTTAAACAAAACCTAGATAAAAGGGAAGAATTTAGAGAACTAAACACCTATAATTATATTTAGCCATTTTTTATATGTAAATTTTCTTGATGAAAAAATTTAAATACCATGATATGTAATAGTGACAATTAAATTTACCATTTTTTGGTAAGAAATTTTCCCTAAGTGAAATATTAGGCAGTATCTGGCTTTGTGGTAACAGAAACAGAGACACTGGGCCTGGCTTGAGCATTTGAAAACTCAAATCACACCCCTAGTTTATTGCCTCCAACAGTTCCTACAACAAAGCCACATCCCCTAATAGTTGTACTCCTTAGAGAGCAAGTATTCAAATCTATGAGTTTATGGGGACATTCTTATTCAAACAACCATATTATCTTAGAACAGTATATTTCTAAGCCCTCGTAATTGTTTCTATGAACTAAAAGTTCACAGGAACTATACCAAGAACAGTGTTATTTTCATTGAAGGAGATTGAATAGTAGCCATAGCACAGTCTGGATTTCATTATCCATTATCACACATGTGCATGCTTAAAATCTCATTTACTCCTAGAAATATATCATATGGATCATAATTTGCCAATATCCTATCACAGCTTAGAATGGTGATAAATTTAAAGGTCACATTGGACATTTTAATTTATTTTGATTTATTCTTTTTGGGAATATATATATATATATATATCAGATCTACCCATTCTCCACCCTTCAACCCATCCATGATGCCTATATCAAATCTCAATTTCAGCTTTGTGTCCTCCTTCTATAATAATTTATTTATTTATCTTTCAAAACCAGTGATCAGTTAGTGCTTCACATATATGTGTACAGGATGAGGAACCAGAAAATAAAAATCATCATTTTAACAATGTAGGGGAAAGAGAAGGAAACAGAGGTAGTGTAGAGAGAAAACACAAGGACTGAGGAAAAATTTATTAATTGGAATCTAGGAAAGTTCTCAAAGACTGCCTTACATGATAAGTTTAGAGTAAGCAACATTGATAGCAGATGGTCACTCTTACCCTGTAACTGAGTGGTAGTTCACCTTCAATTCTGCATGTTCTATGAGGTGAGAGAGGCTCAGTTATGATACTTATTTTTTTTTTATCTGTCTTTCTACAAAAATCTGGTCAAGAGTGTGATTTGCTCTATGTGGATCACATTGATGTTGTGGGAATGACAGTCAACTAAAAATGTAAAGGGTGAGTATACTGAATTTTTAATGATAAGTAGAGTTTATAGCCATATGAATATTGTAGCTGAAGCTATCCTGTTCTTGCCCTTCTGCCACAGCCCTCAAACCCAAGTAAACACACAGAGACTTATTTATTTACTTATTATTTACAAACTGTATGACCTAATGGCTCAGGCTTCTTGCTAGCAGTTCTTATATCTTAAATTAACCCATTTATATTAATCTATACCTTACCACATGGCTATTGGCTTACTGGTAATTTACATCCTGCTCCTCATGGCTGCAGGTGGCAGCATCTCCCTGCCTTACTCCTCCTGTCCCAGAATTCTCCTCTCTCTTTGTCCTGCCTATATTTTCTGCCTGGCTACTGACTAATCAGCATTTTATTTATCAATCAATCAATCATCCACCATGCTTTCCCTTTTCTTTTTTTTTTCAGAAAGGAACGTTTTAACTTTCACATAGTAAAATTACATAAACAAAACTATTATCAAGTGAAAATTAGAGTTATAATGTCTAGTCAATTTGTATTTGGAAAAATTAAAGAGGATATCCTATCTATCTTATATTTGTGAGTCTACTTTTATATCCAACTTATTTTTTATCATAACTAAGGAAAATTATAACTATCTAGTCTTCAACTACATCAGAGACCTCAGAAGCATGGAAGCAACTTTCAGGAGTCTTGCCAGAGTAGACAGAGACAGCTGGCAGCCTAGATAGTCATCCAAAGTTCCTCTGTAAACTTTGGGTATCTGTCTTCAGCCCACAGTAGAGGAGTCTCTCAGTCACTTCTCTCCATGTAGTTTAGAATGTCTGGCAATTTCTTCTGTGAAGCAAGAACCTAAAGGACCATTTTGCCAAGCAAAGTTCCATGTTCACTTTCCCATGGGTCCTGCATATCTAGTTGGTACAACATTTTGTCAAGCAGTGCAGGCAAGAAAAGTTTCTTGCCCAAATGGCTATTTTTGCCAAGAAGAAGATAAACTCCATATGGAGTTTCTGTGATGCCAATCCTTCTGTCTGAAGTAAATTGGTGATGCTGGGAGCAGACTTGTCTCTGTGTCCAGAAAGTCTAAATTTTTAAAACCTTTTAAATGTCATATTCTGTAGGTCTTTGAAGTATTTGAAAATTACCTATCTATCTGGAATATATTTATGTATACCTAGAAAACTTAACTAACATGGCTACAGTTCTGACTATCATAGAAGAATAATTATTAATCTGTATTTTTAAAATATCCATTACAATCTAAATGAGTTACATAAACATAACATCTCAAATGGGAGTAGAAATATATATACAGTATAACAAAATTAAGTTTAAACTTGTATCAACAAACTAAAATCTATACCAATGTAAAACATTTTTTAAAATTTGCTCTGTAAAAGTTGGTTCATTAATCTACCCTTTCATCCTACCACATGTACACTATCCCCTTTTCTCCTTTAGAAAGAGATTGCATTTATAACTACCCTGTTTTAAATAAAAATACTGGTTTTTCTCTGTCCTACACCAGAGGGCTCTTCTGATATGGGACACAAGAATCTCAACCTTTTCTTATAGGAATATGCTTGTGTTTAGAGAAGGAGTGAGCCAATTCCATTGCCCAAACCAGCTTGGTATATTTGGGAATTTGGACGTAGTTTCTAATTACTACTTCTTGTTGGATGAGGGTGCTATATTCTTGTGGGAACATAAAGAAAATTTTAGAATTATAGGGTTGTCCATGAGGCTGTATAGTCTGGGCCATGGTGTTATTGGAGACATTTCAGGGGGTCTAGGCTGGTCAATCCTGATGTATCTTAATCTGGAACAAATCTGTGGAAACAAAAGCAGAGCCTCCTTTCCAAAGTAACATATCCTTAGATCTAAATTTTGAAATCAAGATACCTTTAAAATATACATATTGGTTTAACTCAGCAGCCTTTATAATCATATGTCTCTCTGCAATAAAAAAATCCCAAAGTCAGCACAGTCCAGATTCTCTGTGTGATATTCATATTTACATAGCTTATTTTTATGTTACTTTTACTTTTTTAAAGACTTTATTTTTAAAAACTATTTTATTATATAACTGAATATATTCCTTTTTGCTCTCTCTTCCAAGCCTATGTACATTTTTACACACATTGTAAACTATTTCATCTGAATCTGCCTTATTGTGAACCTATTGCTTTAAACTGCAGCATTTATAAGACTGAAATGGCAGCTGTGGCTTCTGGCTCCCCCCACGTCAGCTTCCTAACATAGCAGTGATACATTTACCATCAGCTCTAAGAGCTATCAACTCTCAGAAGCAGTGGGTCTATGCTTCTATCAAAGCAGGTTGTAGCATAGAAACCTCTTTTTTTTTAACTAGCAAAAACTATATCCAACACATAACATAGTGCACAGCTTGGAGACACCTCTGTGTAATATAGCTTAGGTCAAGCCTGCAAGTCAGGAAACCGCCATAGAGTACTTCAAATCAGCAGGCTGCCACTAACTTGAGAGAGACAACTAGGAAAATGTTTTAGCTCTGTTTCAGAATCATTTTTCTCAGGTTTTAGGTGGAGACTCTTGCCAACCTGTTGGGCACCATTTGTAGCAGAAGCTATCCTATTCCTGCCCTGCTTCCACAGCCCTCAGACCCAAGTAAATATACAGAGACTTATATTATTTACAAACTGTATGGCCTAATGGCTCAGGCTTCTTGCTAGCTGTTCTTATATCTTAAATTAACCCATTTCTATTAATCTATGCCTTGCCATGTGGCTAGTGGCTTACTGGTACTTTACATCCTGCTCCTCATGTCTGGGGCTGGCAGTGTCTCCCTGCCTCAGCCCTCCTGTCCCAGAATTCTCTTCTCTATTTGTCCCACCTATACTTCCTGCCTAGCTACTGGCCAAATAGCATTTTATTTATCTATCAATCATCCACAACAGAATATATGGCATAAAATTGTAAGCATCTATTTTTATGGACAGTGGTATTTAGACTGTTCAATAATAACTTTAATAACTCATTACAAATAGTGGATGAATCAATTTTGTAAAATTATTGAAATTTCATTTAATAATTTTCTTCAAGAAATAAATAGGATATTCTAGCTGATTTTCCATGCTGTTTCCTAAGAAATGACATCTTACACACATACATATTTAATTCCACAAATAATAGCATCCAGATATGCATCTGTCTAATTTGAATAGTATGTTATCCTGACAGTACTTTTCCTGTGAGGGTCCTTTTTTTATTGACATGTATTAAAACAAAACAAAACAAACAAACAAACACCTCAAAATTTCCATTTGGCACCCTTCTGGATATCCTGCAATAAAACGTGTTGGAAGCCTGTAATATGTGTAAAAAAAAAAAAAACCCCAATATTTAGGGGAGAATGTGAGGCATTCCTCAAGAAATGCAGCACCACCCATGCATCATTTACACACAGAAAGTGACATTATAGTGAAACCATGGGCATGAGGGAAGGAATTCTGTCACATACTCTGATCAGAACTCAGCAATCATATTGATTTACTAAATCTGCTGCATTTTAAATCCCAAGTTACATAAATGAATTTTCCAAAAGTGTATATATATATATATGATGCGTACAAAATTAAAAAACATTATATATTAAGAAACCTTTATGTGATGATATTGACTAGTTCATTTTCATCATTAGATCAAAGTGAAATATTGTCAGTTGATTCACATAATTTGTTTTGAAAACATTTTCAGTATTATTATATATGCCATTGTTTGCTCAGCTGATACAGAGGCCATAGAAGAGTGTTGACACTGGCTTGTTTCCCATGAGTTGCATAGCCAAATTTTTTAGAGACCCTAGGACCACCAGTAAAGGGGTGGCACCATACACTATAGGCTTTGCTCTCCCCCATCAATCAATAATTAAGAATATGCCCTATAGGCTGTCCTACAGCAGTATCTTATGGTAATATTTTCAATTCAGGTTCCCATTTTCCTATGACTCTATTCTTTGTCAACTTAAAAATAAACTAGACAGCACATGCATGGTAATGTTGGACCAGTGACAGGGACTTTGCTAAACAATGACAAATCTCAGTTATTCTCTATGACCCTCTCATGCCTTTAATACCAGAACTACCTGAGTGAGAACTGTATTTCCAAGATCAGGTGCTAGCATGGGTTCCAACCTTGGCTGCCTTTGGAACACAGCTTCTGTGTTCTAATTCTCAGGATACACTTGCTGGAAGACATCACCTCTATGATGCTGGCCTTTTCTTAATCAAAGCTGATTCTACAGCCCCATCTGACCAGCATCCACTGTACCAGCAATTCAAAGATTTTGTTCCAGGCAGGGTTTCTCCATGTAGCCCTTGGTATACTGGAATTCAGTTTGTAGAACAAGCTAACCTCAAATTCAGAGACCCCTTTGCATTTGCTTCCCAAATACCAGGATTTAAGTGATTCACCACCATTGCCAAGCTTGAATATATAGTATAGGCTGGCCTTGAACACATGATCTGCCTTCCTCCACATCCTTCAGCAAATCCAGCAGGTGTGTGTCCAACTCAACTGGGGCAATGCTAGGTTTTAACTTTATTTTTGCTTGGTTCTGGTCTGTGGTTAGCCATAGGTGATTTTTCAGCTCCAGCTGACCAGAGACCACTGATTTCTTCAAACAAATGACCTTATAGAATTTTTGCTTCCATATGAATTTGCATAAGTCATAGCTCCATTATCTGCACTCCTTTCAAGATTTTAATCTTCAAGATAGAGAACAGCTCTCAATACTCAATCACTTTTCTAGTCTAGAAGTGATTCATGAATTAATTTTAAGCTATATGGTCTTGATTACACTTTAAATTATTGACACATTTTGTTATATGATCTGCTTTTTCATTTTATTTTTAAATTTTTGAGATTATAATATAGTTGTATCATTTCTCCTTTTCATTTCTTCTCTTAAAATTCTCTCATATAACCTCCTTGTTCACTTCTTTTTTCAGTTTATTCTTCTCTCATTTAATACATCATGACTGCAGCCTCCCCTCCCTCTTCTCCTCCTAATTCCCCCTACCTCCCCTATCCTCCAGAACCACCACTCCTCCATTTTCTTTCAGAAAAGAGAATTCCTCCCTGTGATATTAATGGAACTCGAAATAATAAGATGCAATGTGCTTAGGTGTATACCCTCATATCAGGGCTGGACAAGACAACCCAGTAGGAGGATAGGATCCCACAAGCAGGCAAAAGAGTCAGAGACAGCCCCACTCCCACTGTTAGGAGTTCAACAAAATCCCTAAGCTAAAGAACCACAGCTTGTATGCAGTAGGCCTGGTGCAGATCCAGGCAGGCTCCATGGTTGCTGCTTCAGTCTGTGAGTGTCCCTATGACCCCTGTGGGCCATGTTCTCCTGGTGTGCTTGCCCTTTCTGGTTCCCACAGTCCTTCTTCCTCCTTTTCTGCAGAATTCCCTGAGCTCCACTTAATGTTTGGCTCTGAGTCTCTGTATTGGCTCCAATCAGCTGCTGGAAGAAGCCTCTCTGTTGATGATATGGCTAGGCACTGATTCTATGAGTATAGCAGAATATCATTAGGAATCTTTTCCTTGAGTTTTTTTCAATTGCATTTGTTTCTACCCTCTGTCTCTGAGCTATCCAGTTTCTGGATGCTGGCCTAGAAGGTGGTGTTAGACAAGGTTTCTCTCTCATGGTGTGGGCCTCAGGTTAGACCAGTCATTGGTTGGCCACTCCTTCAAGTTCTGTGCCACCTTTTCCATGACATATCTTGCAGGAAGGGCAGATTGTGAGTCATAAGTTTTGTGGCTGGGTTGGTGTACTAGTCCCACCATGAGGAGCCTAGCCTAGTTACAGTAGTTGATTGTTTCAGGCCATATCTTCATCACTAGGAGTCCTTGTTAGGGTCAATGTAAATGGGAAAATGAGTGATCATTTGGGGGAGGGAGGAATAGAGGAAGAGTGTACAAGGAGAAACAACTGAATTAATGGACATTTAGGGGGAATTATGGAACTCTAGTGCAATGGAAGCTTCCTGTAACCTCTAAAATTGATTCTTGTTCATATTCAAATTCATGCCTTCTTTTCACTGCTTGTTCTTACTCATATAGAGACACAGACACACACACACATATCCTCTTAAATACTTAAGTACAAAAATCAATTATGTTGTCATGTGAGTTAAAAATCAAATTTTCCTGTGTTGTTTCACTTGTCTTAGAACTTTTGAGAAATATTTTATCTAATATGTCATTTGACAGTTTATAAGATGAGTTAAGTGACATTTAGTATATGATATATTTGACTCATCAACTTATCTCAAGTAGTGTGTGTGTGTGTGTGTGTGTGTGTGTGTGTGTGTGTGTGTGGTGTCACACTGTCATGAGTTTTGAAACAAGATCAGTGCCTTCTCCAGATGGCATCACAGATGTTGCCCCTGGCAGAAGCTGGGAATGGTTGAAAAGACCCAAAGCCAGATGTTACACAGAGAAAGAATCTAAATTGGAGATTCCATTGGCTCCTTCACCTCAGAGCTTTAGGAACCCCACAGAAGAGGAAGAGGAGCCTGCTGAATCAGTAAACAGGACTCATATGAATTTTCAGATTCTGAAGTGGCAAACACGGGGCCTTCAAGCGTCTGTACTTGTTTGTCTGAGTATATGGTATGGCCATTACCCTGGTGTTTTTGTAGGACTCCTATCAGTGAGAGTGGATGTATCTCTGAACCTCTTGCCTACTCTTGGGACTTATTTCCTCCTATTAGGTAGCCATGTGCAACTTCAATATGAGGGGCTTTTACCTTATTTAATCATATATGTTTGTCTGGTGTGGTTGTCATCTCTTGGAGCCCTGTCCTTTTCTGAAGGAAAACACAGGGATTTTGGATCTAGGGGACAAGGGAGGTTGAGGGGGAGGGTTCTGGAAAGAGGGACCTCGGGTAGGGATGTATGGTTTGAGAGTAGAATTTATTTTCAATATAAAAATGTAAATATGAATGGAGTATTCTGATTTTATTCTTAATTTCAGAATAATTTTATGATACCGCATTTCTTGTTGTTCTATAAATTTTATAATTATTTTGAACATTAGCATAAAATGATAACATGTATGGGAACCTGGATAGACACTGCACCCAGTCTCTGCATTCCTTGTGAATACTGCATTCCTAATAATTGTAAAACTTCTTGTCTAGGAATTTGGGGCAGGCAAAACCTTATAATGATCTTACTAATCATATGAAAAGGATTTACTGCTTAAGTATACATATTTTACAATTACTCTCTATTTATTTATAAATATTTGTTTTCTTTTTATGATGTTGATGCAGGGTCTCACCATACTGCTCATGATAATCTCTGACTCAGGCCCTGAGGAGGTGCTTCTCACTTGTCTCCTGTTGAGCTTTCACTGAAGACACAGACTCCACACCAGCTGGTGGTATTGTAAATGGAGGGGTTTTTGGCCTTTTACTTTCCATTGTTAGTTTATTTTGTGTGGACTTTTATATTTTCATATAATTTCAGATTTGCTGGCTATATTTTATAACCTGGATATTTTTGTGCATTTCATGTAATTTCATTCCATCCAGAAGTAATTACTCTTCCTTGTCATAAGTAAAAGACAGTGTATTAACCTACTGTTCTTTTGCCACAATAATTTATCCAAGATCAAAGTACAGTAAATGTTCTGTGAAGTGGCATCTACCTATATTTTTCCTGTTGTAATTATGGCAAAGCACTAAGCATGTTTAGAATCCTATGTATTTCCTCCCATTTGAATCCATGAAATGTCAGTTCTGTACATGACCTGATTTTGATGTTTTTTCTTTTATTTAACATTCTTAGTAAATATAATCATGTATTCATGTAATGAGTTTTAGTCATTTTAATCTACACTCTCCTATCTCATTCTACTATTTCTTCTGTTGAATAAACTATATTTGAAGTCTCCTCACTATTTGTGTTGTCCGAAAAAATTGAGAATCATGCAAGATTACAGTAGTTCCTTAATTGTCTGTCCAAATCATTCTGTGTGCTTACCTCTTCATTCTCAAATTCATGACTTCTTCATTATCAGATCTCAACCTGTGGGTCATAAAACCTTTGATGATCAAATGAGCCTTTCACTAGGGTCTCCTAAGTTCTTTGGAAAATAGAGATTCATTAATGTGAAATATAAGTATTTTAAACTAGGGAGATTGCCTATATGTAAAATGTTTCTCATGAAGATATGCAATTTTATCCTTAGCAGTTACAGAAACAATCATTCAGTGTGTGATTGTGTGTGACTGTAATCACATAATTCATCTGCCATTCTAATAAACTGTCTCAAAAGAAGTGAAGAATTAAATTGATGAAAAGATCTGATATTGTCCTTGCATCCATACACCTGTGCACATATTGCCTAATCTCCACACACCATGATCACACACACAAATGCTATTTTAGTGTTTACTTTGGCACATGGTTTCATTTTGCTAATCTATGTTTAACTGTGTCCCATATCCAAATGTCTTTATTCAAACTAATTTGTTGTAAGTTTTGAAACAGATAAAAAAATTCAGGTCTTCTTTCATTATTTTTCATTATCTGAATATTGTGTTAATGTTGGCTATACTATTGCAGTTCCTTGTGAATTTTAGATGAGATTGGCCCTAGAATGAAGAATAAGATGGCTTGTCTTTGGATGTGGATACCCTTAGTCTCTACTAGCTTTGATAATCCCTGGTGTCTTAAAGGCTATGAATAGCAACATTAACAAAATATTTGTGTTATTAATAATCTTAAATGCATGTTTATAGCTTTAAGTATTCTTATACTCATGTATCCCTGTGCTTATCATTTAAGGAATGTGAGGTATTTCTGATACAGAGTCTGACTACTGCTCAGTGAGGTTGCAACATAAGCACTGAAGCCACGCTTCCTCTCAGCATCCTGAGAAGCTCACACTGGAGACCGCTGCTCTCAGCTTATGGTATTATAAAATCAATTCCTTTTCCAATTTTGTTTTTGACTTTTATTACTTATGTAAATAATTAGATTTAATTTTATATTTTGTTATGTTCTGCTGTTTGCATACATTATGAAACCTAAGCACATTTTTTGGCTTACTTAATACTTTTCAATGCATAAGATAATTGTAAATTATATTATTTGGCTTTAGCCTAGACATCTAAGAAACAGAAATGTATAGTTCTTATTTTCTCCAGTAACACTTTTGAAGAGCTCTAAGACAATGAAAATAGGAGAAGGCAAGGGTGCTTATTATTGGTTACTGTTCAAATCTGCAGGAGTACCATCCAATATGGATCTGTACATGTGCTGCTTCCATACATAATATATCATATTTATATATGTTGGAGGTTTTTATTTTGATTATTTACTTGTATTCTGTACTATTTATATCCTTTAGGTATGTGGATCTGCCCTTCCAGGGTTTTGATTAAGTTTGTTAACAAATGGAATGATTTTGAAAGAGTGATTTTATATGTGTATTGTTTCTCAGTTATTTGTTAAGTAGTAGCCTCAGTTCTTTAAATAACTACCTTTATACACAAGGGAAATGTTCATGAGTGGTCAGGAAATTAAATATAGCAACAATCATATGAGCTTGGAAGGGAATCCAGATTAGCCAAGTCTAAATTATTTTCCTCAGCCTAGACCATGAGACAAATCATTATTGGTGACCATTGGGATGATGTATAATATAAGTATGGTTTCAAGCATTGAAAACACTTGCTTTTTATGGGAGAGTTACATATCTAACCTTAAGTATATTGAGATATCCTTGGAAGGTGTAAAATGGAGACAATGAGTGGACATCATGAAGTATACTATGTAGATTCCCAGAACTGTCAACAATGGTGTTTACACTAACACATTATGTTTACACTAACACAGTATGGGGTTCACAAATACAAAGCTAAATTAGCTGGGAAACACACATTGTCTCTCACATCTTTATATTGTAAGAAGCTATAAAATAACATCAAACAATTGTTGTTCTAAGTCCATTTTATTTAGTGGTATCTACTTTCAGAAGTACATACAATAATTTATGCACAAGATGATAATTGCATGTGTTGAAAGTGAAGATGTGTGTAGCTTCCATGATTACCCATCATGTCAGATACAGGTGCTCCTGCTCAGGAGGTCACTCACCCACTCAGAACTCTTTTTTCTGTTTTTTTTTCTTCCACATCAGACATTCAGTTTACCATTGCTTGCAAGTAAAGAATATAAGCAAGAAGACAACAGTATTATAACAGATTTAAACCATTAGTAATTGAGAGTTTTCCACACAAAATGGGTTAATCAAAACTCATTAGAAAAGGCATAAGTCCCACCCTTGTAGTGACCTACAATTGACAAAAGAGGATAAAGATTCCATACCTTAGCTGGAAAACAGAATGACTTAGTAGCAAGGACTGCCATTTCACCCCACATGTCTCCCTCTTACACTCATTGTTCTGCAGAGAAGCATTTGAAACTGTATTTCTTTGTAAAGCCTTTGACATATACCCAGTCTTCCAAAGTTAGCTATAAAATTACCACATTTCACCAAATGATATAATATTTCTCCAGACCATATTCCTATTTTGTATAAGAAAACATGGTTCTATCTCCTGACGTGAAAGATATAAGAAGCCATATCAACTTCCTCACTTCTGTGCTTTGTATAATGTCTATTAAGTACTTCTATTTTGTGTATTTGGAATTCAAAAGTTCCATCTTACCTCTAAGGTCATCCATACATCATTCACAACAACAGAAATTAATGTGTTTACTTAGTTGTCATAGGACTTTATTTAAGTCCTGTAACAATCCTATAATTTCCTTCATCATATTTCCTCATTTTTGTGGCTACCTTATCATATATCATGATGACTATAATATGGATTTTTGCCTCTGCAGATGCTACACAGAAACACATGTGCTGTCATCTGCATCACAGAGTGAAATTACATAAACAGGACCAGTAAATAAGGTTAGAGACTTTAAATCATACATAAACCAACCCTACTGTGATATCATGGGCATAGAGAACACAGTGATAAGCTCCCAGTTAGATCACAGTTACATTTCATTGATAGCGTGGGATGTGTGAACTGCAAAAATTCTGGAGAAACCTACGCAGGAGACACATTTACAGAGGATTTTTAAATACCAAATTCTTACAAATATGCCATTACAGTAATCTTGCCTGAGAAAACGTTATGAATAAAAAACTTCTATAGTGTGGTTGCAGGTTACATAGATTCAAGAATCTAGCAAACCATAGATCAAAACCACAAAAACTAGATTTTCAGCACTTTTGGAGGGAAATTAATGCATCCCATTTTAATCAGCATTGTAAATAATTTTTTATTAAGAATTTTTAAAAATCATTTTACTTACTAACCACAGATGCCCCTCTCTTCTCTCCTCCCACCCCCAGGCTCTCTCCCAACCCATTTCCCATTCCCTTCTTTAAAAATGTAAGGCCTCCCAAGCGGAGTCAGCAATGTAAATCTAGAGCAAAAGGTCTTGTCTCTCTGTCTTCATTGAGAAATATTCATGTTTCCAAGATAGGATGCATTGCTTTCTCTTGTGACAGAAGACAATGTGATCTGTATGATCACTATTCCTGAGCCTGCACAAAACAGATTGAACAAGGCAGCATTATGCACAAATAAATTTAAAGTGGTGTTTTATAATTCCAGTGTAGTGCAGAATTTGTTTCCTTTTGTCTAATTCCTTACAAGGTTGACACTCCAGCATGCTTATTCAGCTATTAGTGATTTTTCTTTATTTTTTCACAGTAAATATTCCATGCATAGCATCTTAGTTGTTCATGTATATTATAAATTTTAACCTATTGTTAATATTTTCATACATTATATTTTAATTAAAAATTTTTCTCAGAATATTCCATTCTGATCCTCCCTATATCATTACCCATCCAATTTAATATTCTCTCCTCTTCTATAGCTCTCTTTTTCTAAGAAAAAAATGAGAATAAAAACAAACAGAAAATTAACAAAACAATAAATACCACAACAAAACACACACAAAAACAAGCAAGAAGTGAAGATAGCTAAAAAGGAATCCATTTTATATTGTCCTATAATCCCTGGACATGGATCCAGCCCTGGACTGTAGTTGTTATTCTCAGTTACTCCATTTAAGAAATTTGATTTTCTCTTTCCCAACAGATGTGAATTGCAAATATATCCCTAAAGTAGGACTCTGTGTCATTGCCCTTTATCATTGTTGGGGTTGTAAGTGGTTTGATCTTTTGGAAGTTTTGTTCATACCTTTATTGTATAAAAGCTTTCTAAAATATGTTCATGTATGATAGTAATTTTAATGCAATCACCATATGTAGAAGTGACAATGTCCCATCTAGTCAAGCCACCAAGTAAACCTCCAGTAGCAAGTGCTACAAACCGCAAAAATATACAAAATAGGATTTCAGCTGATTATGACAAAGCTAATACCTGGAAGAAGCCAAGGGCCTTCTTGAGGTCAAGCTGAGGCCCATGCAGCCCTGGTGATTATCAGCCATTTTCTGTTATGAGTTTCTTGTGTGCTATTGTAGCTTTTCCATCATATTTTGAGCACCATATACCCTTCACTAAAGGAATATTTGCATATCCTACACTGACAGCTATGCAGAGCCAGAACCCCAGTTCAAGCCTCCCTGTAATTCTTGTCATTGGCAGCATCAAACCAAGTCCATCCTCAGACAGAGGAAAGTACCTTATCAGAGATACCTCTGTACTCTGTAAGAACAGACTTATCACCAGAGGCATCTAGCTGTACACAGGTTGCCTAGCAACTGAGCACACTTTCCTTTACTGCAGAAAAACTGCAGATAGCTTGGACAGATAGGAGCCACAGGAAAAAAAGAAGGCAGGTTTATTTTCTCCCATTGACTTAGCAACCAATAGATTCCTAACATTTTTCTATCAATCATGTTTAAGATTATAGTTGAGCACTTAAGATCCCTCTTCTTAGATATTATCTGAATTTATCCTTTAGTTAATTCATTTCCCCATTGGTCAATTCCCTTTTGGGTTGCATATCATAATTAACAATTACTGCCTCTCTATGTGATTGTTTTTTTTCTTTTTTCTCCATTTTTATTTATTATATTTGTGTTTTAATTTTACACATCAGCCATGGGTTCCCCTGTCCTCCCCCCTCCTGCCCTGCTCCCACCTTCCCCCCAGCCCTTCACATCCATTCCCATCTCCTCCAGGGCCAAGACTCCCCTGGGGATTCAATTAAACCTGGTGGATTCAGTACAGACAGGTCCAGTCCCCTCCTTCCAGGCTGAGCAAAGTGTCCCTGTGTAAGCCCAAGTTTCCAAACAGCCAGCACATGCACTAAGGACAGGTCCGGGTTCCACTGCCTGGGTGCCTCCCAAACAGTTCAAGCTACTCAATTGTCTCACTTATCCAGAGGGCCTGATCCAATTGGGGACTCCACAGCTTTCTGTTCATAATTCATGTGCTTCCATTAGTTTGGCTATTTGTCCCTGTGCTTTTCTAATCTTGGTCTCAATAATTCACACTCTTACAGTCCCTTTTCTTTCTCCACAAGTGGACTCCTGGAGCTCCACCTAGGGCCTGGCCAAGGATCTCTACATTCACTTCCATCAGTTATTGGATGAGAGTTCCAGCACGACAGTTAGGGTGTTTTGCCAGTTGATCACCAGACTAGGTCAGATCAGGCTTTCTCTAGACCATTGCCAGTAGTCTACAGTGGGTGTATCATTGTGGACTTCTGAGGACCTCTTGAGCACTTTCCTTCTTCCTGTTCTCATGTGGTCTTCATTTATCATTGTCTGTTATTCCTTGTTCTCCCTTTCTATTCTTGATCCAGCTGGGATCTCCTGCTTCCCTAAGCTCTCTTTCCCTTGAACCTTGCCCTTTATTACTCCCACTGTCATCCAAGTTGTTCATGTAGATCTCATCCATCTCTCTGTCATTGGGCGATCCCTGTGTCTTTCCTAGGGTCCTGTTGTCTAGGTAGCATCCCTGGAGTTGTGTAGTAGTCTAGTCATCTTTGTTTTACATCTAGTATCCTCCTATGAGGGAGTACATACCATGTTTGTCCTTCTGAGTCTGGATTACCTCACTCAGGATGATTTTTTTTCTAGATCCATCCATTTGCCTGTAAACTTCATGATGTCATTTTGTGATTATTATCACCCCTCTATTTGTCCCTGGAAGCCTGGCTTTGCACTGCTAAGGGATTATCACTTGTAAGTGGATATATACCGGGACTCCCAGATCATGGGAGGACAAAGAAGAAGATTTGGAAGAAT
The DNA here is from genome assembly GCF_903995425.1 of Onychomys torridus. NCBI lineage: Eukaryota > Metazoa > Chordata > Mammalia > Rodentia > Cricetidae > Onychomys > Onychomys torridus. Next base: position 33,974 of record NW_023411189.1, read on the forward strand.
AAATGACTGAAACAATAGCTCTGTGTGCTGAGATTCTATTTCCTGAAAAGAATCCTTGCCTTTCATAGCTCTCTCTCCTGAGCCACTGGGATGTATAATATTGATGCTGGTCCCTCTAATATTATAAAGTATGGAAGAAATGGTTAAATGACCCAGCTTGGTAGAAAATTAGCCAAGGAGTTTCCATATAACCCTACTTCAGACATGAATTAATATTGCTACTGCTATTATTTCCACCACCGAACATGATGGAAAGTCCTTATTGCTACTTCCTTGTATCTTCAAACACTGAGAATTTAATTTGCATCCATGAGGATACTTCACCCTTACTAACTAGATTTCATGATGCCAGAAAGTACTCTACATGCAAGTATATTTCAAACCTCAACCAATAACTCATTATGAAAGGCGATGTAGGATATTTATCCATTTCTTAGTGTACTTGTGCTCCTCATTACCGCCTGTCCTTTGAAAGAATAGTTCTCTTACAGAGGGTGATTTTATCATCAGATTATCATGTGCTCCTTGTAGGGCTTCTGTTTTATTCCTTATCCCACTGTTTCCATTTCCTAGGAACCATGACAATGAAGGAACATGAGGTTAGGACTGTTTGATCAACTGAAAAAAAGGTACTCAAAAATAAACTATACTGAAAGTATTTTTCCTTTAAAATCTTAGAGCAAGTAGAGAATATCACTTAACTAGTAATGCACAGTTAGGATGATAGAGCATATCTAGACAATTATATTTACATGGTGGGATACCAAAGCCTTACTAGTGTCCAAAGCATTCTTAGAAAATTCCCTTTCAATGTATGTCTTGCAGAAGCATAAAAGTTTTCATTGTGGTCATACTGTAACTAAGAGTTATAAGATGCTTTGCTCACATGTAGGAGGATATCTTTCCATATACATTGTCTTAGAGTTATCACTTCTGTGATGAAACACCATCACCAAAAACAAATTGGTGAAGAAAAGTTTTATTTCATATGTACATATTGCTACATCATTGGAATATGTCACAGCAGAAACCATAACAAGGCAAGTTCCTGGATGCAGTGGCTAATGCATAGCTTATAGAAGGTTGCTGCTTACTGATTTGTTTCCTCTCACAGTTTTGTTTGCCTGATTTTTTTTTTTATGGAACTTAGGGCCACTTGTCCACACCATCAACAATGAGCTGGGATGTCTCCATCAATCATTAATTAAGAAAATGCCCTACAGTGCCTACCTACAGCCAGATCTTACAGAGACATTTTTCAACTGTGGCTCCCATCTCTCAAATTACTCTAGCCTGTGTCAAGTTGACAGTAAACTAGCCAACACACACATGAATCTGTTGGGATAGTTACAGGGACACCAGTTCTCATAGAGTGCCAAGTTTCAGCTAGTCTTCTTGATCCTTTTATGCCTTTAAACACCACACCATCTGAGTGACTCATATTACCAAATTTGGCTGCCACCATGATGTATTCCCAGACTGCATCTAAAACCCAGCTCCTGTGTGCTAAATTTCAGGACATCTACTAAAATACTTAGCCACAAAATAATGCTGATCTCTTCTTAATCAAAGCTCACTCTTCAGTCCTAGCTGACCAGATTCCTTTGTCTGAGCAAAGAAAAGGATTTTACTATAGATGGTCTGATCTCTCTCTTTCTTTTTTCTTTTATTGAAAATAAATTCTTTTCTTATAGTATATATCCTGATTCAGTTTCCTCTCCCTCTATTTGTCCTATATATAATAGAATATATACCATACACTATAATTACACCAAACTATTCTATGGCCAATGCAAAAGAGATGGAGTTGAGTTTCCAATTGTAGATCACAGAAAGGCCAAGGATTGTAACAGGGAAATTATTGCAGATTATGCTGAGGATGGTTCTGTTAATCAGGAAAAAAACAAGGGAAGATAACATGCTCCTAGAGAAATGTTTAGTTATCAATTAAGAGTATCCTACATACTGTGCATACATGAGGCCCATGTGTACCATAGAGTTGGGATTATTATTTTTACGCCAATAACTATGGTGCATCTCCAGCATACACATATATTCAGTTAGAATCTTACCTCTAATGCCCTAGAGATTTGAAGATTATCCAACTGGCTTGGCCCACATTCCTCACTTCTGATAACAGGGAAATACATATCTTCGAGAAAGGAAACCATGTTCCAATTCATCTGTCTCTAGCCTCTGGAATGTAGACAAACTTCTAAATAGTCTTGAACTCTTCAGATGTACTGAAAAGAAAGTGATACCAAGCTTTCTCTAAGTTCCTATTTGGCAAAGCCAAAACTTCCTGTGGAAACCACCTTAGTTGTTTAGGAGGGAAAGTGTGGTCTCTATGTAGGAAACCTTCCATGAATCCTGGATCCCTTGAGTAGGTTTACTTCTTTATCCAGAATCACAGGGCTCTTTAGAGTTTGTCCTTGTTTCCATAGAGTTCTCAAGTAGAGCCATGTTAATGCCTAGAAGCTTTATCAAACAGTCCTGGTGTACAGTTGGGAGCATGTACCTTTCATGCTCTAAAATGGGTGAGATCTATGATCTCAGAAAAGAAAAATGATGTAGCAGAGTCAGCATCTGTTTACCTGTATCTGGTAGATGGCAGCATTAACCTATCAGTTATTCTTTCACAAGTGTTACTTTTCACTCTACATGCCTTCTCAACAACTGCTCTCCTACACTGTGTCCTCACCCATAGAGATACTTTTAATCCACAAGCTTTATAATTAGGAACAACACAGGTACTTGACTTAAGTAAAAATGTAACCCATACTGGTAAAAGGAAGCATTTTTTTGAATAGCTCCTATCAGCAACACAGGGGCTAATGAGATTGAGGTTCCACCACTCCCCTGAAGATCAGGAGAACCAGAAGAAGTTGCCAAGCACTAGGACTTTTAAGTCAGACTGCTGTATTCTTAGCTCCTGTGGTGATTCTCTTCTAGGTTCTTGATTTCTATACTAAGAGGGATGTGTCCTGTCTACTTTCACTGATCTACTTCATTCACTACTATTCTTGACACTAGTTTTCTACCCACATCCTTTCAGCCTACCTCTGGCCTGGTCTAAACAGCTCATGTGTGGCCAGACATGAAAAATTAGTATTATTTTAGTGACAGACTCTGCTTATAAGTATCTGCATGACATGCCATAGGTCTTTCTATCCTGATGGTCTTTGGGACTATGTATTCTTTTTTTCTCATTCCAATAGCCCACTCCTCTGAGGGCTTGAGGCCTCTCCTTGGTGTAAATACATCTATTTATGTAAAAGTACTGTTTGTTAAAACATTTAATCATTAGTTTCATGGTTGTGTAGTGAAATGTAATAGGGAATGTGGGTAGCAGTAGGAAATTCATGTTGAAAATGTGAGATGTATGTAGTAGGCAAAAAGCTGTGGACTGAATGCAGGCTTGAGTACGACTCTGAAACTTTGCTGGCACAGCTATAAAGAACCAGTTTTCTTAACTGCCCTAAACTCAGTGCCAAGACAAGAGTCTGAGGTTCACATAGCCAGCACTTGTTTCTAGGAAAGACCTAGAAGCTGCTCATAAATGTGATAGTCACCTAATGCAAACCTTTGCCAGAGTGACAATCCAGGACTATTAACTCTGTCTTGTAATGAGCAGATTATTCTAAATATTTCCTTTGGAATTTTCAAATTACTGTGTTGTACAAAAACATCATTTACATCATTCAACTTACAGCATGGGGACTTAGCTGTGATAGTTTGAAGGACTAGATATCCTATCATGGCTTGTTTACTGTTTTCCTACCATATAGAAGAGCAGGCATGGTCAGAAGACTGTAATCTGATCACACAGCCTGGCCCTCCCACCTATTGTACACATCTCTGCCCTAAGTCTACAGGGACTCAGAGGGACCAGACTATAAAGGGCAGGGAAAACTAGTGACTGAGGCTCCACCTATTCCAGTACAGGAAAGCAATCATTCCTGCTAGGAAAAAAGATTCTGCTGCAGCATTTGTGAGTACACACAGTATGGGTTTTATCATGTAATCTATGTGTTTGGCCGTCCACACACTGTAGTAATTATCATGTAATCTATGTGGTTGAGAGTCCATACACTGCAGTAATTATCATGTAATCTCTGTGGTTGAGAGTCCACACACTGCAGTAATTATCATGTAATCTCTGTGGTTGAGAGTCCATACACTGCAGTAATTATCATGTAATCTATGTGGTGTTAGTAAGCACAATAACCTAATTGGTTTCCAAGAGCTTATCTTGGTGGAATTGCAAATAGGTTAGATCTTTTGAACATATTGAGCAGTAGTCATAGGAATAGTTTACATTTCTCTTCAAATGAAGGTGTATTTGTCCCTCTTGTGATAGTTGGGAGCATAAACCAAAACTGCAGATGAATTTTTGAAATTGATGTTGTTCTTGATACAGACAATAAGACAAACTGTAGATGAACCTTTCTGTCCTACCAGCTGTGCTGCATGTAACCACACAGACACTTAATATTAATTGTGAATGCTCAGTCAATAGGTTAGGCTTGTACTTAGCTAGCTCTTATAACTTAAATTAACCCATTTCTATTAATGTATGTTCTGCCTTGAGGCTCATGTACCTCACATACATACTTCCCATCCCGCTCACCTGCATCTCATGACATATTTCTGATTCTGCCCTTTTTCTCGATGCATTTACTTCCCCAAACATCCTGCTTAGTCATCAGTCAATCAGCTTTTAATGATGAGAGCAACATATCTTCCCAGTATATGGAAATCTAAATCAACAGCTGGCCCATCTGAGGCATAACTCTCAGTGGACAGCTGCAGAGGCAACATGGATACTACTACTAATGATGAGAGATATATTCCATTGTGATTTGGCAGGGGTGAAACTTTAGGTGTAAGTTGTAGCAAGAAAGGGATATGAGACTGGGGTTTTGTATTTACATTTGACATAGAGAGCAAACTGTGTAAAAAGGGAGAAATGGTGGTACTGGATTTTTTGTTGATTTCTGTGAGAGTATGGAAAGAGGGCACAGGTTATAGTAATAATATAGAGCAGTGCTAGCATCCTAAATCTGGAACCCATGGGAAGAATCATGTATTAAATAGGGAGCATGTAACTTATAAAAACAAAAAGGTATTCCATGAGTACTGCCTTTGATACAATGGAAAATCTATGAGGCAGCATTTAGGCATCATTATTATTTAGGATCAAATGTATGTTACAATAATAACCAAAGGTAATTCAACAAAGAAAATCCTGTTGTTATGAATAAACTTTAAAGAAGAAAATGAGACTCTCTCACAGGCTAACCTGTGTAGATGTGCTATAAGGTCACAAACAAGATCAATCTTAGGGGTTTGGAATCCTAGAAACTGAGAAATATATTTATTCTTCCTTGAGACAAAGAATGCACATACTGTTATAGAATACAGTGTATCATTCTCTGATGGACTGCTTCATGTGAGCCATTATGGATACTTGTCCATCAACACTGAAGTCCCCAGGGAAATCAGAAGTTAAAGGGCAGTAGAGGTGGAACAAGCTTATGAGGGGACTAAATATGAGGAAAGCTGTGGATGATGCCCAGTTGATTGGGTTCATAGTGCTGTGTTCACAGGAAGGGTTTTGAGACAGTCATGGACATTTACTGGCTTTGGTGAGCTTTATGTTCAGCAAGATATTTAAGAGATTGAAAGTCCTTTACATTGTTAAGTGACATAGACCAATATGTAAAGAGTGTCTATAGAGTGGGATTGCATCTTGGAGGATACAGGAGAATATATAAGCAGAGAGAGAGGTCTATTTTATATACTAGGAGGAAAGTTGTCAAGATTTGTGTTGAGGCAGAGTTCCTAAAGAAAATTACTGAAACAAAACATAGGTCTGTCGTGAAGAACTGGAAGACTTTAAATCCTCACAGAGGGCATCTATGATAAAGCCATACAGGTGAAGATAATCAAGTCTATTCTTTTTTGCCATTTTTCTTTATTAAGAAATTTTTTACACACTCCACATTCCATCCACAGATTCCACCTCCCTTCTCCCACCCCCAATCCTCTTTCCCAAGCCACCTTGCCATCCCCACATCCCCCAAATCGAGGTCTCTCCTAGGGAGTCAGCAGAGCCCAGCACACAGCCTAGGCAGGTCTAAGCCCCTTCCCACTGCACCAAGGATGTGCAAGGTGTCACACCACAGGCACTGGATTCCCAGAAGCCTGCCCATTAACCAGGGACAGATCCCGATTCCATGCCTGGGTGCCCCCCCCCACAGTTCAAGCCAAACAACCATCTTCTGTATCCAGAGGGCCTAGTCCAGTCCCATGGGGCTTCACAGACACCAGTCCACAGTTCATGGGTTTCCATTATTGTGGCCGATAATCTCTGCACATCCTCTCATCATGATTTTGAAGTCCCATACCTGCAGAATCCATTCTTCCTCTCATCAATTGGATTCCATGAGCTCAGCCTGGTGCTTGGCCATGGATCTCTGCATCTGCCTCATCAGTCACTGGACAAAGGCTCTAATGACAGCTAGTTTATTTGCTAGACTGGTCCCCATATTAGACCAGTCCAGTTACCCTCTGGACCACTGCCAGCAGACCAAGGTGGGGTCAACCTTGTGGATTCCTGAGAGCCTCAACAGCACCCTGCCTCTTCCTATTTCCATTATGTCCACCTCTATCATGGTATCTCCACCCTGCCTTCCCACTCTGTCCCTGTTCCACTATGAACTTCCTACTTCCCTATGTTCTCATCCTTCACTCCTCACCCTCTGCCACCCCCAAACCCAGTCCACTCATGTAGATCTCATCCACTTCTCCTTTGCAGGATCATCCATGTGTCCCTCCTGGGGTTTTTCCCCTGTTAGCTAGCCTCTCTGGAGCTGTGGGTTGCAGTCTGGCCATCCCTTCCCTCACATCTAGTATCCACTTATCAGTGAGTACATACTATGTTTATTATTCTGAGTCTGGGTTACCTCACTCAAAATGATATTTTCTAGTTCCATCCATTTGCATGAAAATTTCATGGTAGCATTGTTTTTTTGTTTTACTGCTGAGTAGTACTCCATTGTGTATATATGTCACATTTTCTTTATCCATTCTTCAGTTGAGGGGCATCTAGGATGTTTCCATGTTCTTGCTATTACAAATAATGCTGATATGAACATAGTTGAGCATACGTCCTTGTGGTAAGATTGAGCATTCCTTGGGTATATGCCCAAGAGTGGTATAACTGGGTCTTGAGGAAGACTTATTCCAAATTTCTGAGAAACCACTATAGTGATTTCCAGAGTGGCTGTACAAGTTTGCATTCCCACCAGCAGTGGAGGAGAGTTCCCCTTGCTCGACATTCTGTCCAACATAAGCTGTCTTCAGTGTTTTTGATCTTAGCCATTCTGACAGGTATAAGATGGTATTTCATTCAAGTCTATTCTTGATGTGGAGATTTATGATACCAGATTAATATGCATTTTACTCTCTTCTCTGAAAAGGTATGCTGCTAAGAGGATGATTTGCATAGCCCAGGCTTTCAACAGCAGCCAGGTATGCTGGTTGGAGAGTCAACAGCTTCTGCTCCAGCCACAGTGGCAAACCCTTAGCCTCTCTGATGACTCAGGTCATGCTAAAAATGTTTAGTTCACTCGTTCTAGTGTAATTTTGTAAGTAGAGATAATATCTTACTAAGAATGCAGTCTTAATTTGATTATTCTCATGGATTCATACATTTGCTTGTTTACAAATATCACATCAAGTCCTTCAGAGACAATATTTTTATAACAACCTGCAGTGTGACTTTTATAGCTTAGAAAGGTATTGCTTCTGGATCATGTGGAAGTTCTAAAGAAATCCTGCACTACCAAATCATAATTTCAGTACAAAGCATGGTTGTGTGGAGAGATGGTGGATATAGTAATGGGAAAACTTGACATGGAGTGGGTCTGAATTAGAGAATATATGTTTAATTATTATTTTTCCTTATTTAAACATGGTATTATACTTACAGATAAAGTATGTAATTATATAAGAATTAAAGTGCTAAAATGTATTATGGAGGTACAGTGGTGGCTCACCTCTTTAATCACAGCACTTTTGAGGCAGAGGCAGACAGATCTCTGAGTTTGAGGCCTGCCTGGTCTATAGAATGAGTTCAAGAACAGCCAAGGCTACACATAGAAATCCTGTCTCAAAATGTGCCCCTAAATATAAACATGACAAAAATAATTTATTATGTCATATTTTATTCATGGCTGTTATTCAGTGTTATACAAATATGAGGAGTTCATGATTGAATCTTATATGTATGGCAGAAGAATTAACATTAGAAAATACTACCAGTAATATGTCCACACCTGCGACCAGTTTACTGATTGTTCACTTCATCCAGATCTCAGATTACACCAGGAATCAGGCACTCTTATCCTTTCCGTGCCTAACTGTCAAGCTGAGAGGAGTTAAATAATATAGAGGAACCTTGGATGCCCTCATTCTGTCTCAATGGTCTTTCCCTAATATTCCAGCTTAGTGCCTTTTCTCTCTTGTGAATCTACTATTATCTGTCAATTAAAGCATTTAGTTTTGGGAGGATATTTCCTGGACTAAGGGTGCTGTGTTCACTTCACTTACACTATTCAAGAAGCACATGAACTTACCAATTTGAAAAGGTTTCTGAAAATTGTCTCACTTGTATACATAATAAATAATTATTGTAGTAGTGAATTCTGTCCAGACATACAAACTCCCTCTCTCTCTCTCTCTCTCTCATTTACATAAATAATAAAATCAACTACATGTTTTATGTAAGTAAAAAATCCAGTTTTACTGTATATTCAATTATGACTGAACAATTGAAAAACTTTTTACCTAATTTATACGAAGACTTACATAGGTATTAATAAATTATATTTTTGAGCCCTTAATTTAACTCAGACTTTTTTTATTCATAAGTTTATGTGTACACATGTGTGTCTTGTCGTATTTCAGTAAGTTTTGAAAACAGGAAGTGTGAGTAGAATGCTCTTACCTCATCTTATTTTCAGGACAGTTTCATCACTACAGGAAATCTTGTGGTTCTGTACTAATTTAGAATAATTTTGATCATTTCATGAAAAGAATGACACATATGGAGATATGTATGCCCACTTTACCTAATCTCTACACTGCTTGTGAATATTGCATTCTTAATAATTGTAAAACTATTTCACTAGGAATGTGGGGCTTTCTAAACTTTATGTGGATCTTACTAATTATATGACAATTTACTGTTTAAGTGTACATGATTTACAGGTTCTCCCTGTTTTTTCCTAAACATTTTCCTTTTTATTTTTTGATCCTGATGTAGTGTCTCACAAGCTTGCTCATGATAATCTCAGACTCAGGTTTGGAGGAAGTACTTCTACCAACTTCTGAGAAGGTTTTATTGAAGACATGGTCAGCATATCTAGTTGGTGGTATTGTAAATTTTGGTGCTTTTTCCTTTCCTTTACAATTACTAATTTCTTGCATGTAAAATTCAATTACATTTTTATATTTCAATTCACTAGTTTGTTTACTGGCCTTATTTTTATATCCATATATTTGTGTATGTCTTACTATTTTCATAGAAATCACATGAAGTTCATTCCAACTATATGGTATTCATATTTCTTGCCATAGAAAAACTGAGTGCTCATTTAATCCAGTAATTGCCCTGAGGACAAATTCCAGCAAATGTTCTGTGAAGTGCCATCCTTTTGTATCTTTTCCTTTCTAACTGTGGGGAAAATACTGAACCTTTTAGGACTCTAGGTGTTATACCCATTTTATCATGAAATTACAGTTGTACATGTGATTTGACATGTTGAGTCTTTTCCTCTTCTTGGTAGATATTATTAATTGACAAGATGTATGAGCCAGTGCTATAGTTTTAGTGAAATCTAGTCAAGCTGGTTATTGTCATTCAAAGATATCATAACTAAATTGGAAATTTAATACTCTGTTTCCTTAACATTTTCTTAACACCTTCTTGGTCCCTGAAAACTAATCCTCCAATACCAGGGTTTTATGGAGTTCCTGTTGAAATTTTTATAGTTGCATATCCAAAATATAGTGTTTTTGCAATAGGGACTTAACTTCTAGTTAAGTCCCCATGAAAACAACCAAGGGCAGTAGTCTTCTGGATTCCCTTACTAATAATTTGAAAGGCATTTTCTCCTGGCCTGGATCTGATGTTCTCCTTAGGTAGTCATGGCCCCTGGTGGGCAGATTTTCTTCCAAATGTGTGTAATTTCCTGTAATCCACACACATAATTCATATGTATTAGATAATTTGGAGTGAATATAAAATAATGATTCCTTGTCATTTTTGACCATCCTTAGTGTTTGTAATTCCTTATTTTTTAAATTTGCTTCTGGAATCCTCAGAGAGCTGCTTAGCAGAAATAGCTATTTAGAGTATTGCTTTGTAGTTCTCATATTCACCTTTTAAAATTAGACTCGTTGAAGGGCCAGGTGGTGGTGGCACATGCCTTTAATACCAGCACTCAGGAGGGATAGTCAGAAGCGTCTCTGTGAATTAGAGGCCAGCTTGGTCAACAGAGCAAGATCCAGGACAGACACCTGGATCTACACAAAGAAACCCTGCCTCAAAAACAAAACAAACAAATAAAAATTAGTCTGGTTGAATACTTTGTACTTTCTTATAATTGAACTTACCCTTTGTGATGTTTAAAAATACTTGATTCTCTTGATTGCTTATGTCTTTTACTTAATTATGTCAGGATATGTTGTGGATTTCAATTTTTAATATTTTTATCTATTATTGTGTTGCTGTTTTACATGTTATTACTTTTTTGTATTTTTGATCCATAAAAGACATTATACTGGGAAACTGAGGTAGCAGAGTAAATGACTGGCATTTAAAATTATATATAATAAATCATTGGTTTCAGAAGTCATAGAATTGTGATATTTAAAAATATAAATGCATGTTATTAGCAGTCTTAAATACATGTTTTTACTTTAAGGATATTCACATTCTTTATTCCTATGTTGTTCTTTAATTCATATAATTTATTTTTGGTACAGTGTCTGACTGTGCTGCTTAGTGTGATTGCAACTCATCATGGAAGCCATGCTTCTTCTCTGTATCCTGAGAAGCTGACACTGGACGAGGCCACTTCCCAAGCTTATGGTATTATAAAACCACTTGCCACATGATTTCATTTCAGATTATTGATTGCTCATGCAAATAATGAAATTGAATTATATATTTTTTATATTCTGAAATTTGCTGAAGTTATTAGACCTAAGTACATTTTTTTGATTATGTGGTGCATTACTTTATACTGGGTTATGTCTTTTCACAGAAATTGTAAAAATCTTGTTTGCCTTAAGCACCAGATACTTGAGATCCAGAAATGTGTAGTATTTATTTTCCCCACTAACTGCTTGAGAAGACCTTCCAGCACACTGTGAAATTGAGATGGCTAGGTTCAATAATCTTGGTTAATATTCAACACACTGAAGTACTGTCCTTTGAGGATCTACACATGTGCCACTTGTATACACAATATATCATATTTTATATATGATGGAGGTTTTTGTTTTGATTGTTAACAAATATTCTTTCCAGGATATTGTCATTAGGCATGTGAATCTATAATTTTTCCCTTTCATAGTTTTAATTATTTCTTGATCAATTAGACACCAAGGAATGATTTTGAATGCCTACACAGTCCCACGATGTTTTAAATAATTGCCAGTATTCATTAGAGAAATTTTCCTGAATAGTCCAGAAATGAAACAGAAACAACAATACGAGCTTGGAAGGGGATACAGACAAGCCGAGCCTTCATTACTCCCCTAAGCCTTGACCATGAAATAAGTTTTTATTTGTGGCTTCATCTCCAATATAGGTGTGGGTTTGAGCTGTCGAGGCCCTTGCTTTTTGTGGGAAAAAGTTACATATCTGGCATTCAGCACAATCTAATATCCTGGTATTGAATAAAATGGGGACAATGTTGACACTTGAGAAAAATTGGTAAAATTACTGGCAATTATGGAGTTTACTCTGTAGATTCCTAGGACTATCAGCAATGGTTGTTTACATTAACATAACCATGTTTGAATGGAGTTAAAAAATAAGAAGCTAAATATCTGTGAATCTCTCCCACCTTGATATCATAAGGCACTAAAAGAACACCACAATATTTTTTAAAGTGGGTTTTATTTAGTGGAATGTTGTTTCAGAAGTACATAAATAACCTTATACCTGAGATGCTAATTAGATATGTTGAAAGTGAAGGCTAGTATAGCAGCTGACACTGTTATCCACCTGCCAAATCTAGCTCAGTGATTTTCCTGCTCAGGAACATAACTCACCCACTTAGAACTCCTTTTCTCTCTCTCTCTCTTTTTTATTCTGCATCAAAGTTTAAGAATTTGATTTTGTGTCCAAGTAGATACTTCACCCCTACTAGATTTCATGTTGCCAGAAAACACTCTACATGCAACTAAAGGATAGAAGTCTTCATTAGTAATAATCTTGATCATGTTCTGTAATTATTTAAATACTGAATTAATAACTTATTATGAAAGTTGATGGAGGATATTTATCCATGTCTTTTTTCCAAAACCATAGATTTTAAATTGCCTTCACTAATATGGATACATGTGGGGGCATTGGGTTTTGAAAGGATTGCAGAAGACATTCTTTGCTGCTCAGATGGATGAACAAAAGACTAATTAATTAAAAACTGTGAAACAAAGACCCCAGCAGACAGCAGGTTCCTATCTGTTCACACAATATTGATGAGTTGACATCTGACCATGGGGCTGGACCAGGGTCCTGGCCCACTGTTCCAGCAGCCGCAGGCCTGAGCTGGCTCTGCAGAGAGTGCTTCAGAGCTGAAAGCTGTATTGAGTGGAGTTTTTGTAGATGTATCCGGCTTGTTAAATAAGAAACACAGAACCAATTGCAGAGTTAAAAATCACGAGGTCAGAGCAAGAGCAGAAAACCTTACCCTTCACTGCTTCTGCTGTTCTTCCTCTCTGCAAGAGACCTACTTCTGTGTGTCCTGTCTATTTAAAAACTTTCTGTTCTCCTCTCTCATTGGTTGTAAACCCAGCCACATGATCTCCTCGTCACTGCCTGTTTGTACAGACCTCCAGGTCTTCTATGGTTGGTATTGAGATTAAAGGCGTGTGTCTGCCATGCTGGCTGTGTCCTTGAACACACAGAGATCCACCTAGCTTTGCCTCCCAAGTGCTGGGATTAAAGGCCTGCCCCACTACTGCTCAGCTTCTGCTCTGGCTTGCTCTGACCTCAAGGCAACTTTATTGACATACAAATAAAATCACATTTCAATACAAATAAAATATCACTATACCTCTCCTCTCTCTCAACAATTGGATTCCTGGAGCTCAGCCTGGTGCCTGGCCGTGGATCTCTGCATCTGCCTCTGCCTCCATCAGTTACTGGACAAAGGCTCTATGATGACAGCTAGGTTATTTGCTGGACTGGTCACCAGAGTAGACTGGTCCAGGCACCCTCTGGAACACTGCCAGCAGACCAAGGTGGGGTCATCCTTGTGGATTCTTGAGAGCCTCAACAGCACCCTGCGTCTTCCTGTTCCCATAATGTCCTCATCTGTCATGGTATCTTTCTTCCTCCCCTCCCACTCTGTCCCTGTTTCACCTTGACCCTCGCATTCACCTATGTTCTCATCCCCCACACTTTGCCCTCTGCCACCCCCTCACACACCCAGTTCACTCATGTAGATCTCATCCACTTCTCCTTCACAGGATCATCCATGTGTCCCTCCTGGAGCTGTGGGTTGCAGTCTGGCCATGCCTCCCCTCACATCCAGTATACGCTTATGAGTGAGTACAAACTATGTTTGCCCTTCTGAGTCTGGGTTACCTCACTCAAAGTGATATTTTCTAGTTCCATCCATTTTCATGCAAATTTCATGATGGCATTGTTTTTTTACTGCTGAGTAGTACTCCATTGTGTATATGTGCCACATTTTCTTTATCCATTCTTCAGTGGAGGGGCATCTAGGTTGTTTCTAGGTTCTGGCTGTTATGAATAATGCTGATATGAACATTGTTGAGCATGTGTCCTTGTGGTAAGATTGAGCATTCCTTGGGTATATGCCCAAGAGTGGTATAACTGGGTCTTCAGGAAGACTTATTCCAAATTTTTCTGAGAAACCACCATAGTGATTTCCAGAGTGGTTGTACAAGTTTGCATTCCCACTAACAGTGGAGGAGTGTTCTCCTTGCTCCACATCCTTTCCAACATAAGCTGTCTTCAGTGTTTTTGATCTTAGCCATTCTAACAGTTGTAAGATGGTGTCTTAGAGTTGTTTTGATTTGCATTTCCCTGATGACTAAGGATGTTGAGCAATTCCTTAAATATCTTTCAGATATTTGAGATTCTTCTGTTCAGAATTTTTTTGTTTTGTTTTGTTTTTTTGAGACAGGGTTTCTCTGTAGCTTTGGAGCCTGTCTTGGACTATCTCTCTATAGACCAGGCTGGCCTCAAACTCACAGAGATCCACCTGCCTCTGCCTTCTGAATGCTGCAATTACAGGTGTGCAGCACCACCGCCCAGCTCAGAATTCTTTGCTAAGCTCTGTAGCCCCCTTTTTAATTGGATTGTTCAGTATTCTTATATCTAGTTTTTTAAGGTCTTTATTTTGGAGATCAGCCCTTTGTCTGATGTGGGGATGGTGAAGATCTTTTCCCATTCTCTAGGCTGTCATTTGGTCTTATTGATCGTGTCCTTTGCTCTATAAAAGTTTCTCAGTTTCAGGAGGTCCCATTTATTAATTGTCACTCTAGTGTCTGTGCTACTGGTATTGCATTTAGGAAGTGTTCTGCTATGCCAACTCGTTCCAGACCACTTCCTACTTTCTCTTCTATCAACTTCATTGTAACTGGATTTATGTTGAGGTCCTAGATCCACTTGGACTTGAGTTTTATGCATAGTGACAGATATGGATCTATTTGTAATCTTCTGCATGTTGACATCGAGTTATGCAAGCACCATTTGTTGAAGATGTTTTCTTTTTTCCATGGTACAGTTTTGGTTTCTTTGTCAAAAATCATACGTTCATAGGTGTGTGGATTAATGTCAGGGTCTTCAATTCAATTCCATTGGTCCACATGTTGGTTTTTATGCCAGTACCAAGCTGTTTTTACTACTATAGCTCTATAGTAGAGCTTGAGGTCAGGGGTCATGATGCCTCCAGAGGTTGCTTTATTATTCAGGATTCTTTGAGCTATCCTAGGTTTTATTGTTTTTCCATATAAAGTTAAGTATTGTTCTTTCCAAATCTATGAAGAATTGTGTTAGGATTTTGATGGGGATTGCATTGAATCTGTAGATTACTTTTGGTAAAATTGCCATTTTTACTATGTTGAGTCTACCTATTTATGAGAATGGGAGGTCTTTCCAATTTCTGATATCTTCTTCAATTTCTTTCTTCAGAGACTTAAAGTTCTTATCATACAGGTCTTTCATTTGCTTAGTTAGAGTTACCCAAAGTACATTTCTTAATGTACTTGTATGAGTAGACCATTTTATTCCTCATTGTCTGTCCTTTTAAAGAGTAGTTCTCTTACAGGTGGGTCATTTTATCATTAGATTATCATGTGCTCCTTGTAGGGCTTCTGTTCTATTCACTATCCCACTGTTTCCATTTTCTAGGATTCATGGCAGGGAAGGAACAAGAGGTCAGGACTGTTTGATCAACTGAAAAAAAAGGTACTCCAAAATAAACAATACTGGAAGTATTTTTCTCTTAAAATCTTAGAGCAAGGAGAGAATCTCACTTAACTGGTAATGCACAATTAGGATGAAAGAGCATACCTAGACAATTATATTTACATGGTGGGATGCCAAAGCCTTACTAGTGTCCACAGCTTTCTTAGACATTTTTCCTTTCTGTGTGGTTTTGGTGGTAGCATAAAAGTATTCAGTTGGTCATACTGTAACTAAGAGTTATTTGATGGGTATTTATGCACAGACCCAAGGAGGTATGGACCAAGAGGCTCATTCTGCAACTCAAGGGTGGTATTTGATTTTCTTTAAAGGCTGGGCACTAAAGACTAGTTGCAAAGAATGGATAATTTCATGGACCATGATGAGGAAGATTGAAGAGGCAGAGGAATGACATCACTTGTGAGTATGCTACTATCATTTCACAATAAAGGGTGAGTTTTTATGCAAATATCTTTGGGAACAACACAAAATTGTGATGATTGGTGATAATGTAATTATAATTGTAACAATGCATTATTAACTGAATATATATCCAGAAAGTATTAGTTAATTTGTGTTATATTATTGATATTTCACTGGTTCATGTGTAATCAATGTAGAGTAGAATGTAATATCCCCAGTTCTATTCCTTTACCCATGAAATATGCACTCATGGACAGATGCATACATATGTTCATAAGATAAAAGGATTGACAGTTATGTCAATGACACATTTTGACAGTATAGTCATCTCCCCCAAATAACTGAGTTTTTGGTTTGTATACAACTAAATTAGGTTTGTAGGATCTGTACATGCTTATGTTATTGAGTCCTAAGAACATATCAGCACACCTTCACTGCCTTGTCTCTTGCTAAATCTGAGCTAAGATCCTGTAGGAAAGAGAAAAAAGCAAAAACTAGAAACCATTGATTCTCTTAAGTCTTTTGTAGCTTCTTACCTCTGAGCTTCTTCTAACCTATGAAGAATATTTCTTTTTATAGTCATCTCCTCTGGAATGAGACGTTCACATCTGTAAGAAGGAGGAAAGCTCTTAGCATTCAGATATCATTTTGAATGATATCCTTCAACAGGCACATAAAGTTAGGACTTATTTCTACTTTCTTCTAAGATCAATGAGTATATCCGTAGTTAAGTACTCTATTAGGTTGTCTGTATTTTTTCGTATGTAATATTTATATTTTTGTGTGCAATGTTAAATTTATAATATAAACACTACTTCCCTCTACTCTGATATGTTACTTCACACACTCCTACTTCATTCGCTCACTCTTTAATCTCCTCCTAATGACTGAACCTTCCTCAAAAGCAAGCCTTTCCTACGATCCACTTCACTGTGCTGTTATGTGTGTTAATGCAGTTATTTTGATTTGTCTGTGCTGTCCTTTGGAATAAAAAACTGTATTCTTTTATTTTCACCATCTTGTTGCTCTCATGCCTCTCTAGTTATTTTTTCCAACCAAATTTCTCTTCTTGTGTTGAATCTGAAAGGAAAGTAAAGGGTCAGAAGTGATGGTCAATTCACATAAAGAAGAGCCAATGCAACAGAGCATTTTACGCAAATAGAAACTTTTCTTTTTGGTATTTTGAGACAGGGTTTCTCTGCATAGCTTTGTGCCTTTCTTGGAACTCACTGGGTAGCCCAGGCTGGACTCAAACAAACAGAAATCCACCTGGTTCTGCTTCCTGAGTGCTGGGATTAAAGGCATGCACCACCACCAACCAGATCAAAATAGAAACTTTTGAGTGAGACACTCATTACAGGATTTTCTCTCACGTTTGCTCAGGAGCTCTAGCATAGCTAAGGTTTTCCTGTGGTCCAGCCTGTTTCCTGTGTCCACAGGGCAACTTGGACCCAAGTAAACACACAGAGGCTTATGGTAATTAAAACTGCTCGGCCATTAGCTAAGGCCTCCCACTAACTAATTCTTACACTTAAATTAACCCATAATTCTTATTTATGTTTATTCATGTGGTTTGTTACCTTTTCTCAGTTTTGCCTTCACATCTTGCTTCCTCTGTGTCTGGCTGGCAACTCCTGACTCAGCCTTCTTGTTCCCAGCATTCTCCTCTCTGCTTGTCCTATCTATACTGTACTTCCTGCCTGGCTACTGACCAGCATTTTATTTATCAACCAAATCAGAGCAACACGCATTTACAGCATACAGAAGGACATTCCCATTACTCTAGGCTGAAATTTTCATAGATTTCTTCAGCACTGCTTTTGATGTTTTGGTAATACAGGTATGTTTATTGATGGTTCTGTAAGTAATCCCACTAAACCCAGTGGTTCACCAGCCTAGGCATGATGGTTTCTTGTTAAATTCCTGTCCTGGCATGCATGTCCTACCTGGACCTACAGATTGTTCCTTATGTCTCTTCAGGAAAAGAGAAACAGCAGGAAAATATACCTAGATTTAACTTGTCTCATAACCATCTGTAATGAGATTTGGTGTCAACTTCTGGTGTGCTAGCATACATGCAGGCTGAAATATATATAACAAATAAATCAATCTTAAAAAAGAATATTTCCTTACAAATGACAAATGCATTTTAAATTGTTATCAAATAATCTTTACATTTAGATGCTACTTGTTCTCATTGGTGCTCTCTTTGCTACTCAATTAGGTTTACAACTCATATATACTTGTGATCCTTCTGATTCAGGCTCTAGTGAGCTTTGATTATAGGAACAATACCAAGCTCAGCAGATATTACTGTAATATATTTAATTTATTATACCGAGTTTCAGTGTGCTTCCCAGTATGACTTGAATCTCATCACTTAGGCCATGCTTGCTCCTCTGGATCTTAAGGAGCTTACAGTATAGATATAGGATACCAAATTCACTCATTATAGTATTAAACCAATTGCCTTTCACCATTTAGTTTTGAGTATTGATTGCTTGCATATAAAACCCAATTTAATTGTTTATTTTTGTTTGCATTACTACTTTACTGAAGTTATTTTTTACACTAAGAATATCAATATTTTTCTACATACAAGGTTACATTCATCACAAAGTTTTAGATTATTTTTGTTGCTTTAAGATTTAGATATTTAAGAATAAAATGCTCAGTGTTCATTTTTTCCAGTTTCTGCCATGAATATGTGGTATAGGACTATGTCTCATGCAAAGTGCCAAGAGTGGATATCATTGACAAGAAAAAGTAATAGAAGTACATAAACAAAGAAAGATATATGCACATATAGGAACCCATAAGTGCACAAATTTGGAAACTATAATATATAAGCCATATTCCAATAATGTTAAAAAAGTATTACTAGGGAAAAACAAAAACTCCATCAATACAATTGAGTTAACTTTTTGTTGACTGACTGCTCCTTGACAAGGGTATACTTTTTAATGCTGTTTGCATCCCAAGTGAGACTTCACTTGGAAAACATCCATTTTTTTTTTCTTTGTGAATATTGGTAAACTGGAGACAGCTCCTTGGTTAGGGATAGGAAATCATGACTTCCCTTTTCCAGTGCTGGGTCCCCAACTGTATTATTCTTGTGTAGGTTCTGTGATTACTGCCATTATTTCTGTGAGTTCATGTGTTTTTCAGTCCTGTTCCTTCTAGAAACCTTGCTTCATTTTGTCTTCCAACCCTACTGGCTCTTTAATTATTTTAGCTTCCTCTTCAGCAAATATTTTTAAAAACATACAATTTTTTAAAATTAAGAAATAGTAGTTTTATTTCTGCCAAACCCTTGCATATATATATATATATATATATATATATATATATATATATATTTGCTTAACACCTAAAAATATCAATTGTATAGGTATACACACACACACACACACACACACACAGAGACAGAGAGACAGAGAGAGAGAGAGAGAGAGAGAGAGAGAGAGAGAGAGGAGAGAATGGTCTAATCCAGTGTAATAATTCATGAATATAATCATATCACATGAAGCAACTGACAGGGAGGTTGCAAGGTGTCAACAGCCTGTTGTATTTGGATATCCAGAGTCACAGTCAGAAGGTCCCATACAGAAATGGCAACTTACTTGTAGATAACTATGGTAAAGCCCCAAGTAGCAGATAGAAGTTCAGCCCACAAGCACTACTGGCTGTTTTATCTGCTGTCAATTCCAGCCAGAGCTGTCTCATTTCCTGTTATGACTGCTGTTTACCCATTCTTTATTTCTATAAACACAGCAGACATTAGAGGCAACCAGCACTAATATGAATCCATGCACTATATCAGGATCAGGAGAAATGGTCAAGTGAAAAAGAATAGAGACAAGTCAGGAAAGCACATGTGAGAATGGGTGTATTTCACCACATAGAGATTTCAGAAGAAGAAGTTTCCATTCTTCAAATTTGATGGGATAATGTATTGATAATGAGATCTGGAAAAGAATAGGGAAGGATGAGATTAAGAAACATGTAGAGATAATAGATAAATACAGGCACATGGAGAAATAATACAAAGGAGGGAAAAGTCCATTCCATTTTTTGCTCACACAAGGAGCAATATAGAAGGGAAGCAATTAAAGTGTCTCAGAGGAGGGTCCATTAAAGATGTCACAGCAAAACTTAGGAGAAGCCAAATGTCTAGAACACAAGAGAGGTATTTGCTGATAGTAATTTCAAGCATGCTATGTGAAGGTGAAACTGTTAATACTATGAAAGGATTACCAAGTATATAATCAATAAAATAATTTGGGATATTATCTCCTCATTGGAGGAAGAGCTAAGGAGACTTTCTAAAGAATCTTTACATGTTTTGTTGTAAGTATTGAAAAGATTGTTGATTTATGTCATTGTTGTTAATCACATAATGCTAGGCCTTTAGAGTTTTGGCTTTTTTCACTGACCACCATAATTTCAGAATCATCTATTGTATCTCCACTATTACCTTATTGTATGGAATTTTAAGATTTTAACATAATAATTATTTTAAGTTTTGCCTAGTAAGATGAAATGCAATTGTACAGCTGGCTGGACCATGTGCCTGAATTCTGTAGAATTATAATGCAACTGTTAATAGATATTTGTTATCATTAGACTCCTGTATAAGGAAGAAATGCCCATAACTTTTGTAAGTCAGTTATATTTAGCATGTGAATGAAAATTCAGAAAAGTAAAAGGAATCCTATTGAGTCATTTTTGTAAGAGTGTTCCACAATATTTGACAGATATGGCTTGGATATTCTAAGTAATCACGCAAAGCTGTGAGTTTCAGAACAGAGTATCATCTAGCCTTCCTTAATGAGGGAACATTAGTGGTTACAGTATAAACCATGTAATAAGCTTTTTGCTAAGAGGAAATAGTGAAAGGTAGGGTGAAGGTCATGGCCAATTGAACTACTATGCAGGTCCCACACCAGTTGTGTGGTATGGGCTTTGGTAGGCTTCCTGGTTCACAGAATCCTGATACAATATTATGGGAAACATTGAAAGCCGAGTAATTGACATTTGCTTCTACTTAGGTAGACATTTAGAATGTGAGTGTAAACTCTAAAAGCTTCCATTGGGCAAGATATGTGAGGTATGTGAGGAATGTTGAGTAAATCATCTTCCATGTAGATAAGGTGGAGTTTTTCCTGATCTGGCCAACATAGCTGGAACTGGTCAGGCCTACACAGCTGTAGACAGGAGCAGTAGAATTCTGACATCATATGCAGAAGACTATATAATGGGTGGTATAAATTGGTCACTCCCTATTTCTGTAAACAATTACATTTGTTCTTAGCATGGCTACAATCATAGTTCTATGTACATCAAATAATTTGGTTATTTATGTGGTCACTGGCTATTTAATTTTTATGTCTTAATTATCTTAGGTGTAACTTGTTTCAATAATATTTAAATTCTCATGAGATTGATTTTATAATTTTATCCTTATTACAATTTTGAACTTCACAAAGTATTGTGTTTGCACTGAGCTCTTTTAGTAACAACATTAACTTTAAAATATAAATACGGTCTCTTGAGAGCCAGGTAACCTAATTTTACTGTTCTCTTGTTGCATACTTTTATAAAATAACAGTTCTCTATGTGACTAAGTTTCTTCAAACTTTTGTTTTGTTTTTTTGTTTTTGTTTTTCTTTCATTTTTATTTATTAAGAATTTTTATACTCACTGTACATTACCACCCACAGATCCCACCCCCAGCCCTTCCTCCCAAGCCAACTCACATCCCCACATCCCCCAAATTAAGGTCTCCCATGGGGAGTCAGCACAACCTGGCAAACTGAGCCTAGGCAGATCCAAGCCCCTTCCCACTGCACCAAGGCTGCACAAGGCATCATACCACAGGTACTGGATTCCCAAAGCCTATCCATGCTCGGGAGACAGGTCCCAATCCCCCTGCCTGGGTGCCCCCTAAACAGTTCAAGCCAAACAATGGTCTTCCATATCCAGAGGACCTAGACCAATCCCATGGGAGCTTCACAAGCCACTAGTCTACATTTCATGGGCTTCCACTAGTGTGGACTGTCATCTCTGCATATTTTGCCATCATGATCTTGATGTCCCCCACCTGCATAATCCTTCCTCTTGTTCATCAATTGGATTTCCTAGATCCATGGCCAGGCATCAGGCTCTGGGAATCTTCAAACTTTTGAAGCTTAATAAAGTTACCAAAGAGAAATATTAGTTAATCTATATAAATTAATTCAGTTTTTGGTACCATGGAAGTCTTTTATAACCTTAATCATTCATAAATATCAATAATCAAACATATCACCCTTAAATCCTATTTTCCATAAATATTGTGTAACTAAATCAGACCATCTGTAACTTGACTCTAATCTTCATGTCTTGGTTCTCATTGGTTATGTTATCATTCATAGGACAAAAATCATCAGATAAGAATCAATTCTTATACAAAATACTTGACACTTTATAAATTATAAATTTATCTTTTATTTTATATCTGTTTAAATACTTTCTAATAAATAATGCATAAACATTCATATCTACTTATTTTTTCTTCTTATTTCCCTAATCAAGAGTTGGACACAGCCCCAATGCAGTGGTGCACACCTTTAATCCCAACACTCAGGAAGCCAGGATTATCTCTGTGAGTTCAAGGCCAGCCTGGACTACAGAGTGAGATCCAGGACAGGCACCAAAACAATACAGAGAAACCCTATCTCCAAAAACCAAAAAGAGTTGGATCCAAGTTACAACCTAGTATGGTGTATTAAATTAAGATTACCTGTACATAGACTTTTGAGTATTAACCCTTCTTGTTATAAGTTTTAAGCAAATACTCTTTATTTGGAATTTTACAGTTGTTTCAATACAAGACCACAATGATCTTATGGATCCTACAAGAAAGAAAGCTAACAATTTAGAAATCATGCCAAAGATATCCATGGGGAAACATATTTTAAACAAAACCTAGATAAAGGCAAAGAATTTAGAGGGCTAAACACTTATAATTATATCTAGCCATTTTTTATCTATATAAATTTTCTTGATCAAAAAATTTAAATACCATGATACATAATGGTGACAATAAATTTACTATTTTTTTTGTAAGAAATTTTCCCTAAGTGAAGTGTTAGTCTGTATCTGGCCTAGTGGCAACAAGATTAGAGACACTATGCCTGGTTTAAGCATTTGAAACACAAAGCACAGCCCCAGTTTACTGCCTCCAACAGTTTCTCCAACAAGGCCACACCTCCTAATAAGTGGTACTAGTTAGAGCCCAAGTCTTCAAATCTATGAGTCTATGGGGGACAATCTTATTCAAACCAAGATAGTATCTTAGAACAGTATATTTCCACGTGCTTGTAATTGTTTCTTTGAAATACAAAGTCACAGGAACTATCTAATAATACTGAGAACAGTATAATTTTCATTGGAGGAGATTGAAAAGTCGCCTTAACACAGTGTATATTTAATTATCCTTGTGTACTCACACATGTGCATGCTTAAAAGACTCCTAGAAATACACCATATGGATCATAGTTTGCCAATATCCTATCAAAGCTTAGAATGGCAATTAATTTAAAGTTCACATTGGACATTTTTATTTTATTTATTCTTTGGATATATATACATATATATTTTTTATCATATGTACCCCTTAACCCATCCATGATGCCCATATGAAATCTCAATTCCAGCTTTGTGTCCTCTTTCTATAATAATTTGCTTATTTATCTTTCAAAACCAATGATCAATTTGTGCTTCACATATACATGATGAGTACCCAGAAAAAACAATCATCATTTTCAGCAAGGTGGGGGAAAGAGAAGGAAACAGAGGTAGTGTAGAGATAAAACACCAAAGTGAGGAACAAATTATTAATTGGAATCTAGAACAGTTCTCAAAGACAGCCTTATATGATGGATTTGGAGTAAGTAACATAGATCAAAGGTGGTCACTCTTATCCTGTAACTGAGTGGTAGTTCACATGCATTTCTACATAGACTGTGAGGCTGTGAAATGAGAGAGGCTCAGTCATGATACTTATTTTTTTTTTATCTCTCTTTCTCTGAGAATCTGGCCAGGAGGAAGATTTGCTCCATGTGCATATGTAGATGGATCACATTGATGTTGTGAGAATTGGCAGTCAACTAGAAACCTGAAGGGTGAGTGCTTTGAATTTTTAATGACAACTTGAATTTATAGTCACATGAGTATATAGCATAAAATTGTATGTAGTCAAATTTCTATGTGTCTTATTAAATAAAAAACACAAAGCCAAATATTGTGGTGAAAGTCTTAGAGATCAGGGAAATGGTAATAATTACCAGCTATCCTTACCTCACCATACCACAGCTTCAAAAAGTACCATAACTTCCTGTCTATCAAGGCTTTTATTGCCTTGCTGTTCTGCCCACTAATTGGCTCTTAGCCCATCAACCTCACTTCCTTGTCACTGCCTGTCTGTACAGACTTCCAGGTCTCTGTGGTTGTTACTGGGATTATAGGAATGTGTCACCACACTTGGCTCTGTTCCCTAGTATTGCCTTGAACACATAGAGACCCTGCCTACTAAGTGGTAGGATTAAGGGCATGTGCTATCATGTGTTTACATAAAATGGCTTGCTATTTCCTCTGACCTCCAGGCAAACTTTATTTATTAACATACAAATAAAATATCACGACATTTCACCACAAATAAAATATCACCATATATGTATAAATATATGTATATGTATGTATATATATATATATATATATATATATATATATATATATATATATATATAAAACTTGCTATGTACAAATTTGAAAAACTTTATACATTAACAAACCTTTATGTGATGATATTGAATAGCTCATTTTAACATTAGATCAAAGTGAAATATTGTCACCTGTTTCACACAATTTGTTTTGAAAACATTTTCAATATTATTACATATGCCATTGTTTGTTCAGCTGACACAAAGGTGATAGAACAGTGTTGCTTACTGGCTTGTTCCACCTGAGATGCATAGCCAAATTTCTTAATCTAGGAAGACAAGAAAGGGGGTGGCACCATACATATTAGGCTGGGCACTCCCTATTATTCAATAATGAAGAAAATGCCCCATGGGACTTCCTACAGCAAGATTATATGGTGACATTTTCAATTAAGGTTCCAATTTTCCTGACTCCAGCCTTTGTCAAGTTGAAAATAAACTAGGCAGCACATACATGGTAAGGTTGGGCCAGTGACAGGGACTCTAACTCTGCTACACAATGATAAATTCAAGTCACTCTCTATGACCCTCCCATGCCTTCAATATCAGAACTACTGAGTGACAAGTCTATTTCCAAATTTAGCTGCTAGCATGAGTTGCAGCCTTGGCAGGAAACAGCTTGTGTGTACTAATGGTCAGGATACACTTGCTGGAAGACATCACCTCTATGATGCTGGTCTCTTCTTAATCAAGTCTGATTCTGCAGCCCCATCTGACCAGCATCCATTGTACCAGCAACGCAAAGAATTTGTTCAAGGCAAGGTTTCTCCATGTAGCCCTTGGTTGCTGTGGATATTGCTCTGTGTAAATAAAGTTCTGATTGGCCAGTGGCCAGGCAGAAAGTATAGGCGGGACAAGAGAGAAGAGAATTCTGGGAAGTAGAAGGTTGGAGAGAGACACCGCCAGCCGCCGCCATGAGAAGCAACATGTAAAGACATTGGTAAGTCACGAGCCATGTGGCAAAGTATAGACTAACAGAAATGGGTTAATTTAAGATAGAAGAAGTAGATAACAAGCAGCCTGCCACGGCCATACAGTTTATAAGCAATATAAGTTTCTGTGTGCTTTCTTGGTTGGGTCTGAGAGACTGTGGGACTGGTGGGTGAGAGAGATTTGTCCTGACTGGGCCAGGCAGAAAAACTCTAACTACAAATGGCGCCCAACGTGTTTGCAAGAGTTTCCACCTAAAACCTGAGAAAAAAGATTCTAAAACAGAGCTAAAAACAGCTTCCTAATTGTTTCTCTCAAGTTAGCGGCAGCCTGCCGGTTTGAGCTACTATGGCGGGTTCCGGGCGTGTGAGTCTGACCTGCAGTGCGGCGGGAATGAGGAATCTACAAGGGTCACTTTACTCTGCTGCATGGTGGATTTAGCCTTTGCTAGTTAAAAAAAAAGTTTCTGGGCTATGCACTACTTTGATAGAACTGCTTCTAGACCCAGAGCTGGTGGTAAACTGTACCACCGCCATGTTGGGAAGCTGAGGTGGGCGGAGTCAGCAGCCACAGTGGCATTTCAGTCTTACAAAGATGGATATTACACAGAGAATCTGGTTTGTCTTGTCTTTGGGATTTTTAACAGAAAAAGATTTCATCGTAAAAACTGTTGAGTTAAACAAATATGTAAATTTTAAAGGTACCTTGACTTCAAAATTTGGATATAAGGATATGTTGCTTTGGAAAAGAGTCTCTGCTTTTGTTTCCACAGAAAGCCAGAGGCTATGGATTTGTTCCAGATTAAGATACATCAGGTTTGATCAGCCAAGACCACCTGAAAGGTCTCCGAAGACACCATGGCCCAGATGATCCAACATCCAGAAAGCTTTCAAGGCAACTGGCTCAGAGGTTCACCCTAACGGACTACTCCATAATCCTAAAATTTTCTTTGTGTCCCCATAAGATACAGCGCCCCCCTCCAGCAGAAAGTAGTAAGAGAAACTACGCCCACATTCCCAAAATTATCAAGCTGGCTTTGGAGATGGAATTGGCTCACTCCTTCTCTAAACCGAGACATATTGCTAAAAGAAAAGGTTAAGAGATTCTTGTGTCCCAAATCAGAAGAGCCCTCTGGTGTGGGACAGAGAAAAACCAATATTTTTATTTAAAGCAGTTTGATTATAAATGAGATCTCTTTCTAAAGAAGAAAAGGGGATATGATATAGATATAATAGGATGAAAGGGTAGATTAAGGAACTTACTTCTAAAGAGCAACAACTTGTTTAAAATGTTTTACATTGGTATAGACTTTAGTCTATTGATACAAACTTAAAGTTAATTTTGTTATACTGTGTGCATATTTCTACTCATGTTTAAGGTATTATGTTTGTATAGCTCATTTAAAATTGTAATGGATAATTAAAAATAGATTGATAATTAGTCATCTATGATAATCATACTCATAGCCATGTTAGTTAAGTCTTCTAGGTATACACAGAGATATTTCAGATAGATAGGTAATCTTCAAATACTTCAAAGACCTACAGAATATGGCATTTAAAATATTTTTAAAATTTAGACTTTCTGGACAGTGAGACATGTCTGCTCCTGGCAGCACCGATTTGCTTCAGAGAGGAAGATGGGCATTGAAAACACTTCATATCTTATCTTCACCTTGGCAAAAATAGCCATTTGGGCTAGAAACTGTTCTTGCCTGGACTGCTTGATCAACTGGACATGCAGGACCCATAGAAAGGTGACCACTAAACTTTGCTTGACAAAATGGTCCTTCAGGTTCCTGCTTCACAGAGGAAACGGCCAGACATTCTACAGGACACTGAGAGAAGTGACCAAGAGACTCTAGCCCTGTGGGCTGAAGACAGATGCCCCAACTTTACAAAGGAACATTAGGTGACTGTCCAGGCTGCCAGCTGTCTCTGTCTACTCTTGCAAGACTCCTGAAAAATGCTTACATCCTTCTCCCAGTTCTCAGGTAATATTATATCCTTCTGAGGTCTTTGATGTGGTTGAAGACTAGATAGTTACAATTTCCTCAGTTATGATACAAGATAAGTTAGATATAAAACAGACTCACAAATATAAGATAGATAGGATATCTTCTTTAATATTGTAACTGTAATTCTTGCTAGATAATTGTTTTGTTATATGTAATTGTACTATGTAAAAGTTAAAACCTTCCTTTAAAAAAAAGAAAAGGGGAAGTGCTGTGGATATTGCTCTGTGTAAATAAAGTTCTGATTGGCCAGTGGCCAGGCAGAAAGTATAGGCGGGACAAGAGAGAAGAGAATTCTGGGAAGTAGAAGGTTGGAGAGAGACACCGCCAGCCGCCGCCATGAGAAGCAACATGTAAAGACATTGGTAAGTCACGAGCCATGTGGCAAAGTATAGACTAACAGAAATGGGTTAATTTAAGATAGAAGAAGTAGATAACAAGCAGCCTGCCACGGCCATACAGTTTATAAGCAATATAAGTTTCTGTGTGCTTTCTTGGTTGGGTCTGAGAGACTGTGGGACTGGTGGGTGAGAGAGATTTGTCCTGACTGGGCCAGGCAGAAAAACTCTAACTACACTTGGTATACTGGAATTCAGTTTGTAGAACAAGCTAACCTCAAATCCAGAGACCCCTCTGCATCTGTTTCCCAAGTACCAGGATTTAAAGGATTCACCACCATTGCCAAGCTTGAATATGTATCCTAGGCTGGCCTTGAACACATGATCTGCCTTCCTCCACTTCCTTCAGCAAATCCAACAGGTGTTTGACCAACTCAACTGGTGCAATTCTAGGTTTTAACTTTATTTTTGGTTGGTTCTGGTCTGTAGTTAGCCATAGGTGATTTTTCAGCTCCAGTTGACCAGAGACCACTGATTCTTCAGACAAATGACCTTATAGAATTTTTGCTTCCATATGAATTTGCACAAGTCATAGCTCCAGTATCTCCACTCCTTTCAAGATACTTATCTTCCAAGCTAGATGACAGTTCACTGAGCTCTCAACACTCCATCACTTTTCTAGTCTAGAAGTGATTCATGGATTAATTTTAAGATATATGGTCTTGATTACTTTTCAAATTATCAACATATTTTGATATATAATCTGCTGTTTTATTTTATTTTTAGATTTTTGAGATTATAAAATAGGTGCATCATTTCTGCTTTTCATTTCTTCTCTCAAATTTTTATCATATAACCACTTTGTTCACTCCTTTTCTCAATTTATTCTCCTCTCATACAATGCATCCTGACTATGGCCTTCCCTCCCTCTTCTCCCAATTCCCCATATCTCCCCTCTCCCCCAGATCCACTGATCCTCTATTTTTTTTTCCAGAAAAAGATGCCTCTCTATGATATTAACCCTACTCAACATATTATGATACGTTATGCTTAGATGTATACCCTCATATCGAGGCTTGACAAGGCAACCCAATAGGAGAAAATAGGTCCCATGAGCAGGCAAAAGAGTCAGAAACACCCCCACTCCCACTGTTTGGAGTCCAACAAAATACCTAAGCTAAAGAACTACAACATGTATGCAGAAGCCCTGGTGCAGACCCAGACAGGCTCCATTGTTGCTGCTTTATTGTCTGAGAGCCCCTATGACCCCTAATTATGATTCTGTGGTTCATATTCTCCTGGTGTGCTCGAAATTTCTGGTTCCCACAATCTTTCTTTCTCTTCTGCAGAATTCTTTGATCTCTACCTAATGTTTGACTCTGAATTTCTGTATTAGCTCCCATCAGCTGCAGGAGGAAGCCTCTCTGTTGATGATTTGTCTGGGCACTGATTCTTAGGTTATACAAGTCATTAGTCAGCCACTCCTAGAAGGTCTGAGCCTCCTTTCCCCTAACACATTTGTCATATGTTTTGTGGCTGGGTTGGTGTACTATCCGACCAGTAGAAGCCTAGCCTGGTTAAAGAAGGTGATTGTCTCAGGCTCCATATCTTCCATTACTAGGAGTCTTTGCTAGGGTCAATGTGGATGGGAAAGGAGTGATCAATTGGGGGAGAGAGGGATGGAGGAAGAGAGTACAAGGGGAGACAACTAAATTAGGTGAGCATTTAGGGGGAAGTATAGAAACCTAGTACAGTGGAAACTTCCTGGAACCTATAAAGTTGTTCATATTCAAATTCATGCCTTCTTTTTTACTAGTTGTTCTAACACACACACACACACACACACACACACACACACACACACACACTCCTAAATACATAAATACAAAAATCAATTATGTTTGTCATTTGAGTTAAGAATCAAAATTTCCTGTGATATTGTTGTCTTAGAACTTTTGAGAAACATTTTATCAATTTCGACAATTTGTAAGATGAGTTAAGTTACAATTCATATATATTTTTGAGGCCTAAACTTATCTCAAAAATTTTGTATTTTTTATGTGTGTCTGTGTGTTTGGTGTCACACTGTCATGTGTTTTGAAACAAGTTTAGTGCCTTATCCATTGGCATCAGAGAGTCTGTGTCAGCAGATGGGCGTGGGTGAAAAGACCCACATCCAGATATTATACAGAGAAAGAGTATAAATTGGGACTTCTATTGGCTCCTTCCCCTCAGAGCTTTAGGAACCCCACAAAAGAGGAAGAGGAGCCCACTGAATCAGTAAGAAGATCTGATATGGGCTTCCAGAGATTGAAGTGGCAAACACAGGGTCTTCAAGGGTCTGTACTTGGACGTCTGAGTGTGTTATAGCTATTAGCTGGTATTTTTATGGACTTCTAACAGTGAGAGTGGGTGTGTCTCTGACCCTCTTGCTTGCTCTTCCAACTCTTTTCCTCCTATTAGGTTGCCTTGTTCAACTTCAATATGAGGGGATTTTACTTTGTCTGGTCATATATGTTTGTCCTGTGTGGTTGTTGTCTCTTGGATCCCTGCTCTTTTCTGAAGGAAAACACAGGGTGATTGGATCTAGGGGACATGGGAGATTGAGGGGTGTTCTGGAAAGAGCGGGAACTCTGGTAGGGATGTATGGTATGAGAGAAGAATCTATTTTCAATATAAAAAGTAGATATGAATGTAGTTTTCTGATTTTATTTCTACTTTCAGAATAATTTCATTGATACTGTATTACTTATCTTTCTGTATAAATTTTATAATTATTTTGATCATTAGCATAAAATAATAACATGTATGGGAACCTGGATAGACACTGCACCCAATCTCTACCTTTCTTGTGAGTACTACATTGATAATAATGTTAAAATTTCTTGACTAGGAATTTGGGACATTCTAAACCTTATGATGTTCCTACTAATCATATGAAAAGGATTTACTGTAAGTAAGTATACATATTTTAATGTTACTCACCTTTTATTTCTAAATATTTGTTTTACTTTTATACTTTTAATGCAGGATCTAAGTTGCTTCTCACTTGTCTCCTATGGAGCTTTCACTGAAGACACAGACCCCATACCTAACTGGTGGTATTGTAAATCGAGGGGTTTTCAGCCTTTCTTTTTCTATTATTAGTTTTTGTGTGTAAACTGAGTTGAAATTTATATTTTCTTGTAATTTCAAATTTGCTGGTTATATTTTAAAATTTGGATATTTTTGTGCATTTCATCTGATTTCTTTCCAACTAGAAGTAGTTTTTCTTTCTTGTCATAATTATAAGATAACATATAGATCTACTGTTCTTTTTCTCCAATAATTTGACCAAGATCAATATCAAATAAATATTCAGTGAAGTGGCATCCACCTGTATCTTTTGCTTTCTAATGTTGTGACACTGAGCCTTTTTAGAATTCTAGGTATTTCCTTCCATTTGAATCCATGAAATATCAGTTCTATACATGACCTGATTTGGATGTTTTTCCTTTTATTTAGCATTCCTAATAAATATATTTTCATGCATTTACATAATGATTTTCAGTCATTTTCATCTCAATTCTTTCTCATTCTACTCTTTTTTTTCTGTTGAATAACTACATTGTATGTATCCTCACTATTTTTGTCATTAAAAAAAAGAGAATTTCATACAAGAGTAATTACCTAATTTTGGCATCTCTGTCTGTCCAATTCATTCTGTGTACTTACCTCTTCATTCTCAAAATCATGACATTATTATCAGCAATTCTCAAGTTGTGGGTCACGGCGCCTTTGATGATCAAATGACTCTCACTGGGGTCTCCTAAGACCATTGGACAATGCAGAATTCTTTTTTTCTTTATTATTATGTGTTTTAAATTTTATACATCAGCCATGGGTTCCTCTGTCTTCCCCCTCCCGCCCCCACCCCCACCTTCCCCAAGCCCCTCCTCTCCATTCCCATGTCCTCCAGAATCAAGGCACTCCTGGGGATTCATTTAAACCTGATGGATTCAGTACAGGCAGGTCCTGTCCCCTCCTTCCAGACTGAGCAAAGTGTGTAAGCCCAAGGTTTCAAACAGCCAGCTCATGTACTAGCACAGATCCTGGTCCCACATACTGGGTGTCTCCCAAGCAGATCAAGCTATTCAATTGTCTCACTTATCCACAGGGCCTGATCCAGCTGGGGGGCTCCACAGCCTTTGGTTCATAATTCATGTGCTTCCATTCATTTGGTTATTTGTCCCTGTGCTTTTTGCAATCTTGGTTTCAACAATTCATGTTCTTGCAGACCCTCCTCTTTCTCAACAGTTGGACATCTGGAGCTCCACCTGGGGCCTGGCTGAGGATCTCTGCAACCACTTCCATCAGTTATTGGACGAGAGTTCCAGCAGGACACTTAAGGTGTTTAGCCATCTGATCACCAGACTAGGTCAGATCAGGGTTTCTCTCGACCATTGCCAGCAGTCTATGGAGGACGTATCATTGTGGATTTTTGGGGACCTCTCGAGCACTCTGCCTATTCCTGTTCTCATGTGGTCTTCATTTATCATGGTCCGTTATTCCTCATTCTTCCTTTCTGTTCTTGATCCAGCTGGGATCTCCTGCTCCCCTAAGCTTTCTTTCCCTCAAATCTTGCCCTTCATTACTACCACTGTCATCCAGTTTGTTCATGTACTTCTCATCCATTACTCTGTCATTGGGTGATCCTTGGGTCTTTCCTAGGGTCCCGTTTTCTAGGTAGTCTCCCTGGAGTTGTGTAGCAGTCTAGTCATCTTTGTTTTACATCTAGTATCCCCCTATGAGTGAGTACATACCATGGTTGTCCTTCTGAGATGGGGTTACCTCACTCAGGATGATTTTTTTCTAGATCCATCCATTTGCCTGCAAACCTCATGATGTCATTGTTTTTCTCTGTTGAGTAGTACTCCATTGTGTATATGTATCATATTTTCTTTATCCATTCTTCAGTTGAAGGGCATCTAGGTTGTTTCCAGGTTCTGGCTATTACAAACCTTGCTGATACGACCATAGTTGAACAAATGCCCTTGTGGTATGATTGAGCATTCCTTGGGTATATGCCCAAAAGTGCTATAGCTGAGTCTTGGGGGAGATGGATTCCCAGTTTTCTAAGGAAGTGCCATATTGATTTCCAAAGTGGCTGTACAAGCTTGCATTCCCACCAGTAGTGGAGGAGAGTTCCCCTTGCTCCACATCCTCTCCAGCATAAGCTGTCTTCTCTGCTTTTGATCTTAGCCATTCTGACAGGTGTAAGGTGGTATCACAGAGTTGTTTTGATTTGCATTTCCCAGATAATTAGGGATCCTGAGCAATTCCTTAAATGTCTTTCAGCCATTTGAACTTCCTCTGTGGAGAATTCTCTGTTTAGTTCTATAGCCCATTTCTTAATTGGACTGTTGGGCATTTTGATGTCTAATTTATTGAGTTCTTTACACATTCTGGATATCAGCCCTCTGTCAGATGTGGGGTTGGTGAAGACCTCTTCCCATTCTGTAGGCTGTGGCTTTGTCTTGTTGACTGTGTCCTTTGCGCTACAAAAGCTTCTTAGTTTCAACAGGTCCCATTGATTGATTGTTTCTCTCAGTGTCTGTGCTACTGGTGTTATATTTACAAAGTGATCTCCGGTGCCAATGCATTCAAAAGTACTTCCTACTTTCTCTATTATCAGGTTCAGAGTAGCTGGATTTATGTTGAGGTATTTGATCCACTTGGATTTAAGTTTTGTGCACTGTGACAGATATGGATCTATTTGCAGCCTTTTACACATTGACATCCAGTTATGCCAGCACCATTTGTTGAAAATGCTTTCTTTTTTCATTGTACATTTTTGGCTGCTTTGTCAAAAATTTTATGTTCATAGGTGTGTGGGTTAATATCAGGGTCTTCAATTCGATTCCATTGGTCCACAAGTCGGTTTTTATGCTAGTACCAAGCTGTTTTTATTACAGTAGGTCTATAGTAGAGCTTGAGGTTGGGGATTGTGATGCCTCCAGAGGTTGTTTTATTGTACAGGATTCTTTTGGCTATCCTGGGTTTTTTGTTTTTCCGTATGAAGTTGAGTATTATTCTTTCTAGATCTGTGAAGAATTGTGTTGGTAATTTGATGGGGATTGCGTTGAATCTGTAGATTGCTTTTGGTAAGATCACCATTTTTACTATGTTAATCCTGCCTATCCATGAGCATGGGAGATCTTTCCATTTTCTGACATCTTCTTCAATTTCTTTTTTCAGGGACTTAAAGTTCTTGTCATATAGGTCCTTCACATGCTTAGTTAGTGTAACCCCAAGGCATTTTATATCATTTGTGGCTATTATAAAGAGTGATGTATCTCTGATTTCCTTCTCACCCTGTTTATCTGTTGTATATAGAAGGGCTACTGATTTTTTTTTTGAGTTGATCTTGTATCCTGCAATGTTGCTGAAGGTTTTTATTAGCTGTATCAGTTCTTTGGTTGAATTTTTGTGGT
The DNA here is from genome assembly GCF_903995425.1 of Onychomys torridus. Lineage (NCBI taxonomy): Eukaryota > Metazoa > Chordata > Mammalia > Rodentia > Cricetidae > Onychomys > Onychomys torridus. The sequence goes on from NW_023411189.1 coordinate 68,656, forward strand.
CACTCATGTGTACTGACATGTCATCTGCAAATAGGGAGAGCCTGACTTCTTCCTTTCCAATTTGTATCCCCTTAATCTCTTTATGTTGTCTTATAGCAATGGCTAGAACTTCAAGTACTATGTTGAATAAGTAGGGGGAGAGGGGACAGCCTTGCCTTGTTCCTGATTTTAGTGGCATTGCTTTGAGTTTCTCTCCATTTAATTTGATGTTGGCTGTTGGCTTGCTGTAGATTGCCTTTATTATGTTTAGGTATGTTCCCTGTATTCCTGATTGCTCCAAGACCTTTATCATGAAGGAGTGTTGGATTTTATCTGGATTTCCTCATTGTCTGTTGTTATGTCTCTCTTTTCATTTCTGATTTTGTTAATTTGGTGCTCTCTCTCTGTCTTTTGGTTAGCTTGGATAAGGGCTTGTCTATCTTGTTGATCTTCTCAAAAAACCAACTCTTTGTTTCATTAATCCTTTTATTGTTCTCTTTATTTCTATTTTATTGATTTCAGCTCTCTATTTGATAATTTCCTGGCATCTGTTCCTCCTGGGAGACTTTGCTTCTTCCTGTTCAAGGGCTTTTAGGTGTGCTGTCAAGTCACTAGCGTGAGATTTCTCCAGCTTCTTTATGTGGGCATTCAGTGCTATGAATTTCCCTCTTGGCACTGTTTTTATAGTATCCCATAAGTTTGGGTATGTGGTGTATTCATTTTTATTGATCTCTAGGAAGTCTTTACTTTCTTTCTTTTTTTCTTCCTTGACCTATTGGTGATTCAGTTGAGCATTATTCAGTTTCCATGAGATTGTAGGATTTCTGTAGTTTTTTCTGTTGTTGAAATCTAACTTTAAACCATGGTGGTCCAATAAAACACAAAAGGTTATTCCAATTGTTTTTTATCTGTTGAGATTTGCTTTGTGGACAAGTATGTGGTCAATTTTACAGAATGTTCCATGGGGTGCTGAGAAGAAGGTATATTCTTTTTGTTTGGGTGGAATGTGCTGTAGATATCGATTAAGTCCATTTGTGCCATAACATCAGTTAAGTCCATTATGTCTCTGTTAAGTTTCAATTTGGCCAATCTGTCCAGAGGTGAAAGTGGGGTGTTGAAGTCTCCCACTATTAATGTGTGGAGTTTTATATGTGATTTAAGCTTTAGTAATGTTTCTTTTACATATGTGGGTGTCCTTGTTTTGAGGGCATAAATATTCAGAATTGAGACTTCATCTTGGTGGATGTTTCCTGCAATGAGTATGTAATGTCCTTCATCATCTCTTTTGATTGATTTTAGTTTGAAGTCTATTTTGCTGGATATTAGGATGGCTACACCAGCTTGCTTCTTAAGACCATTTGATTTGAAAGTCTTTCCCCAGCCTTTTATTCTTAGGAGGTGTCTGTCTTTGAATTTGAATTGTGTTTCTTGTATGCAGCAGAAAGATGGGTCCTGTTTTCATATACATTCTGTTAGTCTGTGTCTTTTTATAGGTGAATTAAGTCCATTGTTATTAAGGGATATTAATGACCAGTGATTGTTCGTTCCTGTTGTTATTTTTAATTTTTGGTGGTAGTGTGTGTGTAATTCTCTTCTTTGGGGTTTACTGCTGTGGTGTTATCTATTGCCTGTGATTTCATGGGTGTATCGGCCTTCCTTAGGTTAGAATTTTCCTTCTAGTGCTGTCTGTAGGGCTGGGTTTGTGGATAAGTATTGTTTAAATCTGATTTTGTCTTGGAAGGTCTTGTTCACTCAAGCTATGATGATTGAAAGTTTTGCTGGGTATATTAGTCTAGGCTGGCATCCATGGTCTCTTAGGGTCTGCATTATATCTGTCCAGGTCCTTCTGGCTTTCAAAGTCTCCATTGAGAAATCGGGTGTTATTCTGATGGGTTTGCCTTTATAAATCATTTGGCCTTTTTCCTTTGCTGCCCTTAATATTCTTTCTTTATTTTGTACATTTAGTTGTTTAATTATTATGTGGTGAGGGGACTTTTTTTGGGGGTCTAGTCTGTTTGGTGTTCTATAGGCTTCTTGTATCTTCATAGGCATTTCCTTCTTTAAGTTGGGAAAGTTTTCTTCTAAGATCTTATTAAATATATTTTCTGTGCTTTTGAGTTGGTATTCTTCTCCTTCTTCTATCCCTATTTTTCATAGGTTTGGTATTTTCATGGTGTCCCAAATTTCTTGGACATTTTGGGTCATGACTTTGTTGGCTTTAGTGTTTTCTTTGACTGATGAATCTATTTCTTCTACCGTATCTTCAACACCAGAGATCCTCTCTTCCATCTCTTGCATTCTGTTGGTTATACTTGCATCTGAAGTTCCTGTTTGTTTACTCAGATTTTCTATTTCCAACATTCCTTCTGCTAGTGTCTTCTTCATTTTTTCTATTTCCCTCTTCAGGTCTTGGATTTTCTCCCTTGCTTTTTCATGATTTTTATTCAAGGATTTATTGCTTTCTTCTGCTTTAATTGTCCTTTCCTCTAGTTTTTTATAGCATTCTTCCCATTTTTTGTTTGTCAGTTCCTCTACTTTATTTTTGATTTATTCTATATACGGCTCTAGCCTCTTCATGATGTTACTTATAAGGTTGTTTTCTTCTTCTTCTTCCATTCTGTGATGTTCAGGTCTAGCTGTTGGAGAAGGGCTAGGTTCTGGTGATGCTGTATTGCTCTTTATTTTGTTGTATGTACTTCTGCCTTGACGACTGCCGATCTCATCTTGTGTTTGTTCTTGGTCTTATCAGTGCACTTGGTCCAGAGAGAGTTGACAGATTTAGGGAGCCTCTCTCTGGTCCAGATGGAAGCTCTGTGCCAGATGGGAGCGCTTGTCCAGATGAGAGTGCTGACCAGATAGGAGCTGGCGGCTGGACTCTGAGTCTCAGGAAGTACCTGGGGTCTCCTTACTTTGTCCAGATGGGAGCTCCTCTTGTCCAGATGGGAGTTCCTCTGGTCTCTGGTCCAGATCGGAGTTCCAGGGCAGGATGGAAGCTTGGGGCTGGTCTCTGATTCTCAGGAAGTGGCTGGGGTCTCCAGCAGAAGGGTGTGGTGGCAGGGTGTGGAGACTGCAGGGTCTGCCTGCAGTCTTGGAAAAGGGGAGACTTCCTGGAGGGCCCGCCGATTGGCAGGAAACTTGCAGAATTCTTAATATGAAATATAAGTATTTTAAACTAGGGAGATTGCCCACTTGTAAAATGTTTCCCATGAAGATACAAGTTTCAACACTTAGTAGTTATAGAAACAAACACACAGATACCCAGGGTGTGATGGTGTGCCACTGTCTTTCCAGTTCATTTGCCAATCTAATAAGATTCTGAACTCTAGGATCAGTGACAGATACTGTCTAAAAAAAGTGAAAGTGGATTGATGAAAAGATCTGATGTTGTCCTTGCATCCATAAACATGTGCACATATTGCAATGTCCACACATACCTATGATCATATATACAAATCCTATTTATTGTTTTTTTTTTGACATCTGGTTTCATTTTGCTTACCTGCGTTTAACTATATACCATATTCAAATGTTGTGCCCAGATTGTTTTCTGTGTCCCCTCCTGGTGGCCCTATAGTCCCATAGATATTTAGACCCAATTAAACACACAGAGGTTTATATGAATTAAAACTGCTTGGCCATTAGCTCAGGCCTACCACTGACTAGCTGTTACACTTAAACTCAGCACATTTCTATTAATCTATATGTTGCCACATGTTCTCTGTTTTACCTGTATGCCATTACATGCTGCTCCCTGGATGGTGCCATGGCATCTCCTCACTCAGCCTTCCCTTTTCTAGAATTCTCCTTGTCTGTTTATCCTGCCAGTACTTCCTACCTGGCTATTGGCCATTCAGTGTCTTATTTATCAGCCAATCAGAGTGAGACATTCATAGCATACAGAGTAATATCCAAAGCACTTCCCACTTTCTTTGTTTTTCAAAAAAGAATGTTTCAACTCCACCATAGAGAAATCACATATAACAAAACAGTTACCAAGCAAGAATTACAGTTACAATATCCAGTCTATTTATATTTGGCAAATTCAAGAAAATATTCTATTTATCTTATATTTGCAAGTCTAAGGTCTTATATCCAATTTATCTTTTATCACAAACAAGGGAAATTATAACTATCTAGTCTTCAACTACATCAAATTCCCCAGAAGGATATAATATTACCTAAGTAAACAGGAAGAGCATTGTAAGCAACTTCCAAAAATCTAGAATGACAGAGACAACTGACTGCCTGGACAGTCATCCAACTTCCTCTGCAATGTTGGGGCATACATCTTCAGCCCATAGGCCTAGAGTCTCTCAGTCACCTCTCTCTGTGTCCTGTAGAATGTCTGGCAGTTTTCTCTGTGAAGCAGGAACCTGGAGGAGCATCTCATCTTGCAAAATTCTGTGGTAACCTTCCTATGGGCCCTGCATGTCCAGTTTATTCAACTTATAATCAAGCAGTTGACACAAGGGCACTTTTTTGCCCAGTGGCTATCTTTTCTCACAAGGGAGGCAAACTCCATGAGTTTCTTCAAAGCCCATTATCTTCTCTGGATTAGATTGTTGTTGCCAGGAGCAGACATGTCTCAATGTCTAGAATGTCAAAGTTTTTAAAACATTTTAAATGCCTTATTATGTAGGTCTTTGAAGTGTTTGAAGATTATCTACCTAACTGAATTATATCTATGTATACCTAGAAAACTTAACATGAGTATAAGTTTGACTACCACAGACTAATTATTAATCTGTACTTAATTATCCATTGCAAACTTAATGAGCTGCACAAACATAATACCTTAAACATGAGTAGAAATATACACACAGTATAACAAAATTAACTCTAAATTTGTATCAATAAACTAAAATCCATAGCAATGTAAAACATTTTTAAACAAATTGTTGCACTTTAAAAGTAAGTTCAATAATCTACCCTTTCATCCTATCACATCTATAACCCCCTTTTTTTCCTTAGAAAGGGATTGCATTTATAATCAATCCTCTTTAAATAGAAATAAATATTTATGAATAATATTTTGGGAATTTGGGTGTAGCTTCTCATACTACTTCCTGCTGGATGGGGCACTGACAGTCTTGTAGGGATCCTGAGAAAATTAAGAATTATGTTCAAGTCCTGACTGGAATAGTCTGTGAAGCTGCATTGTCTGAGCCATGTGCCTTGAAGTTGATTTTTGGATGTTGGATGATTTGGGTCACTGTGTCATTGGAGACTTTTCATGGGGTCTTGGCTGGTCAAACCTCACGTATCTTAATCCAGAACAAATCCATAGCCTCTTGTTTCCTGTGGATACAAAAACAGATCCTCCTTTTCAAAACATCAAATCCTTAGATCCAAATTTTGAAGTCAAGATACCTTTAAAATATACATATTGGTTTAACTAAGCTACCTTTATAATTAAATGTATTTCTGTAGTTAAAAATCCCAAAGACAACACAATCCAGATTTTCTATGTAATATATATCTTTACATGACTTATTTTTATAATACATTTACTGTCTCTTTAAAGGCTTTATTTTTTAAAAACTATTTCTTTATATAACTGTCTATATTCATTTTCTTCTCTCTTGCAAGCCATTGTAAACCATTTACACATTGTAACCATTTTAAGTCTTGTTACATCTGAATCTGTCTCATTGTGCAACTATTGCTTTAAACTGCAGTGGCTAGTACTGAAGCAGAAGCCATGGCTGCTGACTCCCGCCATTACAGCTTCCCAACATGGCCTAGGTAATTCACCTCCAGATCAGGGAGCCATGATCTCCACTAACTCTGGGAGGCAATGGGTTCATGCCTCCATCCAGCATTGTGTATCCCAGAAACTTTATTTTCTGTGTGGCTTAGAGATGCCACTGTGTACCCTGGTGGGAATACACAACTATGTTGCAGGTCATGCCAGCATGCCACAGACCCTCCATAGAGTAGCTCCAGTCTGCAGGCTGTGCTGTGTCTGGCCTGAGAGACAACTAGGAAGCTGGTTTTAACTCCATTTTAGAATTTATTTTAAAGCTTTCTCAGGTTTTGAGTGGAAAAACTTGCCAAAAGTTTTGGCACCATTTGTAGCCAGAATTTTCTCTGTTCCCAGATGGTGGCCCCACAGTCCCATAGCCATTCAGACGCAAGTAAACACACAGAGGTTTATATTAATTGAAACTGCTCAGCTATTATCTCAGACCTACCACTGACTAGCTCTTACAGTTAAACACAGCCTGTTTCTGTGGCTTTACCTGTGTGCCATTACAGACTGCTCCCTGGATGGCAGACTGGCACCTCCTGACTCAGTCTTTCTCTTCCCAGAATTCTCCTTGGCTGTTTATCCCATGTATACTACCTGTCTGGCTGCTGGCCAACCAGCATTTTATTTATCAACGAATCAGAGCAAGTCATTCCCAGCATACAGAGCGATAGTCACAGCAAAATGCCTTTATTGAAAACTAATTTGCCATAAGTTTTGAATCGGATCAAAAATTCAGGTCTTATTTTCTTACTTTTCACTATCCAAATATTGTGTTAATGTTGGCTATATTATGGCAGTTCCTTGTGAAGTTTAGATGAGTTTGGACCTAAAACAAAAAGTAAGATGCCTTGTCTTTGGATGAGAGTACCCTTAGTCTCTAATAGCTTTGATAATCCCTGGGTTCTTAAAGTCTATGAATTGTAACATTAACAATATATTGGTGTTATCAATAATCTCAAATGCATGTTTGTAGCTTTAAGTATTCTTACACTCATGTATCCCTGTGTTTATCATTTAAGGAATGTGAGGTATTTCTGATACAGAGTCTGACTACTGCTCAGTGAGGTTGCAATACAAGCCCTGAAGCCATGCTTCCTCTCAGCATGCTGAGAAGCTCACACTAGAGACCACTGCTCTCAGCTTATGGTATTATAAAATCAATTGCTTTTCAAATTTTGTCTTTGATTATTGATTACTTATATAAATAATTAGATTTAATTTTATATTTTGTTATGCTTTACAGTTTGCAGACATTATTAGACATAAGTACATTTTTGGTTTACTTAATACTTTTTAATGCATAAAATTAGATGAAAATTGTAGATTATGTTATTTACCTTAAGCCCCAGACGTCTAAGAAACAGAAATGTATAGTTCTTATTTTCTCCAGTAACTCTTTTGAAGAACTCCATGATAATGAAAAAGGGAGAAAGTAAGGGTGCTTATTATTGGTTACTGTTCAAACCTGCAGAAGTTCTGTCCTTTAAGGATCTGTACATGTGCTGTTTCTGTACACAATATATCATATTTATATATGCTGGAGATTTTTATTTTAATTATTAACTTGTATTCTGTCCTATTTATATCTTTTAGGCATGTGGATCTGCCCTTTCAGGTTTTTGATAATTTTGGTACCAAATAGACCCCATGGAACGATTTTGAAACTGTCATTTTATATGTGCAGTGTTTCTGTTATTTGTTAAGTGGTAGCCTCAGTTCTTTAAATAATTGCCATTATGCACAAGTAATATTTTCATGAGTGGTCAGGAAATGAAACATAGCAACAATCATATGAGCTTGGAAGGGGATCCAGATTAGCAAAGCCTAAATTATTTTCCTCAGCCTAGATCATGGGACAATTACTTACTGGTGACCATTGGGGTGATGTATAATATAGATATGGTTCAAGCATTGAAAACACATGCTTGTTATGGGAAAGTTACATATCTAAACTTACGTCTATTGTGATACCTTTGTAATGTGTAAAATGGAGAAAAACAGTGGACACCATGAAGTATACTATGTGAATTCCTAGAACTGTCAACAATGGTGTTTACACTAACACATTATGTTTGTGTGGCATTCACAATACAAAAATAAATTAGCTGGGAAACATAGGCACTGTCTCTCATACGTTGATATTATAAGAAACTTACAAAATGACATCAGACTATTATTGTTGTAAGTCCATTTTATTTAGTGGTATCTACTTTCAGAAGTACATAGAATAACTTTATTCAGGAGATGCTAATTGGATGTGTTGAAAGTGAAAATGAGTGTAGCTTCCATGATTATCCATCATGTCAGATCCAGGTGCCCCTGCTCAGGAGGTCACTCACCCACTCAGAACTCTTTGTTCCTTTTTTTCTTCCACATCATACCTTCAGTTTACCATTGCTTATAGGTAAAGGGCATAAACATGAATATAAAAGTATTTTTTTTGTTTATTCGAGACAGGGTTTCTCTGTGTAGTTTTGCCCCTTTCTTGGAGCTCACTCTGTAGCCCAGGCTGGCCTCAAACTCATAGAGATCCACCTGCCTCTGCCTCCTGAGTGCTGGGATTAAAGGCATTTGCCACCATCACTCAGATAAAAATATTTTTTTTAATTAAGAGATTTTCTATTCATTTTACATATCAACCACAGATACCCCTGTCCTCCCTCCTCATGCCCCCCAGCCTTCCCCACCAATCCACTCCCCATTTCTACCTCCTCCAAGTCAAGGTCTCCCAGGATTCAGCAGAGCCTGTTACATTCAGTTGAGGCAGTTCCAAGCCCCTCCTCTCTGCACTAAGGCTAAGCAATGTGTCTCGTCCTAGGCACTAGTTTCCAAAAAGCTGGCTCATGCATCAGGGACTGGTCTTGATACCACTGCCTGGGGGCCCCCTAAACATTTCATGCTAAAAAACTATCTCATTTATCCATAGGGCCTAATACAGTAACATGGGGCTCCTCAGCTATTGGTGTATAGTTTATGTGTTTCCACTAGTTTGGCTAATTGTCTCTGTATTTTTGCCAGTCATGGTCTCGAGATCCCTAGCTCGTAGGATCCCTCCTCTCTCTCATTGATTGGAGTAGTGGAGCTTGGCCTGGGACCTGGCCGTGGATCTGCATCTGCTTCCATCAGTCACTGGATGAGGGCTCTATGATGACAGTTAGGGTATTCAGCTATCTGATCACCAGAGTAGCTCTTCTCAGGAACTCTCTCGGCCATTGCCAGTAGTCTATGGTGGAGACATTCTTGTGGATACCTGGGAACCTTCCTGCTCTTCCTATTCCCATGGTGTCTTTATTTATCCTGGCATCTCTTTCCTTGCTATTCCTCTCTGCTCCTGTTACAACTCAAAATTCCCACTCCCCTAAGCTCTCATCCCCATTCCTTCTCCTATATTATCCCTGCCTAGTTTTTTTATTAACAGATTTAAACCATTAATAATTTAGAGTTTCTTCCACACAAATAGGTTAATCAAACTACATAAGAAAAGACATAAGCCCCACCCTGGTATTAACCTAAGATTGACAAAGGAGAATAAGGATTCTACACTTGAGCTGGAAAACACAGAATCACTTAGTAGCAAGGACTGCCATATCACCCCACATGTCTCCCTCTTCACACTCATTGTTCTGCAGAGCAGCATTTGAAACTGTATTTCTTGTAAAACCTTTGACATATACCCCATCCTCCAAAGTTAGCCTTGAAACTACCACATTTGGCCAAATGATATATTTCTCCAGACCACATCCATATTTTGAATGAGAAAACTTGGTTCTATGTTCTGGGGTGGAATGTAAAAGAAGCCATATCAACTTTCTCACTTCTGCTTTGTTTAATTAATATTAAGTGCTTTTATTTAGTGCATTTAGAATCCACAGGTGCTATTTTTCTTCTAAGGTCATCCATACAGCATCCACAATAACAGAAATGAATGTGTTTACTTTGTTGTCATAGGACTTTACTTAAGTCCTGTAACAATCCTATAATTTCATCATCATATTTCCTCATTTTTTTGTGGCTACCATATCTAATTATAGTATTGACTTTTTGCCTCTGCAGATGCTACACAGAAACACATGTGCTGTCACCTACATCACAGAGTCAAATGACATAAATGGGACCAGTAAATAACGTTAGATACCTTAAATCTTATACAAACCAACTGTACTGTGACATCATGGGCATAGAGAACACAGTGATAAGCTCCCAGTTAGATCACAGTTACATCTAATTGATTAACATCATAACTGGATTATGAACTGCTAAAACTCTATAGAAACCTACAAAGGAGAAACATTTACAGAGGGTTTTCAGATACCAAATTGTTACAAATATGCCATTACAGTAATCCTGCCTGAGAACAAGTAATGAACAAACACCTTGCAGAGCGTGGTTGAACTAGATTGCATGGATCCAATAATCTAGCAAATCATAGATCAAAACTATAAACCTAGTTTTGTATTCTCATCATCTTTTGGGGGAAAATTAATGCATTCCATTTTAATCAGCATTCTAAATATTGTATTAAGATTTTTTTGTTTTACATCTAGTATCCACCTATGAGTGAGTATATTCGAGGTTTGTCTATAAAACAAAGGATGACTAGACTGCTACTCACAACTCCAGGGAGGCTACCTAGAAAAGAGGACCCTAAGAAAGACACAGGGATCGCCCCACAAGAGAGAAATAGATGAGATCTACATGAGCAAACTGGTAGGTAATTGAAGAGCAAGGTTTGAGGGAAAGAGAGCTTAGGGGAGCATGAGCCCAAGCTGGATCAAGAACATAGAGGGAGAACAAGTAAAAAGAGACCATGATAAATGAAGACCCCATGGGAATAGGAAGAAGCAAAATGTTAGAGAGGACCCCAGAAGCCTACAAAGATACCTCCTCTGTAGACCACTGGCAATGGTCGAGAGAAAGCCCGAACTGACCTAGTCTGGTGATAGGATGGCCAAACACCTTAAACTTTTGTGGTAGAGCTCTCATCCAACGACTGATGGAAGCAGATGCAGAGATCCACATCCAGGCCCTAGGTGGAGTTCCGAGAGTCCAATTGGCAAGAAAGAGGAGGGAGCAAGAATTGTTGAGACCATGACTGGAAAAAGCACAGGGACATATAGCTAAACTAGTGGAAACACATGAATTATTAACCAATAGCTGAGGAGCCCCCAACTGGATAAGGCCCTCTGGATAAGTGAGACAGTTGATTAGATTGAACTGTTTGGGGGCCGCGAGGTAGTGGGACCAGGACCTGTCCTTAGTGCATGAGCAGGCTGTTTGGAACCTGGGGCCTCTGCAGGGATACTTTGCTCAGCCTGGGTGAAGGGAGGAGGGGACTGTACCTGCCTGGACTGAATCTAGATTGAATCTACCAGGCTGAGCTGAATCCCCAGGGGAGTCCTTGCCCTGGAAGAGATGGGAATAGGGGGTGGACTGGGGAAAGGGGGCAGTGGGAGGATGGAGGACAGGGGAATTCGTGGCTGATATGTAATATTAAATTAAATTATAAAATAAAAACTTATTTATTTTACATACAAACCACAGATTCCCTTCTCTTTCCTCCTCCTGCTCCATTTGAGTCCCTCCCCAAGCTACCCTCATTCCCTCCTTCCAAAAGGTAAGGCCTCCCATGGGGAGTAAGCAATGTAAATTTTGAGCAAAATATTTTTACACACCGTCTTTACTGAGAAACAACAGAGTTCTTTCATGTTTCCAAGACAGGATGCATTGCCTTCTGTTGTTACTGAAGACAATGTGATCTGAATGATTGACCACTACTCCTGAGCCTGAACAAAGCAGAATGAACAAGGCAGCATTACTGCACAATTAAATTTACAGTGGTGTTTCATAATTCCAGTGTAGTAAAGAACTTTGTTGACACTGATTTTCCTCTGTTCCTTCTTGGTAAATATTCCATGCAATCATAGTATTTCATGTATATTATAAATTTTACCCATATTTAATATTTTCATATATTATATTTTAATTAAAAATTTCCCTCTCCCTACTCCATCCTGGTCCTTCCTACCGCATTATACACCCAATTTCGTGTTCTTGCCCCCCTCTCTCTCTCTTTAGTTCTCTTTTTCTATGAAAAAAAGAAAACAAACAGAAAACCTAACAAAATAATAAATACTATCACAAAACACAAATAAAAACAAGCCAGAAATGAACAAAAAAGGATTCCATTTTACGTTGCCCTATAGTCCCTGGGCATGGAGTCAGCCCTGGACAGTAGTTGATATTCTCAGTGAATACATTTGAGAAATCTGATTTTCTCCTTCCCAACAGATGTAAATTGCAAATACATGCATAAAGTAGGACTCTGTGTCCATACCCTTTATCATTGTTGGGGTTGTACATGGTTTGAGCTTTTGGAAGTTTTGTTCGTACCTATTACTGTAGAAACTTCCTAAAATATGGTCATATATGATAGTAATTTTAATTCATCGTCATCTGTAAAGGTGACAGTTTCCCAGCTAGGCGTGCCACAAAGTAAACCTCCAGTTGCAGGAATGGGTTAAATGACCCAGTTTGGTAGATTATTGGCCAAAGCATTCCCATATACCCCCATCTCAAATGTGAGTTACATTTAGTTAGTAGGGGTAGTACTAATAGGGGTAGTACTAGTAGGGGTAGTAGTAATGATATTCATATTACTAAAGCAACTATTTACACCACACAATGTGAGGGAAAGGTTCCCTTGCTAAAGATACTTCCTTATATCATTAAACTTTGAGAATTTTGTGTTCAAGTAGATACTTCACCCCTACTAACTAGATTTCATGTTGCCTGGAAGTACTGTGCATGCAATTAAAGGACAGAAGTATTAATCAATAGTAAACTTAATAATGTTTTTAATTGTTTCAATCCTCAACCAATAACTCATTATGAAATGTGATAGAGGATATTTATCCATTTCTTAGTGCACTTAGTTGTGCAAATGGACCATTTTACTCCTGCCTGCCTGCCTATTCTTTGAAAGAGTAGTTCTCTTAGAGGAGGGTCAATTTATCATCAGATTACCATGTGTTCCTGTTAGGTTTTCTGTTCTATTCATTATCCCATGGTTTGCATTTACTAGGATCCATGGCAAGGAAGGTCAGGACTATTTGGTCAACTGGAAAAAAATGGTACTCAAAAAATAAACAATATTGCAAGTACTTTTACTCTTAAAATCTTAGATCAAGTAGAGAATCTCACTTAACTCGTAATGCACAATTAAGATGTTAGAGCATCCCTAGACAAGCTCATTTACATGCTGGGATCCCAAAGCCTTACTAGTGTCCTTAGCATTCTTAGACACTTCCCTTTCTTTCAATGCAGTTTTGGTGGAAGCATAAAAGTTTTCATGTGGTCATTCTCTAACTAAGAGTTATTTAATGAGATTTGATGCACATACCCAAGAGGGTGTGGACAAAGAGGCTCAATTTTGCAACTCAAGGATGGTATTTGACTTTCTTTAGGAGCTGGTCACTCAAGAGTAGTTGCAAAGAATGGATGATGTGATGGACCCTGTGGAGGAAGACAGACGAGGCAGAGAAATGACATCACTTGTGAGTATGCTGTATTCATTTCCCAACAAAGGGTGAGTTTTTATCCAAATATATGTGGAAACAACACACAATTGTCATCATTGGTGATAACATAATTTATAATTATATCTATCCATTACTAATTGAAGTATCTAACCAGAAAGTATTAGTTAATTGTGTTAGATTATTGATATTTCACTGGTGCATGTTTAATCAATATAGAGTAGAATGTAATATCTGGGACTCCATTTCTTTACTCATGAAATGTGAACTCATGGATGGAAATGCATACATATATTAACATAATAAGAGGGTTGACAATTATGTCAACAACATATTTTGGCAATAAAGACATATTTTCCTAATAACTGAGTTTTTGGTATGTATCAAACTAAATTAAGTCTGTAGCACCTACACATTATTATATTATTCAGACCTAACAACATATCAGCATATCTGCACTGCATTGTCTCTTTTTAAATCTGAGCTAAGTGCTGGAAGAAAAAGAAAAAGAGAAAACTAGAACACCATTGATTCTTTTAAGTCTTCTGTAACTTAATCTCTTATATCATCTATGAAGAATTTTTTTCATAGTCATTTTTTCTGAAATGAAACATAAATACCTGTAATGAGGAGGAATGCTCTTAGCATTTAGAAATCATTTTGAATGATATCCCTCAATAGGGACATAATGATGTGCATTTTTTGTACCTTTTCTTGTGTCAATAAGCATGTCATAAGTTAATTTCTATATTAGTTTATCTGTATATATTCATTCATAGGTAATATTTATATTTTTGTTGTTATGTTAAATTCATGTCAGAACATTTTAGCTACCCATTCATGAGTTTCATTTCCATAACTTGTTCTGAGTTTTTTATTTTTTCATTGGTATTTTACAGATAATCTTGGGTGGTCTTCACATGTTATTCATGTTGGTCACACTGAAAGTATTGTCTGTTATTGCAGTTGTGATAACTTTTCAATCTAAAGGCTCTGGAATCATCTTAGTGGTTAAGCATTTGCTTCATATATAAAAATGGATTATCAGTAATTCTTCAAATGCTACTGGAATATTTGGATTGGTCTATTTAAATCTTTTTCTTTTATTTTGTGGTCATAATATAGTTACACAATTTAACTATCTTATTTCCTCTTTCCAAACACTCTTCATATATTCACCCTTACTGTGTTTGAAAGTCACGGACTACTATTTGTTCATTCATTGTTTTTATCTCTGTGTGTAAAATCTTCCCAAAATAACCTCCTATGATTTTCAATCTGATAGCAATCTTCATGTTTCCTGTATTCTTACAATCTTTCTGAGATTTCTACTATAATTGCAGTTTATATAATGTGGATATGTTCCACAACTTTCCGTTTTGATTGGTCTCCCCCTGTTTCCCAGAGAAGTTTACTTCCTGGTGATTGAAATTGCAAATATATGTAGGTATGAGGAAAACTGTAGATTCATTTTATTAGTATTAAATAGTCCCAGTACTGGACATCTATTTTTTTCAAGCTGAACATGCCTCAAGCCCAATTAAAGAGTTCCAGGTTACTGCTAAAATATTGTGTGGTTAGTGTTAAAGTCATTGCTGGACTCTTAGGTTTATTGTGCCATGCTGGTGGTTGTTGTGGATTTAGGTGTCACAGCTTTAAAAGTTTGCATGACATTTTCTAGTATCATGAAAGCTCAGAGAGATGTTCAGGTCAGTTTCAACTCAGGGACATAGGGCCTGTGTCTGAAGTATATGTTGTCTTTAGAAATAGTGACTTAATTTCTAACTTTAGGGGCCAATTATAGGCATTAGAAATAGGCTGTATGTTTTGGGAGTCTCTTGAACAGACCCAAATAGCAACTCAAATGATGCTTTTATACATTGTTTGAGGGAGGTTGTTTGGTAGAAGCAGCATTTCCAGTTCAGATGAGAAAAGTTAATCTCTCTCTCTCTCTCTCTCTCTCTCTCTCTCTCTCTCTCTCTCTCATTCTCTCTCTCTCTCTCTCCATATATATATATATAGTTGATAATGTGATTCCTTATGACTTTTCAGACATTGCTATTGTTATTTTGCCCCCTTCTTTATTTATATAACTTCTCCCTAAACAAGAGCCTGCCTTTTTATGATGTCCTTGATCAAATCCCTTATATTTTTGGTTTTATATGAAATATTTTGATTTTTGAAAGAAAACGCTATTTTCTGAAGTCCTTGGAATTTTCATTGCAATGTTTGTAAAATACAATGCAATGAAGTTAAGGAGCAGAGAAGGTGGAAATAAATAAAAAGGCAAGCAGAAAGATAGAATGATAAGATGTAAAGAAGGAACGGAATGACATGGCAGTAGAGGTGAGGGGACACTGGAAAGTATTACAGTTCCCATGGGAAGAATTAAAATGGGAAAGGTGAATGAAGTAATCCCTAATGTATACTTATTTCATTCTAGTAGTTATAATTGTGCTCTGCTTTAGAATTTTAAAGACCTACTTACATTACTTCAGACTGCATTAATTTTTCCAACTAATCACATTGACAATCTCTATGCAATGCAGAATGGCATTCCTGTTGAATAGTAGAACCCAGTTCTTACAAATCACTGATTTACACATGAAACAAAGATGGAGATTATTGGAAAGTTGAATGAATGTAGACGAGGAATTTGACAGGGCTTGGATAATGTGTGAGAAGGAATATACAGGTGAGCCACCCATGTTGCTCTTGTTCCAGACATGTGTGTAGATCATAGGGGAGCAGCACAGACACTTTCCCCTTTCCTGAGATTTGAGAAGTATCTCAGAAGGCAATGTCAGAGACATGGTGGAAGAATATTAGTTACCTGTAGGGAGTTGCAAGGAGGCTTTATAAATCCAGTTGGTTATTTGTGTTTGGGATTTAGGTCAGTGGTAGAGCACTTGTCTAGAAAGCACAAGGCCCTGGGTTCGATCCTCAGCTCAAAAAATAAAAAAGATGCAGGGATGGTGGGGGTGATGGGTTATCCATGGGCTTGACTTACAGTTATGATCACCCATGGTTTATTTCCAGATTCCTATTAAAAAGATGCGTAATGTAGCTGGGTAGTGTTTGTGCATATCTTTAATCCCAGCACTCGGGAGGCAGAGCCAGGCAGATCTCTGTGAGTTCGAGCCAGCCTGGTCTACAGAGTGAGATCCAAGAATGGCACAAAGCTACACAGAAAAACCCTGTCTCAAAAAACCAAAAAAAAAAAAAAAAAAAAAAAAAAAGAGGCGTGGTGGTGTTTGCAAGCCATCCTGGAACTTTAGGTTTAGTGACAGAAGGAACTTGGAATCTTGCTAGCCAGCCAGCCTAGATAACATGGTGAAATTCAGTCCAGTGTTAAATGTTATCTCAAAAGAGCAAGTGATAGTAGACTTTTGTACTGAAACAGTGTTTGCTAGTCTTTTCAGCACATTTGAACACATAAAATCCCTGTAGCTGGGCCTATGTGCACAATTTCTCATGCTAGAACAAGCCATCCAAACCTCAGCAAAATTGGGTTCATATTGTTAAAGCCAAACACATCCTATAAGCAAGTGGCATTTGATTGACTGCAGGAGGATAAGTTTATTCAGAGATACTTTCCATGACAGGATATTTATGCTCTAGTAGATGGTCACCCAGTTATGTAGACAAAGATAGCACTGAATGGACAGTGTCTATTGAAGAAGTTAAATTATGAAGTTGGAATGGATCGTTAGTGGATATTAGAGAAGAATTCAGGTCTATGAAATTGAGGGTGGATTTTCCTAAAGATATTATATGCATATATTAATATAAAATAGTTTTGAAAGGATTAAGTTACTTAGGAAACAATTTCAGGAGTCCTCCTCTTATTCCCATGGACAAGGAGGCTATGTGTTCCCAACAATGAAAATAATTAACCATTATTTCCCACAAGCAAATGATGAAAGTATGAGTAGATTTTGACAATTTTTCTTTTAATATGTAACTTTAAAATTTTTTTTACAACTATGAAAATATAATATACTCCATGATATTTGGGTTTATTGCTTGACCAGGGCTAGGGCCAACTATTTCTGTAGATAATCAAAGCAGTTTCTCTTTAGTGAGCTATAATAGACATGAACATAATATATTGTGTTGGATCATCATATAATTACAACATTCAATGAAACGGACAAGGGATGATTGGAAAGAGTCAACAGCAGGCTATATATGACAACCTATAGTCAAAATCAGAAGGCTCCAGACAGAAATGGAGGTTTTCTTGTATATTGCCAGGATGAATGCCTGGACAACCAGATAAAGGCTGAAGCTTTCTTACTCTAGTACTTATTGTCATATTCAATATTAATAGTTCAATTATCAGATGACTTTTAACTGAAGCAGTTTTAAGCTTAATTTTAAATTTAAATATAAACTTATACTAATATTTTGTTATCTTAGAGCAGTATATTGCCAAGCTCTCATAATTGTTTCTGTAAAATAGGAAGCCAAAGGAAATAACTGGTTACAATAATAAGAATATAATTTTTGTTTACAGAAATTTCAAAGTATCAATAGAGCTATCTGAATATAATTATGCCTAGGTATTAAATATGTGCTTCCTTAAAAGCCCATCAGCTTCTACAGATACACTGTGGGTATCATAGTTTTCTGACATCCTATTATAGACGAAAAGTGCAGTCTATCAATAGATCATCTGGGACATATTATTATTTTAATTATATTAGACTTATTCTCTGAAATTTTCATATATGTATCTAATAGGACATTATCATATCCACCATTATTCCTCCAGATCTGAATTTCAACTTCACATCTTCCTTCTATCATTATTTATTTATCCTTCAAAAACAATGATTTCAGTTTGTGCTTCCCATGTGTATACATGAGGTGTGTGCCAACACAACAGCATTCAACATTTTCAACAAGGAGTGATAAAGACAACATGACAGTAGGGTTGAGGAAACACATAAGCACTGAGGGGCTAATTATTTATTGAAATCTAGAAAGTCACAAAGCACACCTTATTTGATGGATTTGGAGTAAGGAATATGGATTCCAGGAGGTTACTGTTACTCTGTAGCTGAATGATGAGTCATTTGCATTTCTTCATGGACCATGAGGTGAGAGACTCAGGGGTGGTACTTAACTGTTGTATCTCTCTTTTCCATAGAATCTGGTCAGGAGGGAATTTTGATTCCTGATAATATCTGGGTGGATCATATTGATGTCCTTGAAATGACAGTGAACTAGAAACCTGAAGGGTGAGTTTTCAATAATATCTCCTGTCACTAAATGAAGATGAATTAATTTGGTAAAATTATTAAAATTTTATGTAATAATTTGTCTTCAAGAAAGACACCCCCCCAAAAAAAATAGAAAGGCAAAGGATGCTCTATCTGACTTCATGGTGTTTCATAAGAAATGCTATCTTACAGACAAAAATAGTTAATTCCACTAAAAATAGGGTCCAGATTTACATCTCTCTGGACTAAATGATATGTTTTCTGACAGTATTTATCCTTAGAGTAACATCCTGTTTTCACTTATGTACCAAATTTAAAAAAATATAATGTATAACTACCTCAATTCAACTCTTCCATAGACTTCTTCAGCAACGAAACATGTTTGAAGCTGCAGCATATGTAATACAAATTTTATGGAATATTGTGAGACTTTCTTAGGAAACATTGCATCATCCATGTATCAGATCTTCACAGCAGATCACACTGTGGGAAAACCATGGGCATGAGGGAAGGAGTCTCTCACATGGTCTGATTTCTTTTTCTTTTTCCTTTTATTGAAAATAGATTATTTTCTTATATAATATATCCTGATTATAGTTTCCCCTTCCTCTAATTGTCCTATATACACTAGAATATATACCATATACCATAATTACACCACACTGTGTACTGCCAATGCAAAACAGATGGAGTTGATTTTCCATTTGTAGATGGCAGAAAGACCAAGGATTGTAACAGGGAAATTATTGTAGATTATGCTGAGGATGGTCCTGCTAATCAGAAGAAAACAAGGGAAGAAGATATTAGATGATATGCTCCTAGAGAAATGTTTGCTTACCAATCAAGAATATCCCACATACTGTGCATACACATTGAAGCCCATGTACATCCAAAGTGTCAGGATTACTATTTCTAATACCAATAACTATGGAGCACCTACAACATACTCATATATTCAGTTATGTCCTAGGAATTTGAAAAAGATTAACAACTGTCCTGGACCACATTCCTCACTTCTGAGATAAGGAACTACATATCTTGGGGAAAGGAAACCATGTTCTAATTCATCTCCTTGATCCTCTGGAATGTAGGCAAACTCCTTAATAGTCTTGAAATTTTCAGATGTACTGAAAAGAATGTGATACCAAGCTTTCTCTGAGTTCCAATTTGCCAAATCCAAAACTTCCAGTAGAGACCATCTGAGTTGTTTAGGAGGGAAAGTGTGGTTTCCATGTAGGAAACCTTCTATTAATCCTGGATCCCTTGAGTAGGTTTACTTCTTTATCCAGAATCACAGGGTTCTTCATAGTTTGTCCTTCTTTTCCATAGAGATCTCAAGAGGAGCCATGTTAATTCCTCAAAGCTTTATTGTCACAGTCCTGATATACAGTTAGGAGCATGTACCTTTACCAGACTGTGGGCTCTAAAACTGTTGGGATCTATGATCTCACAAAAGAAAAAAACGATGTAGCAGAGTCAGGGTCTGTTAACCTGTATCTGGTAGATGGCAGCATTAATGTAGCAGTTATTCTTTCACAAGTGTCCCTTTGTCACTCTAACTACCTTCTCAACAGATGCTCTCCTAGACGGTGTCCTCACCCATAGGGGTACTTTTAATCCATAGACTTTTGATATAGGAACAACACAGGTACCTGGCTTAAGTTACAATGTAACCTGTACTGTTATAAAGGAAGCATTCAGAATAGCCCCCAAAACCATCATAGGAGCTAAAGAGATTGAGGTTCTAGAAAGCTCATGCAAGGTCTGTAGAACCAGAAGTTGTCAAGCACTAGTACTCTTAAGTCAGATTGCTGTATTCTTTGAGTCAATGATTAACAATTTTTTTTCACCTTAGCAACCACCCTCTCAGCATTCATCTGGCTTGATCTAAAGATTTCACATGTGGCCAGACATGAAAAATTATTAGAATTTTAGTTACAGACTCTGCTTATAAATTTCTGCATGTTGTGCCATAGGTCGTTCTCTCCTGATGGTCTTTGGAACTATGTATAATTTTCTCTAATTTCGATAACCCACTCCCCTGAGGGCTGAATCTTCTCCTTGATGCAAATCCACCTGTTTATATAAAAAAGTACTGCTTGTTAAAACTTGAAACCTTAATTTCATGGTTGTGTAGTGAAATGTAATAGGGAATGTGGGTAGCAGTAGGAAATTCATGTTGTAAATGTGTGGAGTAGTAGGCAAAAAGCTGTGGACTGAATGAAGGCTTGAGCACAACTCTGAAACTTTGCTGGCACAGCTATAAAGAACCAGTTTTCTTAGCTGCCCTAAAATCAGAGAAAAGACACAGGTGTGAAGTTCACATGGTCAGCAGTTTTCTCTGGGAAGGACCTAGAAGCTGCTCATAAATGTAATATTCACCTAATATAAACCTTTGCCAGAGTGACAATCCAGGACTATTGAGTCTGTTGTGTAATGAGCAGATAATTCTAAATATTTCCTTTGGAATTTTCAAGTTACTATGTTGTACAGGAGGATCATTTACATTATTCAACTTACAGCATGGGGACTTAGCTGTGATAGTTTTGAAGGACCGGATATCCTATCATGGCTTGTTTACTGTTTTCCTGCCATATAGAAGAGCAGACATGGTCAGAACACTGTAATCTGATCACACAGCTTGGCCCTCCCACCTATTGTACACAGCTCTGCCCTAAGTCTACAGGGACTCAGAGGGACTAGACTATAAAGGGCCGGGTAAACTAGTGACTGAGACTCCATCAACACTATTATAGGAAAGCAATCATTCCTGCTAGGAAAAGACATTCTGCTGCAGCATCTGGTTGAGATTCAACACACTGCAGTAATTATCATGTAATCTATGTGGTTGGGAGTACACACACTGTAATAATTATCATGTAATCTATTATAGTTGAGACTCCATACACTATAGTAATTATCACATAATCTATGTGGTTGAGAGTCCACACACTGCATTAATTATCATGTAATCTATGTGTTTGAGGGTCTACACACTGCAGTGATTATCTTATAATCTATGTTGTTGGGATTACACACACTGCAGTAATTATTATGATATCTATGTGATTGACAGTACACATACTGCAGTAATTATCATGTAATCTATGTGGTTGAGAGTCCACACACTGTAGTAACTATAATGTAATCTATGTGGTTGAGAGTCCACACACTGTAACAATTATCATGTTATCTATGTGGTATAGGTAAGCCCAATAACATTATTGCTTTCCCAGAGCTTATCCTTGTGGAATTGTAAATAGGTTTGCTCTTTTGAACATATTAAGCTGGAGTTGTAGGAATAGTTTACATTTCTCTCCAAATGAAGGTGAGGTATGTTTTTCTCTTGTGGTTCTTGGGATCACAAACCAAAACGGCAGATGAATTTTTGAAATTAATGATGTTGTTCTTGATACGTAGATTAAGACAGACTGTAGGTGAACCTTTCTTTCCTGCCACACATAACCACACAGACTCTTAATATTAATTATGAATGTTCACCTGATAGGTCAGGTTTGTTATTAGCTAACTCTTATAACTTAAATTAATGCATTTATATTAATGTATGTGCTACCTTGGGGCTCATGTCCCTCACATATGTACTTCTCATTCTGCTCACCTGCATGTCATGACTTCTCTCTGATTCTCCCCTTCTTCTTTCTCTCCAGCATTCTCACTTCTCCAAACATCCTGCTTAGCCATCAGCCAATCAGCTTGTATTAACAATGAGAGTTACATGTCTTTCTGGTGTATGGAAAGCTAATTCCACAGCAACAAATAAGTGAACCAAAGTTGCATCATTGAGCACACATTGCATAGGAATTATTGAATATTCAGTGCTTTGTGGAGTAGTTGCCAAGTCATGGATAATACAAGGATGTAATGAAACATCTCTAAGGTGAAGCTACATTGGCAGGAGGTATCTGTATGAGAAATTATAGTATAGTGGTCTTCTTATCTTTCATATTCTGAGTCAGGAATTGTGGTTGGTTGGATGCATTGAGTCAGTTCTGGGGCTGGCCCATCTGAGGCATAACTCTTAGTGGACAACTCTGAGGCAACATGGATACCGGTACTGATAATGAGAGATAGATCACATTGTGAATTGGAAGAGGTGAAACTTCAGGTGTAAGTTGTGTATTGTAGCAAGAAAGGGATATGAGTCTGGGATTTTGTATTTACATCTGACATAGAGAGTAAACTGGGTAAAAAGGGAGAAATGGTGGTATTGGATTCTTTGTTGTGTGAAAGTATGTAAAGAGGGCACAGGTTATAGCAATAACATACAGCAGTGCTAGTGTCCCAGAACTGGAACCCATGGGAAGAATCATGTATTAAATAGGAAGCACATGACCCATAAAAACAAATAGTTACCACATGAGTAATGCCTTTGATACAATGGAAAATCTATGAGACAGCATTTAGGCATAGGTATTATTTTGGATGATATGCATGGTATGATAATAACCAAAGATAATTCAACAAAGAAAATCCTGGTGTTAGGGATTGCCCAACAACAGAGAAATGGATGAGAACTACATGAGCAAACTGGATGTAAGGGGCAGGGGCGGCGGTAATAAAGGGCAAGGTTCAAGCAAAAGAGAGCTTAGGGAAGTGGGAAATCCCAGCTGGATCAAGAACAGGGAGAGAGAACAAGGAAAAAGAGACCATGATAAATGAAGAACCCATGGGAATAGGAAGAAGCAAAGTAATAGAGAGATCCCCAAAAATCCGCAAAGATACCTCCACAATAGAATACTGGCAATGGTCAAGAGAAAGCCTGAACTGACCTACTCTGGTGATAGGATGGCCAAACACTCCAAGTGTCATGCTAGAACTTTCATCCAATGACTGATGGAAGCGGATGCAGAGATCTACAGCCAGGCCCCAGGTAGAGCTCTGGGAGTCCAATGAGCAAGAAAGAGGAGAGATTGTATGAGCGAGAATTGTTGAGACCATGATTTGAAAAAGCCCAGGTACAAATAGCCAAACTAATGGAAACAAATGAATACTGAACCAATATCTGAAGAGCCCCCAACTGGATAAGGCCCTCTGGATAAGTGAGACTGTTGATTAACTTGAATGGTTTGGGAAGCACCCAGTAGTGGGATCTGGACTTGTCCTTAGTGCATGAGCTGCGTGTTTGGAACCTGGGGCCTCTGCAGGGACACTTTGCTCAGCCTGGGTGAAGGGAGGAGGGGAATGGACCTGCCTGGACTGAATCTAGACTGAATCTACCAGGCTGAGCTGAATCCCCAGGGGAGTCCTTACCCTAGAGGAGATGGGAATGGAGGGATGTTCTTGGGGGAATTGGAGGTGGGGTGAGAGCAGGAAGATGGAGGACAGGGGAAACTGTGGCTGATATGTAAAATCAAATTAAATTATAAAATAAATAAAAAAGATATAAAAGGGAAAATCCTGATGTTATGAATACGCTTTAAAGAAGAAAACAAGACTCTCTCACTGGATGACCTGTGTAGAGGGCCTATCAGGGCACATGCAAGATCAATGTTAGTGCTTTGGAATCTTAGAAACGGAGAAATAGAACTATTTATTCTCATTGAGATAAAGAATGCATAAACTGTGTAGAACACAGCATATCATTCTCTGATGGACTAATTCTTGTGAGCCATTATGGATACTTGTTCTTCAACACTGAAGTCCCTAGGGAAATCAGATGTTAAAGGACAGAAGATGTGGATCAAGCTTATGAGGGAACTAAGTATGAGGAAAGATATGAATGGTGCCCAGTTGATTGGGTTCATAGTGCTATGTTCACAGCAAGGGTTTTGGGACTATCATGAACATTTAGTGGCTTTATGTTCAGCAAGATATTTGAAAGATTGAAAGCCCTTTACATTGTTAAGTGACATAGAACAGTATGTAAAGAGTGTCTATAGAGTAGTATTGCATCTTTCAGGATATAGGAGAATGTATAGGGAGAGGTCTATTTTATGAACTAGCATGAGAGTTGTCAAGAATTGTGTTGAGGCAGAGTTCCTAAGGAAAAGTACTGAAACAAAGCATAATTCTGTTTTTGAAGAACTGGGAGGCTTTAAATACTCACTAGAACTTCACAGAGGGCATCTATGATAAAGCCATATAGGTTAAAATATTCAAGTCTATACTTGTTGTGACATTGATGATTCCAGATTACTATGTGTTTTCCTCTCTTCTGTGCAAAGGTATGCTGCTAAGAGGACCATTTGTTCAGCCCAGGCATTCCATAGCAGCCAGGTATGCTGGATGGAGAGTCAACAGCTTCTGCAGCAGCCACAGTGGCAACCCTTAGGCTCCCTGATGACTCAGGTCAAGCTGCAAAAGTTTAGTCCACTGGTTATAGTGTATTTTTGTAAGTAGAGATAATGTGTTACTAAGAATGCAGTCTTAATTTGATTATTCTCATGGATTCATATATTTGCTTGTTTACAAATTTCAAGTCCTTCAGAGACAACATTTTTATAACAACCTGCAGTGTGACTTTTATAGCTTAGAAAGGTATTGCTTCTGGATCATGTGGAAGTTCTAAAGAAATGCTACACTACCAAATCATGAGATCAATATAATGCATGGTTGTGTGGAGAGATAGGGGATATAGTAATGGGAAAACTCATCATGGAGTGGGTCTGAATTATAAAATATATGTTTTATTAATATTTTCCTTATTTAATCATGGTATTATACTTACAGATAAAGTATATAATTATATAAGAATGAAAGTGCTAAAATTTATTATGGAGGTGCAGTGGTGGCTCACCTCTTTAATCACAGCACTTTTGAGGCAGATGAAGACAGATCTCTGAGTTTGAGGCCAGCCTGGTCTATAGAATGAGTTCAAGAACAGCCAAGGCTACACAGAGAAATCCTGTCTCAAAATCTGCCTCCCCAATATCAACATGACAAAAATAATTTATTATGTCATATTTTATTCATGGCTGTTATTCAGTGCTATACAAATATGAGGAGTTCATGATTGAATCTTATATGTGTGGCAGAAGAATTAACATTAGAAAATACTACCAGTAATTTGTCCACACCTGTGACCAGATTATTGATGGTTCATTTCATCCAGATCTCAGATTACACCAGGAATCAGGCACCCCTATCCTTTCCTTGCCTAACTGTCAACCTGAAAGGAGTTAAATAATAACCTTGGATATCTTCATTCTGTTTCAATGGTCTTTCCTTAATAGTCCAGCTTAGTGCCTTTTCTCTGATCTACTATCTGTGAATTAAAGTGTTTAGTTTGGGGAGGATATTTCCTGGACTAGGGGCACTGCATTCACTTACATTATTCAAGAAACACATGAACTTACCAGTTTGAAAAGGTTTCTGAAAATTGTCTCATTTGTATACATAGTAAATAATTATTGTAGTAGTGGGTCCTATTCAGTGGAGCTTCTGTCCGTCATGGCAGAACAGATCTGGCTCTGCATCTGTCCCAAGTCATTGCTATTGCTGAGATGAGCTTTTGGTGATGCATGTGCCTGAATTCCATCTGCAACTCCAATAGTTCACTGGTTCTCCATATAGAAGCACAGAGCAAATTTCTTTTTATTTTATGGATGCCCTGTCCAGAATGGATGGGCCTTTCTTTATTCTTCTCTAGGGAATGATAAATAATAGGAAAGCATGTCAAGGTGCAGTTTATTTTTTTATATTTTAAAAAAATATTTCTTTAATTTTTACGATTTTTAAAGTTTTTTTCCTTATTTTCCTTTTTTATTTATTATATTTGTGTTTTAATTTTACACATCAGCCATGGGTTCCCCTGTCCTCCCCCCTCCATCCCCTGTCCTCACCTTCCCCCCCAGGCCCTTCCCTCCATTCCCATCTCCTCCAGGGCCAAGACTACCCTGGGGATTCATCTAAACCTGGTGGATTCAATACAGGCAGGTCCAGTCCCCTCCTTTCAGGCTGAGCAAAGTGTCCCTGTGTAAGCCCAAGGTTCCAAACAGCCAGTTCATGCAATAAGGACAGGTCTGGGTCCCTGTTTCTCCTTTTTTAAAAAAGTTTTTCTATTCATTTTGCATATCAACCACAGATTGCCCTGTCCTCTCTCCTCCCAATTCCCAGCCTTCCCTCCTCAACCCACCTCCTCCAAGGCAGGGTCTCCCATGGGGCATCAGCAAAGCCTGGTATATTCAGTTGAGGCAGGTCCAAGCCCCTCTTCCCTGCACCAGGGCTGTGGAAAATATTTCACCATAGGCACTAGGTTCAAATAAGTCTGCTCATGGACTAAGGACAGGTCCTGGTCTCAGGGAATGGGGGTCCCTAAACAGTTCAAGCTAAACAACTGTCTTGCAATTATAGTATAATTACATAATTCACTCCATGCTTTCTTCCTCCAAATCATCCTATATTTCCCTATGCTTTCCTGCAAATTCTTGGTCTTTTAATACATTATTTGATATTACATGCAAAAAACTAAATGTATGTACATATATATCATCAAATAAATAAATACACCCTACTTGTTCTGTCTAATGTTACATTTTTTTTAAGTTTTCAGGACTGACCATTAAGAATTTCATAACCATCTTTGTGTGTGCTTCTCTTGTTAAAATAAAAAAAATTTAAATCTTCCCAATGAGTCAAATATTCTCCATCATTGTTTGTTTTAACTTATTTGAAAGAGATGACTTTAGTATTTGAACCATGGCTATCAACACATATTTCTCTCATGTTTATGAGAAACTGAAGCTGGAACCAGTGTTCCTCAAATTTTCAGAAGTATATTCTTCAGTTTCTTAGTTGATACAAGGCTTCCTCTTACTCTTTCTCTACTGCCTGGGTCCTTAGGAAGTATTTAATTCTCCAGCATCATGTTCCATGGCCAGAGCCTGTGGAGACACACCAATCTATCCCAAAGCACCACAGAGGGCATGGAGGCCATTGGTCTCAGTTTTAATAAAATGTATGGCTAACACCGTAGAATCTACTGTTTTTGTTAACGCATGGGATCAATTTTAAGGCCCAGTTCTAAATTTTGAAATTAGATGTACATTTTGGCATATAATCTTCTTATTTGCATCATTTTCACCTTTTCTTTATTTTTTCTAAATTCTCCTATATAACCCCCGTTTTTCACTTTTAAATTTGTGGCCTCTTTTTCATTCTTTTCCTCACACACACGCACACACACACACACACATGCACACACACGCACACACACACACACACATGCACACACACACGCACACACATATGCACACACACACGCACACACACACATGCACGCACACACGCACACACACACACACACACACACGCACACACGCGCACACACACACAGATACACATATACACTCTCTCAATTACATAAATAATAAAATCAACTACATGTTTTATGTGAGTAAAAAATCCATTTTTACTGTATATTCAATTATGACTGAACAATTGAGAAACTTTTTACCTACTATATCTCTTGACAGTTTATAAGATGACTTCCATGGTTATTAATAAATTATATTTTTGAGCCCTTAATTTATCTCTTTTTTTTATTCATAAGTTTATGTGTACACATGTGTGTGTGTGTCCTGTCATATTTCAGTAAGTTTTGAAAACAGGAAGTGTGAGTGGAATGATGTTACCTCATTCTTATTTTCAGGACAGTTTCATCACTACTGGAAATCTTGTGGTTCTGTACTAATTTAGAATAATTTTGATCATTTCATGAAAAGAATGACACATATGGAGATATATATGCCCACTGTACCTAATCTCTACACTGTTTGTGAAATACTGCATTCTTTTTTTTTCCTTTTTTTAAATTATATTTGTGTTTTAATTTTACATATCAGCCATGGATTCCCCTGTTCTCTCCCTTCCCACCCCACTCCCACCTTCCCCCCAGCCCCTCCCCTCCATTACCATCTCCTCCAGGGCCAAGACTCCCTTGGGGTTTCATTTAAACTTGGTTGATTCAGTACAGAAAGGTCCAGTCCCCTCCTTCCAGGCTGAGCGAAGTGTCCCTGTGTAAGCCCCAGGTTCCAAACAGCCAGCTCACGCACTAAGGACAGGTCCAGGTCCCAGAGCCTGGATGCCCCCCAAACAGTCCAAGCCACTCAACTGTCTCACTTATCCAGAGGGCCTGATCCAGCTGGGGGCTCCACAGCCTTTGGTTCATAATTCATGTGCTTCTGTTCGTCTGGCCTTTCGTCCCTGTGCTTTTCCAATCCTGGGCTCAACAATTCACCCTCCCACAGTCCCTCCTCTTTCTCAACAACTGGACACACGGAGCTCCACCTGGGGCCTGGCTGAGGATCTCTGCATCCACTTCCATCAGTCACTGGATGAGAGTTCCAGCCCGACC
Source organism: Onychomys torridus (assembly GCF_903995425.1). Classification (NCBI taxonomy): domain Eukaryota; kingdom Metazoa; phylum Chordata; class Mammalia; order Rodentia; family Cricetidae; genus Onychomys; species Onychomys torridus. Next base: position 97,465 of record NW_023411189.1, read on the forward strand.
ATCAGGGTGTTTGGCCATCTGATTACCAGACTAGGTCAGATCAGGCTTTCTCTTGACCATTGCCAGAAGTCTACAGAGGATGCATCACTGTGTACCTCAGGGGACCTCTCCAGCACTCTGCCCACTCCTGTTCTCATGTGGTCCTCATCCATCATGGTCTACCATTCCTTGTTCTCCCTTTCTGTTCCTGATCCAGCTGGGATCTCCTGCTCCCCCAAGCCTACATTCCCTCAAACCTTACACTTCCCACTCTTGTCCAGGTTGTTCATGTAGTTCTCATCCATTTCTCTGTCACTGGGTGATCCCTGTGTCTTTCCTAGGGTCCTGTTTTCTAATTAGCCTCCCTGGAGTTGTGTAGCAGTCTAGTCATCTTTGTTTTACATCTAGTATCCTCCTATGAGTGAGTACATACCATGGTTGTCCTTCTGAGTCTGGGTTACCTCACTCAGGATGATTTTTTTAGATCCATCCATTTGCCTGCAAACCTCATGATGTCATTGTTTTTCTCTGTTGAGTAGTACTCCATTGTGTATATGTACCATATTTTCTTTATCCATTCTTCAGTTGAAGGGCATCTAGGTTGTTTCCAGGTTCTGGCTATTACAAACAATGCTGATATGAACATAGCTGAGCAAATGCCCTTGTGGTATGATTGAGCATTCCTTGGGTATATGCCCAAGAGTGGTACAGCTGGGTCTAGGGGGAGATGGATTCCAAATTTTCTAAGGAAGTTCCATATTGATTTCCGAAGTGGCTGTACAAGCTTGCATTCCCACCAGTAGTGGAGGAGAGTTCCCTTTGCTCCACATCCTCTCTAGCATAAGCTGTCTTTTGTGTTTTTTGATCTTAGCCACTCTGACAGGTGTAAGGTGGTATCTCAGAGTTGTTTTGATTTGCATTTCCCGGATAATTAGGGATGTTGAGCAATTCCTTAAATATCTTTCAGCCATTTGAACTTCCTCGGTTGAGAATTCTCTGTTTAGTTTTATAGCCCATTAAGAATACTGCAATCTTAATAATTATAAAACTATTTCACTAGGAATGTGGGGCTTTCTAAACTTTATGTGGATCTTACTAATCATATGACAACAATTTTCTGTTTAAGTGTACATGTTTTATAGTTTCTTCCTTCTTAATCCTAAACATTTCCCTTTTTATTTTATGATCCTGATGTAGTGTCTCACAAGCTTTCTCATGACAATCTCAGACTCTGGCTTAGAAGAAGTACTTCTCCACAACTTCTGAGGAGGTTTCACTGAAGACATGGTCATCACATATAGCTGGTGGTATTGTAAATCTTGGAGTTTTTTCCCTTTCTTTTACAATTACTAATTTCTTGCATGTAAAATTTAATCGCATTTATTTATTTTCTTATACTACTTTATTTACTGGCCTTATTTTGATATCCATATCTGTTGTGTATGTCTTACTATTTTCATAGAAATCACATGAAGTTCATTCCAACTAGATGGTATTTATGGTTCTTGCCATAGAAACCCCTACTGCTCATTTTATCCAGTAATTGCCCTTAGGACAATGTCCAGTAAATATTCTTTGAACTGGCATCCTCTTGTATCTTTCCTTTTTAACATTGGGGAAAATATTTACCTTTTAGGACTCTTGGTATTACACCCCTTTTATTCATGAAATTACTGTTGTATATATGACTTGACTTTTTGAGTCTTTTTTTTTGGTAGATATTGTTAATTGATAAGATATATGTGCCAGTGGTGCACCTTTAGTGAAATCTAGTCATGTTGGTCATTGTCATTCAAAGATATCTTAACTAAATTGGACATTTAATACTTTTTTTCCCTAACACTTTCTTAACACCTTCCCGGTCCCTGAAAACTAGTCCTCCATTACCAGGGTTTTATGGAGTGTCTGTTCAAAGTTTTATAGTTGCATATAAAAAAAAGTGTTTCAGCAATAGGGACTTAACTTCTACTTAAGTCCCCAGGAAAACAACCAAGGGCAGTAGTCTTCTGGATTTCCTTACTAATAATTTGAAGTGAGTTTTCTCCTTAACTAGCTCTGATGTTCTCCTTAGATAACCATGGATCCTAGTGGGCAGATTTTCTTCCAAAGTGTGTGTAATTTCCTGTAATCCACACACATAATTCACATGTATTAGATAATTTGGAGTGAATATAAAATAATGATTCCTTGTCATTTTTGAACATCCTTAGTGTTTGTAATTCTTTATTTTTAAATTTGCTTCTGGAATCCTCACAGAGCTGCTTTGCAGAAACAGCTATTTAGAGTATTACTTTGTAGTTCTCATATTCACCTTTTAAAATTTAGACTGATCAAAGGACCAGGTGGTGGTGGCCCATGCCTTTAATGCCAGCACTCTGCAGGCAGAGTCAGGAGGATATCTGTGAGTTCAAGTCCAGCCTGGTCTACAAAGCAAGATCTAGGACAGGTACCAAAAGCTACACAGCAAAACCCTGTCTCAAAAACAAACAAACAAAAAATTAGTCTGGTTGAATATTTTATACTTACTTATACATGAACTTATCCTTTGTAATGTTTAAAAATACTTGATTCTCTTGATTGAGTTATGTCTTTTACTTAGTTATGTTAGATTATGTTGTGCATTTTGATTTTTAATCATTTTTTAATATATTATTGTGTTTTGGTTGCTATTTTGCATGTTATTACTTTTTTGGATTTTTGATACATAAAAGAGATTATACTGGAAAACTGAGGTAACACAGTAAATTGTTGGCCTTTTAAAAATATATAATGAATTATTGTCTTTAAAAGTCAATGAATTGCGATATTTAAAAATATAAATGCATGTTATTAACATTATTAAATACATGTTTTTACTTTAAGAATAGTCACATTTCCTTTATTTCTATGTTGTCCTTTAATTTATACCATTTATTCTTGATACAGTGTATGACTGTGCTGCTTAGTATGATTTCAACTCAAACATGGAAGCCATGTTTCTTCCCTGCATCCTGAGAAGCTGACACTGGAGGAGCCCACTTCCCAAGCTTATGGTATTATAAAACCACTTGTCACATGATTTCATTTCGGATTATTGATTGCTCATTTAAGCAATTAGATTGAAATATATATTTTTATATTCTGAAATTTGCTGAAGTTATTAGACCTAAGTACATTTTTTTTATTACTGGGTGCACTATTTTATACTGGCTTATAACCTTTCACAAAAATGTATAAGCCTAGTTTGCCTTAAGCACCAGATATCTGAGAACCAGAAATGTGTAGTATTTATTTCCTCTACTAACTGCTTGAGGAAACCTTTCAGTCAGCACACTGTGAAATGGAGATGGCAAGGTTGAATATTCTTGATTAATATTCAACACTCAGAAGTACTATCCTTTGAGGATCTACACATGTGCTACTTCTTACACAATATATCAGATTTTATACATGAAGTAGGTTTTTGTTTTTATTGTTAACAAATATTCTTTCCAGTTTTTTGTCATTAGACATGTGGATTTATAATTTTTTTCTCTTTTATAGTTTTAACTATTTTATGATCCATTAGACAGTCCCCAAGGAATGATTTTGAATGTTACATAGTTGCAGAAATTTTTAAAATAAATGCCTGTGTTCACAAGAGAAATTTTCCTTTGTAGTCTGGAAATGAAACAGAACAACAACAATATGAGCTTGGAAGGGGATACAGACTAGCTGAACCTCAATTACTCTCCTGAGCCTTGAGCTTGAAACACGTTTTCATTTGTGGGATGATGCCTAATAAAGGTGTAGGTTTGAGCTGTCAAGGCCCTTGCTTTTTGTGGGAAAAAGTTACATATCTGGCATTCAGCATAATCTAATATCCTGCTAGTGAATAAAATGGGGAAAATGTTGACACTTGAGGAAAATTGGTAAAATTACTGGCAATTTTGGAGTTTACTCTGTAGATTCCAAGGACTGTCAGCAATGGTTGTTTACATTAACATAACCAGGTTTGAATGGAGTTCAAAAATAAGAAGCTAAATATCTGTGAATCTCTCTCCCACCTCAATATTGTAAGAAAATAAAAGACGACAGCAATATTGTTTAAAGTGGATTTTATTTAGTGGAATGTTCTTTCAGATGTACATAAATAACCTTATACCTGAAATGCTAATTAGATATGTTGAAAGTGAAGGCTCGTGTAGCAGCTGACATGGTTATCCACCTACCAAATCCAGGTCAGTGATTTTCCTGATCAGGAACATAACACACTCTCTTAGAACTCCTTTTCTCATTTTTTTCTTTTGCATCAAAGATTAAGAATTTGATTTTATGTCCAAGTAGATACTTCACCTCTCCTAACTAAATTTCATGTTGCCAGAAAGTACTCCACATGCAACTAAAGTATAGAAGTATTCATCAATTAAAAGCTTGATCATGTTTTTTTTTTATTATTTAAATGCTGATCCAATAACTTACTATGAATGTTGATGGAGGATATTTACCCATTTTTTAGGCCATATCCTTTTTATTACCTGTCTTTAAGATCTCATGTTAACTTCACAAAATAAAACATAGTACAGTTTTTAAATTTCCACTGTCTTTAGCATTTTTTTAATGCTTAAAAGTCCAAGATTAGTGGACCATTTACTCCTGACTGCCTGTCCTTTGAAAGAATAGTTCTCTTACAGTAGGGTCATTTTATCATCAGATTATCATGTGCTCCTTGTAGGGCTTCTGTTCCATTTATTATCCTACTGTTTCCATTTCCTAGGATCCATGGCAATGAAGGAACATGAGGTCAGGACTGTCTGATCAACTGAAAAAAAGGTACTCCAAAATAAACAATACTGGAAGTATTTTTATCTTAATATCTTAGAGCAAGGAGAGAATCTCACTTAATTGGTAATGCACAATTAGGATAAAAGAGCATACCTAGAAAGTTACATATGCAAGATGGGATACCAAAGCCTTACTATTATCCACAGCTTTCTTAGACACTTTCCTTTCTGTGTGGTTTTGGTGGAAGCATAAAAATTTTCATGTGATCATACTGTAACTAAGAATTTCATGATGGGTATCTATGCACAGAACCAAGAAGATGTGGAATGAGAGGCTCAGTTCTGCAACTCAAGGGTGGTATTGGACTTTCTTTAAGGACCTGTACACTCAAGAGTGAAGGTGAAGTAATATTTTGCAGATTTATACAATGTGACTAGGTTCCACAAATTTCCATTTTGATTGGTCTCTCTCTGTTTCCTTCATAATGATAGAATGTACATGTATATGTAGGCATAGGGAAAACTGTTTAGGTTAATGTTAGGGATTATACATTTATGAAAGTTGTAAATTTAAGTTGGTTGTCTTTAAGAACAATTACTTTTTTAGTATTCAGTAGTTCCAGTACTGATCATCAATTTATTCAAGTCAAAAACGTATTAAAAAAACAATGAAGATAAGGAGCACAGAAGATGGGAATAAAGAAAATGGCAAACAATAGAAAAGATAGAGAGAGAGAATGTAAAGAAGGAAGGGAATGACATCTTGGAGATATGCAGGGGCATTGGACAGCATTATAGTCATCAATAATAAAATAGGATGAATTACAGTCTGGAAAGCAAGTGAAATAATCCTTAGTATATGCTTATTTCATTAAGTATTTATAATCATGTTCTGTTTTATAATTTGGAAAACCTTATTATATTACTTCAAGCTATATTAATTTCCCCAACTAACCATTTTGACAAACTCTATGCAATTCAGAATGGCATTCCTGTAGAACAGTAGAACCCTTTTCTTACAAATCACTGATTTGCATAAGAAAGAATGTAAGAGATTGTAGCTGAAAGTTTTCCTGTGTCCCACTTGGTCTGCAGCCATTCAGACCCAGGTAAACACACAGAGGTTTAAATTAATTAAAGCAACTCAGCCATTAGCTCAGGCTTACAACTGACTAGCTCTTACATTAAAACTCAGCCCATTTCTGTTAATCTATATGTCTCCATGTGTTCCATGGCTTTACCTGTGTGCCATTACATGCTGCTCCCTGGACAGCAGGCTGGCTTCTCCTGACTCTGCCTTCTTCTTCCCAGATTTCTCCTTATCCACTTACCCTGCCTATACATCTTGTCTGGATACTGGACAATCAGTGTTTTATTTATCAATCAATCAGAGCATCATGTATTCACAGCATATAGAATGACATTTCACAGCAAGAGATTATTAGTAAATTGAATGAACATATATGGCTAACATGAGAGAAGGAATATACAGGTGAGCCATCAGTGCTTCTCTTATTCCACACATGTGTGTAGTTCACCGGGGCACAGAACAGACAATTTCCCCTTTCCTGGGATTTCAGGTCTGTACCCAAAAACTAAAATTAGTGTTAGAAGAGTATCTCAGAGGCAAATCAGAGATAGGGTGGAAGAAAAGTTGATAGTTCCATGTAGAGAGGAGCAGGGAAGTTTTTGAATTCATATTCAATTGGTTATTTTAGTTTAAAAAGTACATGACTGGGTAGAGTGCTCAGTAACCCATGTGCTTGTCTTCCAATTTTGATCACCCATGGTTTATTTCTATTTTCCATATTGAAAAGAGGCATAGTGGTGTTTGCATGTCTTCCTGGAACTCCAGGTTTGGAGACAGAGAGACCTGTGGTTCTTGCTGGCCACGTATCCTAGATAACACTGTGAAATTCAGTCCAGTATTAAATGTTATCTCTAAAGAGCAAGCAATAGTAGACTTCTGCATTGAAGAGTGTTTGCTGGACATTACCGCACATTTTACACATAAACTCTCAACAGCTGGTCTACCTTCACAATTCTAGAACAAGCCATCTTGATCCCAGCAAGTTAGGGGCTTATGTGTGGAAGCCAAACACAAATCTGAGAAGCTAGTGTCATTTGATTGGCTTCAGGAGGAGTGAGAGTCAGTTTATTCAGAGATACTTGCCCTGAGAGGCTATTCATGCTCTAGTTGGTCACCCATCTATGTACACAAAGACTGTACTGAATGGTGTTAGCACCCTTTGGGAGAGTCTGTTCTAATACTGCCTCGAGGGTATGCAAAAAATACAGGAACTCAGCAAGAGCTAGTCTTTTCTATCTGAGGGATAAATAAAGACACACATGTTATCTGATGGTAACTCCCTCTTTTACTTCATCTTGAAAAACCTCTTTTTGAAATTTATGTCTCCAGAACTACACTCTTTACATACAGCTACATACTTCTCTTTACATACATATAACTCTCTCCTTCAGCCACACATCTCTACACACAGATACATCACCTTTTTACATAGTTCCACATCTTTTTATACACATTTCTTCTCTCTACTTTGCTACATTCCTTCACATACTACTACATCATTCACTCACTCTTTAATCTCCTCCTAATGACTAAGCTTTCCTCAAAAGCAACTTTTCCCTACCATTCACTTCATTGTGTTCTTATGTATGTTAATCCAGTTATATTGCTGGGTTGTTCTTTGGAATGAAAAGCTGTTTTCTCATTTTATTTTCACCATCTTGTGGCTCTCATGCTTTCCTAGTTAATTTTTTCCAACTAAATTTCTCTTCCTGTGTTGAATCTGAAACGAAAATAAGGGTCAGAAGTGATGGTCAATTCACATAAAGAAGAGCCACAGCATCAGAGCATTTATGCAAATAGAAACTTTTGAGTGAGACACTCATTACAGGATTTTCTCTCACATTGGCTCAGGTGGTCTAGTGTAGCTAAGGTTTTCCTGTGGTCCTATCTGACTCCCGAGGCCACAGGGCTGCTTGGACCCAAGTAAAAGCCCAGAGGCTTATATTAATTAAAACTGCATGGCCATTAGTTCAGGCCTACCACTGACTAACTCTTACTCTTAAATTAACACATACTCTTATTTATGTTTAGCCACATGGCTTGGTACCTTTTCTCAGTTCTGCCTTCACATCTTGCTTCCTATGTGTCTGGCTGGCAATTCCTGACTCAGCCTTCCTGTTCCCAGCATTCTCTTCTCTGCTCATCCCACCTATACTGTACTTCCTGCCTGGGTACTGGCTGATTAGCATTTTATTTATCAACCAAATCAGAGCAACACACATTTACAGCATACAGAAGGACATTCCCATCACTCTAGGCTGAAATTTTGGTTGATTTCTACAGCACTACTTTGGATATATATATATATATATATATATTTTGTATTACAGCTGCCTTTGTGTGACACTTCACTTATGTTTTTTGGTGGTTCTCTAAATAAGCCCACTAATGGTTCTCCAGTGTAGACACGATGGGTCCCTTTTAAATTCCTGTCCTGGCATGCATGCCCTACCTGGACCAACAGATTGTTCCCTATGTCTCTTCAGGAAAAAGAGAAACAGCAGGAAAATATGTCTAGATTTAACTTGACTCACAACCATCTTTAATGAGATCTGTTGCCCTCTTCTGGTGTGCAGGCATACATGAAGGCAGAATACTGTATAAATAACAAATAAATCAATATTAAAAAAGAATATTTCCTTACCAATGGCAAATGCATTTTAAATTCTTATAAATTAATCTTTACATTTAGATGCCACTAGTTCTCATTGGTGCTCTCTTTGTTACTCAGACAGGTCTGCAACTCATATACACTTGTGATTCTTCTGATTCAGGCTCCAGTGAGCTGTGATCATTGGAACACTACCAAGCTCAGCAAATATTACTGTAATATGTTTGATTTATGATACCGAGTCTCAGTATGCTTTCCAGGATGACTTGAATCTCATCACTTAAGTCTGCTTGCTTCTCAGGCTCCTAAGGATCTCCCAGTGTAGATATAGGCCACCTCCCTCCCTCACTGTAGTATTAAATCAATTGCTTTTCAGAATTTATTTTTGAGTGTTGATTGCTTGCATGTAAAACACAATTTATTTTTTAAAAATTTTTGTATGTATGACTACTTTACTGAAATTAATTTTTTAAACTAAGAATATCAGTATTTTTCTACATACAAGGTTACATTCATCACACAATTTTAGATTATGGCTTTAAAGTTTAAATATTTAATAATAAAATGCTCAGTGTTCATTTTCCCCAGTTACTGCAATGAATATGTGCTTTAGGACTATGTCAAATGCAAAGTGCTAACAGTGGATATCATTGATAAGAAAAAGTAAGAAAATACATATACACAGAAAGACTCATGCACATATAGGACACCCATAAAAGCACAAATTTGGAAACTATAATAGATAAGCCAAATACCAATAATGTTAAAAAAGTATTAGGGAAAAACAAAAACTCCATCAATACAATTGAGTTAATTTTGTGTTGACTGACTGCTCCTTGACAATGGGTATGCCTTTTAATGCTGTTTGCATCCCAAGTGAGACTCCACTTTGAAAACATCCATTTTTTTTTTCTGAGTTGTTGTCATTTGGAGACAGCTCCTAGGTTAGGGATAGGAGATCATGACTTCCCCTTTCCAGTGCTGGGAATCCAACTGTATTGTTCTTGTGTAGGTTCTGTGATTACTGCCACTGTCTCTGTGTGTGTCAGTCCTGTTGCATCTAGAAATCTGCTTCATTTTGTCTTCCAACCCTACTGGTATTGGTTGTAGTAGTAGGGCAACTCCAGGTAGTTAAAAGGGAGGCTTATTTTGTGGGGTAACTTACAAGTAAAGGGATAAGTTAAAGGTTCTGGGAAAGGTATAGCACAGTCCAGCAGTTTTCTCTGGAAAACTCTGCTTGGTCTACCTCCAGCATCCAGGATCCAGGAACTAAGAGAGCCAGCACATCCTCATCTTGGGTCTTAAGGGATCTGTCTCAGCCCCACCTTGTAGACATGACCAAAACCTCAATGGGGGTAGTACTTCCAGGTCAAAGCCGGAACAGCTACCCACTACATTCTGGCTCTTTAATATTTAGCCTCCTCTTCAGCAAATATTTTTAAATCATACAATTTTTTAATCAAGAAATAGTAGTTTGACTTCCAGAAAACACTTGCATTCACATATGTATTTGCCTTATACCTAAAAAAATCAATTGCATGCATACACATGCACATGCATGCTCATGTGCGTGTGCGTGCACACACACACACACACACACACACACACACACACACACACACTAGTCTGATCCAGTGTCATAATTCATGAATATAATCATAGCACATGAGGGAATCTGAGAGGGAGATTGCAAGGTGTCAACAGCATGGAGCATTTGGAAATCCAGTCACAATCATAAAATCCCAGACAGAAATGGAGGCTTTCTTGTAGATAACTGTAATAAAGTAAGCCCCAAGTAGCCGATACAAGTTCAGTCCTAAGAACAACTGACTGTTTTATATGTTGTCAGTTGCAGCCAGAGCCCCTGGAAAATTCCTTTTTTCTTGCCTTTCCTCTTTTTTCTTCACAGTTTCTGCTGAAGAGTGATACCTTTTTGAAACAGTACCTGTAATGGAGATTCCCCAAGTTACAATTTTTATTTCCTATCCTTGGTTTGAGCTCTGAGCTCTGTCTCATTTCCTCTTCTGATTGGTATTTAATCCATTCTTTATTTATATAAACACAGCAGAAAATAGAGGCAACCCGCACTAATATTAATCCATGTACTATATCGGGATCAGGAGAAATGGTTAAGTGAATAAAATAGAGACAAGTCAGGAAAGCACAGATGAGAATGGATGTATTTCACCACTTAGAGATTTCAGAGAAGAAGTTTTCATGCCTCAAATTTGATGGGATAATGTACTGATAATAAGATCTGCAAAAGCATAGGGAAGGATGAGATTAAGACACATGTAGAGATGAGAGTAGGATAAGTACAGGCACATGGAGAAATAATACATAGGAGGAAAGGCACATACCATCTTTATTGATCACAAAAGGAACAATGTAGAAGGGGAAGCAATTAGAGTGTTTCAGAGGAGAGTCCATTAAAGAGGCCACAGCAAAATTTAGGAAAATCCAAATGTCTAGAACAAAAGAGCTATTTGATGATAGTTTGTATTTTCAAGCATGGTATGTGAAAGAGATAGAATTTGTAACATATGAAGGTGAGTTAGTAGCATGATAAATTTTACCAAGTATATAATTAATAAAATAATTAGGGATATTTTCTCATTTGTAAGTGTTGAAAAGTTTTTGATTTGTCATTGGTGTTAATCACATGATGCTAGGCCATTAGATTGTTGGCATTTGTCACTGGCTAGCATACATTCAGAATCATCTATTGTGTCTCCACTATTACCTTATTGTATGGAATTTTAAGATTTAAACATAATGATTATTTGAAGTTTTGCCTAGTAAAATGAAATGTAATTGTACAACTTGCTGGACTGTGTACCTGAATTGTGTAGAATTATAATGTAACTGTTAATAGCTATTAGTTAACATTAGGAACATTGGTTCCTTAACTGTATAAGGAAAAAATGCCTGTAACTTTTATAAAAAGAAGTCAGTTATATTCAGCATGTGATTGAAAATTCAGAAAAAAGGAATCTTATTGAATCATTTTTATAAGATTTTTCCACAATATTTTACAGACGCTGTTGGATATATTGGATAATCACCCAAAGCTGTGAGTTTCAAAACAGAGTATCAGGTAGCCTTCCTTAATCAGGGAACATAGGTGGTTACAGTATAAACCATGTAATAAGCTTTTTGCTAAGAGGAAATAGTGAAAGGTAGGGTGAAGGTCATGGCCAATTGAACTACTATGCAGGTCCCACACCAGTTGTGTTGTATGGGATTAGGTGGGTTTCCTAGTTCACAGAATCCTGATACAACATTATGGGAAACATTGAAAGCCAAGTAATTGACATTGTTTCTATTTGTTTAGACATTTAGAATGTTAGTATAAACTCTAAAAGCTTCCATTGGACAAGATTATTCACCCCCTGGTGTGTGAGGAATGTTGAGTAAATCATCTTCCATGTAGATAAGGTGGGTTTTTTCCTGATCTGGCCAATATAGCTGGAGCTGGTCAGGCCTACACAGCTGTAGAAGGAGCAGTAGAATTCTGACAGGACTTAATTTCCAATGCATTCTTGTCCTGTAATGAGGCTAGCATACAATTTACTCTGGTAGGGCTGTGTCCTATCCAAGATAAAGGGTACACTTTATATTTGGGATGTCCTGCTATGCAAATGTATTTGTAAGTGTAACTCATTTTATTCAAATATTGAATTTTTTTTCTTGGTATTTTGAGACAGAGTTTCTCTGTGTAGTTTTGATGCCTGTCCTGGATCTTGCTCTGTAGACCAGGTGGGCCTCAGACTCACAGAGATCCTCCTGCCACTGCATCCTGAGTGCTGGGATTAAAGGTAAGTACTGCTGCTGCCCGTCAAGCTATAAAGTGTTTTCATACAGATCTGGAACATGATTTTATGTTAAATAAAATTCAAGTTTATTTTAAACTAGTTTTGAATTACTTGCTTTAGTTTAACTTTTACAACATCCACAGAAGACTATATAATCTGTGGTATTAATTAGTCATTCCCTCTTTCTGTAAACAAATTACATTTTTTATCAGCATGGATACAAACATAGTTTGAACGAAGCAATCAAATAATTTGATCATTTAGGTGGTGAATGGCCATTTAATTTTATGTCTTTATGTCTTAATTATCTTAGGTGTAACTTATTGCAATGAAATTTAATGTCTCATGTGATTGATTTTATAATCTTATCCTTATTACAGTTTTGGATTTCACAAAGTATAGCATTTGAACTGAACTTTTTTATTAACAACATAAACTTTAATATATAAATAGTCTCCTGAGAGCCTGGTAACCTTATTTTACTGTTGTCTTTTAATATTCTTTTATAAAATAACAATTCTGTACATGACTAGGTTTCTTCAAACATTTAAGCCTATTAAAGTTAACAAAGACATATATGTTATTTGTTCTACATAAGTTAATTCAGTTTTTGTTACCATGGACAGTCCTTTATAACCATAATAATTCACACATATTAATAATCACACATATCACCCTTAAATTCCATTGTCCATAAACATTGTGTAACCACCTCAGACCATCTGCAACTTGACTCTAATCTTCATGGCTTTGTCCTCATTGGTTATGTTTTCATTCATAGGACAAAAATCATCAGACAATAATCAATTCTTATACAAAATATTTGACACTTTAAAAATTATAAACATATCATTTATTTTTTATCTGCTTAAATACTTTTGATGCTTAGACATTCATATCTACTTATAGTTTCTTCTTATTTCCCTAATCAAGAGTTGGATACAGCTGCAGGGCAGTGGTGCATGCCTTTAATCACAACAATAAGGAAGCAGAGGCAGGTGGATCTCTGTGAGTTCAAGGCCAGCCTGGCCTACAGAGTGAGATCCAGGACAGAAACCAAAACTACACAGAGAAACCCTGTCTCCAAAAACCAAAATGAGTTAGTTCCAAGTTACAACCTAGTATGGCGCATTAAATTAATGTTACTTGTACATACACTTTTGAGTATTAACCCTTCTTGTTATAAATTTTAAGAGAATAATTTCTCTACTTGGAATTTTACAGTTTTTTTACATCCATACCCACAATGATCTTACAGATCCCACAAGAAAGAAAGCTAACTTTCTAGAAGTAGTGCCAAAGATATCCATGGGGAAGCATATTTTAAACAAAACCTAGGTAAAGGAGAAAAATTTAGAGAGGTAAACACCTATAATAATATTTAGCCATTCTTTCCATATATAAGTTTTCCTGGTCAAAAATTTTAAATACCATGACACAAAATAGTGACAATAAACTTACCATTTTTATTGTAAGAAATTTTCACTAAGTGAAGTGTTAGGCAGTATCTGGCAGAGTGGCAACAAGAATAGAGACACTAGTCCTGGATTGAGCCTTAGAAATCTCAAAGCATAGCCCCTGTTTACTGCCTCCAACAGTTCCTCTAACGAGGCCACACCTTCACCAAGAAGACCACACCTCCTAATAAGTGGTACTAGTTTGAGACTAAGCCTTCAAATCTATGAGTCTATGGAGGACATTCTTATTCAAACCATGATAGTATCTTAGAACAATATATTTCTAAGTGTTTGTAACTGTTTCTTTGAATTACAAAGTCATTGGAACTATCTAATTATACTGAGAACAGCATAATTTTAATTGAAGGAGATTGAAAAGTAGCCATAGCACAGTCTGCATTTCATTATCATTGGGTACTCCTGGAAATACACCATAAGGATCATAGTTTGCCAATATCCTTTCAAAGCTTAGAATGGTGATCAATTTTAATTTCACATTGGACATTTTATTTAATTTTAGTTATTCTTTGGTATTAATACGTACTTATATAAAAGATCTTTATCATATCTACCTATTCTCGACCCTTCAACCCATCCATGATGCCCATATCAAATCTCAATTCCAGCTTTGTGTCCTCCTTCTACAATAGTTTATTTATTTATCTTTTAAAACCATTGATCAATTAGTGCTTCACATATGTGTGTATAGGATGAGTACAGAGAAAAAAATATTCAGCATTTTCAACATAGTAGGGGAAAGAGGTAATGTAGAGAGAAATCACAAGGCCTGAGGGACAAATTATTAATTGGAATCTATACAAGTTCTCAAAGTCTATATTAGGAGTAAGCAACACGGATGGTAGGAGGTCACTCTTACCTTGTAACTGAGTGGTAGTTCACATGTATTTCTGCTTGGACTGTGAGGTGATAGATGCTCATTCATGATACTTAATTGTGTTATCTCTCTTTCTCTGAGAATCTGGTCAGGAGGAAGATTTACTCCATGTGGATGTCTAGATGGGTCACAATGATGTTGTAGGGATTGACAGTAAACTAGAAACCTGAAGGGTGAGTGCACTGAATTTTTAATGATAAGTTGAATTTATAGTCATATGAATATATAGCATAAAATTGTAAGCATCTGTTTTTATAGATAGTGGTATTTATAGTGTCTTCAATAATAAGTTTCCTCATGAACAGTTGATGAATCAATTTTGTATAATTATTGAAATTTCATTTAATAATTTTCTTCAAGAAATGAACAAGATATTCTAGCTGATATTTTATGTTGTTTCCTAAGAAGTGGCATCTTACACACATACATAGTTAATTCCACAAATAATGTCATCCTGATATGCATCAGTCTAATTTGAACAGTATGTTATCCTGACAGTACTTTTCCTGTAAGGGTCTATTTTTATTGCCATGTGTTAAAAAAAATCAAATAAAACACCCCCCAATTTCCATTGGTGCTTTTCTGGATATCCTGAAATAAAACATGTTTGAAATCTGCAATGCTGGGGACCAGCCTCGGCCCTTTTGGGGCTCCAAAGGATGGGATACCTGGAATGCACAGTAATGACTGAGAGACAGTGTTTGTGCAAGCTGACAGGTCACTTTGGGCTTCTGCAGTTGCTAAGTAGCTTCTTTGCTACAGTTTCTTTTTCTTCCCTAGCTTCTCTTAGCTTCTGCTTTTGCCCTGGTAACCTAAGTCTTTTATTATCATATGTAAGGGGGAACAGAAAGAAAAGGGGAAATAACCCAATATGGAATGTTCTCATGATCCCAAAGATTATTCTTAGAACATTACCAATATATTCTTCATCTTTTACTAGACACAGGAACTATTCTGGACTTAACACCAAAGCAAGCATATGTATTTTTATTATTAATGATTATAGAATCTTCTGGGCATTTGACCCTGAGGCTAGCAACATGCAATTGTGCAAAAAAGGTAAAAATAACAACAGTGATCAATGTACTAGACAGTCATTTTCTTCTCACACAGCCTGCTCTGACCTCAAGACCCCTGCAGCCACCTAAATTCTTTCTCATCCCTCTGCAAACACCAAGTCCCATGATTGGTGGGCCACAATGGCCTCAGAAAAGAAATCTCTCCCTGCAAGTCATCAACTTCTGTCCTTCCATATCCAACAATTCCAATGAAGACCTGATCCAATTTTTATAGTTTCCATGAAAGGAAGCTCCCCTTTCCTAGCAGCTCCTTTTAATCTTGGAACCATGTAAAAATTGTAGCAATTACTCCATCAATTGTCACATTATTTCCAAATTCCTTCAGGAGGAATCAAAATATCTAGATTAAAGTTGCCATGTCCCTATCTTAGTGGAGGTCACTATTTTTCTCCTATTCCAGGTTCCCACAGTTCTAGTTTGTCATCCAATCTATATGTTACTCCATCCATAGTCTTCATCCAATACCCCATAGGGTCTCAAGTTTTACACAATGTCCCTGGAATATCCTCAGAAACAGAATTATTCATCATGGCCAATTTGAGACCAGTGGGTCAATACACATCATACCATGTGCTATAGTTGACCACACATTCAGTACAGGATATCCAAGCCTGAAAAGTTTCCCCAGGCTGCAGGTTCTTCCCCATGAACTGCATAACTGCCTAACACCCAGCCTGGGTGATCATGTCTGTATAATTTCCTGTGACATTTACTTTACTCCTTTCCTGTATCACAGAAATCACCATTGATCTAGGAACACAGAACATGAAGATCAGATAGAACAAAAAGACAAATATTACAAGAAGTATTTATATGGAAGAGGAAATGACATGTGCATGCCATAAAGCATGACATTGGGACACATAGGCATTTCTGCCTTGGCCTTCTAGAGGCATGCTAAGCAGAGGATTAGGAGGGGAACACACAGAGGGTTGATGGTACACAATCTCGGCTCCCCTTTTGTCCAGTCAGTGCTGGCAGCATGCCAGCAATCTTATATTCTGTCCTCAGCATTGCAACATGTGTATAAAAAGCAATTTTTATAGAAGAAAATGAGACTTGCTCAAGAAGTGCAGCATCACCCATACATCATTTCCACGCAGAAAATGACATTATGGTGAAACTATGGGCATGAGGGATGGAATTCTCTCGATAATCTGGTCAGAATTTAGCAATGATATTTATTTACTATATCTGCTGCATATTAACTCCATAGTTACATTAGTGGATTTTCCAAATTTATATATATATTTACATATAATGTGATATGAACAAGTTTGAAAACCATTATATATGAAGAAACCTTTGTGCGATGATATTGAGAAGTTCATTTTTGTCATTAGATTAATGTGAAATATGATCAATTTATTCACATAATTTGTTTTGAAAACATTTTCAATATGATTATATATGCCATTGTTTGCTCAGCTGATGCAGAGGCCATAGAAGTGTACTGCTAACTGGTTTATTCCCGGTAAGTTGCATAGTCAAATTCTTAAAGAACCTAGAACCACCAGAAATGGCACCACACACAATAGCCTGGGCACTCCCCCACCAATCAGTAATTAAGAAAATTCCCCATGAGAATACCTACAGCAAGATATTTTTCTTATCTATCTGTCTGTCTATCTATCTATCTATCTATTTATTTATTGGTTTTTCAAGACAGAGTTTCTCCATGTAGTTTTGGTGCCTTTCCTGGAACTCATTCTGTAGACCAGGCTGGCTTCAAATTCACAGAGATCCACCTGTCTCTGCCTCCCAAGTGCTGGGATTAAAGATCTGCACCATCACCACCTGGCCTACAGCAAGATCTTATGGTGACATTTTCAATTAAGGTTCCCATTTTCCTGACTATAACCTTTGTCAAGATGAAAATAAACTAGGCAATATGTGCATGGTAATGTTTGGCCAGTGACGGGGACTCTAACTCTGCTTTGCAGTGATAAATCCCAGTCACTCTCTACAACCCTCTCATGCCTTCAATACCAGAACTACCTGAGTGACAAGTATATTTCCAAGTTTAGCTCCTAGCATGAGTTCCAACCTTGCTGCCTATGCAACACAGCTTCTGTGTACTAATGCTCAGGATACACTTGCTGGAAGATATCACCTCAATGATGCTGGTCTCTTCTTAATCACAGCTGATTCTTCAGCCACATCTGACCAGCATCCATTGTACCAGAAATGTGAAAATTTTGTTCAAGGCAAGGTTTCTCCATGTGCCCTTGATATCCTGGAACTCACTTTGTAGACCAGGCTAACCTCAAACTCAGATAAAACTCTGCATCAGCTTCCCAAGTACCAGGATTAAAGGCATTCACCACCACTACCAAGCTTGGATATGCATGCAGCCTAGACTGACCTTGAACTCATGATCTAGTTACCCCATTTCGTTAAGTAAATCCAGCAGGTTTGTGCCCAACACAACTCCAGCAATGCAAAGTTTTAAATTTATTTTTGGTTGGTTCTGGTCTGTCATTAGTCATAGGTAATTCTTCAGTTCCAACTGACCAGACACCACAGATTCTTCACACAAATGACCTTATAGAATTTTTGCTTCCATATGAATTTGCACAAGTAATACCTCCAGTATCTGAACTACTTTCAAGATTCTTATCTTCCAAGCTAGAGAATAGCTCACTGAGCTTTCAATACTCAGTGACTTTTCTAGTCTATAAGTGCTTCAGGGATTAATTTTAAGATATATGGTCTTTGATTACTCTTTAAATTATTGACAGATTTTGCTACATGATCTGCTTTTTCATTTTATTTTTAAATTTTTGAGATTATAATATAACTGCATCATTTCTCCTTTTCATTTGTTCTCTCAAATTTCTCTCATATAACCTCCTTGTTCACTTGTTTTTTCAATTTATTCTCCTCTCATATGATACTTCCTGACTGTAGCCTCCCCTCCCTCTTCACCTCCCAATTCCCCCACCTTCCTCTCTCACAGATCCACTGTTCCTCGATTTTCTTTCAGAAAAGTGTGTGCCTTTCTGTGATATTAACCATACTTGACATATTAAGATGTAATATACTTAGGCATATATCCTCATATCAAGGCTGAACAAGGCAACCCAGTAAGAAGAAATAGGCCTCATGAGCAGGCAAAAAAGTCAGAAACAGCCCCCACTCCCACTGTTAGGAGTCCAACAAAATCCTTAAGCTAAAGAACCATAGCATGTATGCAGAATGGCCTGGTGCAGACCCAGGCAGGCTCCATGGTTGCTGCTTCAGTCTATGGGAGTCCATATGACCTTTGCTTATTTGATTCTGTGGGCCATGTTCTCCTGGTATGCTTGACCTCTCCAATTCCCACAATCTTTCATTCCCTTTTGTAGAGGTCTCTGAGCTCCATCTAATGTTTGACTCTGAGTGTCTGTATTAGCTGCCATCAGCTGCTGGAGGAAATCTCTCTGTTAATGATTTGCATAGGCACTGATTCTCAGGTTAGCCTAGTCATTAGTTGCAACCCCCCCAGGTCTGAGCCTCCTTTCCCCTAACACATCTTGCAGGCAGGTCAGTTTGTTGTTCATAAGTTTTGTGGCTGGGTTGGTGTACTAGTCCCATCACTAGGAGCCTAGCCTGGTTACAGAAGTTGATTGTTTCAGGCTCCATATGTTCTGTTACTAGGAGTAATTGCTAGTCAATGTAGATGGGAAAAGGAGTGATCTGTTGGGTGAGAGAGGAAGGGAGGAAGAGAGTACATGGAGAGACAACTGAATTAGGAGAGTATTTAGGGGTGTTATGGAGACCTAGTGCAATGGAAGCTTCGTGGAACCTATAAAGTTGATCCTTGTTCACATTCAAATTGATGCCTGTAGTTGGAGATTTCCTGTGTCCACCCAGCTCCTGCATCCTTGAGTTTCTGCAGCCACTCAGATCCAAATAAACATACACAAGCTAATATTATTGAAAACTGCTTGGCCATTAGCTCAGGCCTACCAATAACTAGCTCTTACACTTAAGCTCAGCCCATTTCTTTTAATCTATATATTGCCATGTATCCTATGGCTTTACCTGTGTGCCTGTTGCATTCTGCTCCCTGGATTGCGGGCTGGTATCTCTCTGACTCAGCCTTCCACTTCCCAGAATTCTCCTCTCCTCTTGTCTTGCCTATACTTCCTGCCTCACTACTGGCCTTTCAACATGTTATTTGTAAATCAATCAATCATCCACAGCACTTCACCTTTTCTTTTTTTTCAATAAAGAAGGTTTTAACTTTAACATACTGTGATGACATATAACAAAACAATTATCAAGCAAGAATTACAGTTACAATATCTAGTCTATTTATAATATCTAGTCTATTTGTATTTGGCAAAATTAAAGAAGTTATCCTATCTATCCTATATTTGTGAGTCTAAGGTTTCAAATCTAACTTATCTTTTTTATCTAAGGAAATTTTTACTATCTAGTCTTCAACTACATCAAAGACCTCAGAAGGATATAATATTATCTGAGAAAATGGAGAAGGATGCAAACAACTTTTGGGGGTCTTCAGAGAGTAGACAGAGACAGCTGGCAGCCTGACAGTCATCCAGTATTCCTTTGTTAAGTTGGGGCATCTGTCTTCAGCCTACAGACCTAAGGTCTCTCAGTCACTTCTCTGTGTCCTGTAGAATTTCTGGCAGTTTCTTCTGCAAAGCAGGAACCTGAAGGACCATTTTGCCAAGCAAAGTTCAGTGGTCACCTTCCTATGAGTCCTGCATGTCCAGTCGATCAAGCAGTCCAGGAAAGAACAGTTTCTTGCCCAAATGGCTATTTTTGCCAAGAAGATAAAGTCCATATAGAGTGTCTTCAATGCCCATCCTCCTCTCTGAAGTAAATTGGTGCTGCCAGAAGCAGACATGTTTCACTGTCCAGAAAGTCTAAATTTTTTAAATTATTTTAAATGACATAGTCTGTAGATCTTTGAAGTGTTTGAAGATTACTATCTATCTGAAATATATCTATTTATACCTAGAAAACTTAACTAACATGACTACAAATCTGACTCTCATAGAAGACCAAATATTAATCTGTATATTTTAATTAGCCATTACAATCTAAATGAGTTACATAAACATAATACCTCAAGCAAGAGTAGAAATACAGTATAACAAAATTAAGTTTAAACATTTACCAATAAACTAAAATCCATAGCAATATAAAAAATTTCTAAAGAAGTTATTACCTTTTTAAAGAAGGTTTATTAATCTGCCCATTTATCTTATCATATCTATATCCCCTTTTATTTTTAGAAAGAGACTGCATTTATAATCCACCTGCTTTAAATAAAAAATAATTGGTTTTTCTCTGTCCCATACCAGAGGGCTTTTCTGATATGGGACAGAAGAATCCTTCAACCTTTTCTTTGAGGAATATGCTTGGGTTTAGAGAAGTAGTGAACCAATTCTATCTCCAAAGCCAGCTTGGTATATTTGGGAATTTGGACGTATATTGTTGAAATTATTAAGGCCACTCCATGTAGTTAAAAGGGAGGTTTATTTTGTGAGGTTACTTACAAATGAAGGGATAGGCTGTAGAGTCTGGCAAAGGTATGGCACAGTCCGACAGTGTTCTCTGGAGAACTCTGCTCGGTCTACCTCCAGCGTCCAGGGTCCCAGAACCAAGAGAGACCTCTCTCTCCTCTCAATCCTGGGTCTTCAGCTTCCTCCCTCAGTCCCGCCTTGTGGGGGTGACCATTACAGAAGCCTCAATGGGGGTTGGAACTTCCAGGCCAAGGCTGAGATGGCTACCCACTACAGATGTAGTTTCTCACATGACTTCCTGCTGGATGAGGGCACTATAGTCTTATGGGTACATAAAGAAAATTTCAGAATCATGGAGTAGTGTGTGAGGTTGTATTCTCTGAGTCAGTTTCCTTGAAACATTCTGGATGTTGGATCATCTGGGCCATGGTGTCATAGCAGACCTTTCAGGGGGGTCTTGGCTGGTCAAACCTGGTATATCTTAATCTTGAACATATCCATAGCCTCTGGCTTTTTGTGGAAACAAAAGCAGTGCCTCCTTTGCAAAGCAACATATCCTTAGATCCAAATTTTGAAGTCAAGGTACCTTTAAAATATTGGTTTAACTGAGCAGGCTTTACAATCAAATGTCCTTCTGCAGTTAAAAATATCAAAGACAACATAATACAGATTCTCTGTGTGATGTCCATACCTTATTTTCATATTACTTTTACTTTCTCTTTAAAGATTTCATTTTCTAAAACTTTCTATTCTTTAATATAACTGTCTATATTCCTTTTCTTTTCTCTTCCAATCCTATGCATATTTTTATACACATTGTAAACCATTTAAAGTCTTGTTCCATCTGAATCTGCATTGTTGTAAATTTATTGCTTTAAACTGCAGCATTTCAACTGCCTCAGCTTCCCAACATGGCAGAAGTATGTTTACCAACCGGCTCTGGGAAACAGGCTCCCACCAACTCTGTAAAGCAGCTGGTCTATGCTTCCATCAAAGCAGCCCAGGACCCCACCCCATATTTTTTTTAACTAGCAAAAGCTATATCCACCCCGCAGCATACTGCACAGGTTGGAATCTGCCATGTGGCATGCAGGTCAAGCCTGCATGCTGAGAACCCACCATAGAGTAGCTCAAGCCTGAATGTTGCGGCATCTAGCTACCTGCATGAGACATAAAGTAGGAATCTGGTTTTGGCTCCATTTAGAATTGCTTATTAATTATTCTCAGATTTTAGGTGTAAACTCAAGCCATTGGATGCTATTTGTAGCTGAAGTTTTCCTGGTCTTGCTTGGCTCATGGTCAGACAAGTCTCTGTTACTCTCTAGCCTCACAGCTGCTTGGACCCAAGCAAACATACAGAGCCTAATATTACTTATAAATTGCACAGCCATGGCAGGCTTCTTGATATATAGTTCTTATATCTTAAATTAACCCATTTCTATACATCTATATCTTGCCATGTGGCTTGTGGCTTACCAGTATTTTACATCATGCTTCTCATCACTGTGGCTGGCAGCATCTCTCTGCCTCAGCCTCCACTTCCCCTCATTCTCCTCTCTCCTTGTCCTGCCTATAATTCCTTCCTGGCTACTGGACAATCAGCACTTTATTTATCAATCAATCATCCACAACACATGCTTTCTTTTTACTACTTATTCTCTTACACACACAGACACACAGACATAGACACACACAGACACACATAGACACAGACACAGACACACACACACAGACACACACACACACACACACACACACACACACACACCAATCCTAAATACTTAAATACAAAAATAAAATATGTTTTTCATGTGAGTTAAAAATCAAATTTTCCTGTGAAATACACTTGTCCTAGAACTTTGAAGAAACATTTTTTAAATTTTGACAATTTGTAAGATGAGTTAAATGACAATTCTTATATAATATTTTTGAGCCCTCAACTTATCTTAAGTAATTTTGTATTTGTATGTACATAAATGCACACATGTGCGTGTGTATAAGTGCCTGTGTGTGTGCATGTGCATGTGAATGTGTGCGTGCGTGCGTGTGTGTGTGTGTGTGTGTGTGTGTGTGTGTGTGTGTTTGGTGTCACACTGTCATGCACTTTGAATCCAGATCAGTGCCTTTTCCAGTTGGCATCAGAGAGGCTGCCTGTGGCAGCAGATGGAAATGGGTGAAAAGACCCACAGCCAGATATTGTGCAGATAAAGAGTCTAAATTGGAGGATTCCACTGGCTTCTTCCCCTCAGAGCTCTAGAACCTCACAGAAGAGGAAAACAAAAGATTTTATTGTCAGAGGGGATAGAGGACACCAGAAGGATGTAGCCCACTGAATCAGTAAGAAGGTTTGATATGGGCTTCCAGAGACTAATGGCAAGCATGGGGTCTTCAAGGGTCTGTACTTGGTCATCTGAGTATATGGTATGGCCATTAGCTGGTGTTTTTGTTGGACTCCTAACAGTGACAGTGGGTGTTTCTCTGACCCTCTTGCCTGCTCTTCAGACTCCTTTCCTCCTATTAGGTAGCTTTCTCCAGCCTCAATATGAGGGACTGTTACCTTGTTTGTTCATATATGTTTGTCCTGTGTGGTGGTTGTCTCTTTTCTGAAGGAAAACAGAGGGGGATTGGATATGGGGGACAGGAGAGTTTGATGCAGAGGGTTTTGGTAAGAGAGGGACCTCTGGTAGGGATGTATGGTATGAGAGAAGAATCTATTTTCAATATAAAAAAGTAAATATGGATGGTGTGTTCTGATTTTATTCTTACTTTCAGAATAATTTCATTGATATTGGAATTCTTGTGGTTCTGTATAAATTTTATAATTATTTTGATCATTAGCATAAAATAATAACATGTATGGGAACCTGGATAGCCACTGTATCCAATCTCTACCTTCCTTGTGAATACTACATATATAATAATGTTAAGATTTCTTGTCCAGCTATTTAGGACATTTTAAACCTTATTATAATGATCTTACTTATAATGTGAAAATGATTTACTGCCTAAGTGTACATATTTTATAATAATTCACCTTTTATTTCTAAACATTTGTTTTTCTTTTATGATGTTGATTCAGGATCTCACCATACTGCTCATGATAATCTATGACTCAGACCTTGAGGAGGTGCTTCTCTCTTGTCTCCTTTGGAGCTTTCACTGAAGACACAGACCCCACACCTAGCTGGTGGTATTCTAAATGGAGGGGTTTTCAGCCTTTCATTTTCCATTATTAGTTTTTGTGTGTAAACTGAGTTGGAATTTTATATTTTCATATAATTTCAGATTTAAATTTCTGGCTATATTTTAAAATCTGGATTTTTTTTGCATTTCATATTATTTCTTCCCAACTAGAAGTAATTTTTCTTCCTTGTCATAAGTAAAAGACAGTGTATTGACATTTTGTTCTTTTTCTGCAATAATTTGACCAAGATCAATATTAAATAAATATTCAGTGAAGTGGCATCCATCTGTATCTTTTGATTTATAATGTTATGAAAATACTGAGCCTTTTTAGAATTCTAGGTATTTCCTTCCATTTGAATCCAATGAAATGTCAGTTCTGTACATGACATGATTTTGATATGTTTTTCCATTTATTTAGCATTCCTAATAAATATATTTTCATGAATTCACATAATGAATTTTAGTCATTTTTATCTCAATTCTCCTATGTCATTCTTCTCTTTTTTTCCCTGTGGAATAACTACATTCTAAGCCTGCTTACTAATTTTGTTATTTTAAAAAAGAGAATTTCATATAAGACTAGAGTAGTTACCTAATTTTGGCATCTCTGTCTGTCCAATTCATTCTGTGTACTTACCTCTTCATTTCTCCAATTCATGACCTCTTCATCACCAGTTCTCAACCTGTGGGTCACTGCACCTTTGAGGATCAAATGAATGTTTTACTGTTGTCTCCTAAGACCTTTGGAAAATATATAATTATTTTTGTGAAATATAAGTACTTTAAACTAGGGAGATTGTCCACTTGTAGAATGTTTCTCATGAAGACACAAGTTTCAATACTTGTTATAGAAACAGTCATACAGGGTGGGATGGCGTGCCACTGTCTTTCCAGAATTCATCTGCCAATCTAAGAGTTAGTTGAACTCTAGAATCAGTGACTGATACTGTCTCAAAAAAAGGAGAACTGGATTATGAAAAGATCTGAAGTTGTTCTTGCATCCATACACATGCGCACATATTGAAGCATCCACATATACCCATGATCACATATACAAAGGCTCTCAATTTTTTTTTTTTGGTGCCTGGTTTCATTTTGCTAATCTGTGTTTAACTATATACCATATTTATTGAGATAAATTTGTCATAAGTTTTGAAATACATCAAAATTTTGGGTCTTCCATCGTTACTTTTCATTATCTGATTATTGTATTAATGGTGGCTATGCTATGGCAGTTCCTTGTGTACTTTAGATGAGTTTGGACCTAAAACAAAAGTAAGATGCCTTGTTTTTGGATGGGGTTACCCTTAGTCTTTAAGAGCTTTGATAATCACTGGCTTCCTAAAGTCTATGGATTCCAACATTAACAATACATTCGTGTTATAAATAATCTTAAATGCATGTTTATAGATTTAAGTATTCTTATACTCATGTTATCCCTGTATTTATCATTTAAGGAATGTGAGGTATTTCTGATACAGAGTCTGACTGCTGCTCAGTGAGGTTGCAACACAAGAACTGAAGCCATGCTTCCTCTCAGCATCCTGAGAAGCTCACACTGGAGACCGCTGCTCTCAGCTTATGGTATTGTAAAATCAATTCCTTTTCCAATTTTCTTTTTGATTGTTGATTACTTGTATAAATACTTAGATTTAATTTTATATTTTGTTATACTTACATTTTGTAGATATTATTAGACATTAATAAAATTTTGGCTTACTTAATATGTTTCAGTGCATAAAATTTCACAGATTGTAGATTATATTGTTTAACTTCAGCACCAGACATCTAAGAAACAGAAATGTATCGTTCTTATTTTCTCCAGTAACTCTTTTGAAGAACTCCATGACAATGAAAAAGGGAGAAAGTAAGGGTGCTTATTATTGGTTATTGTTCAAACCTGCAGAAGTACCATCCAATATGGATCTGTACATGTGCTGCTTCCACACATAATATATCATAATTAACTTGTATTCTGTCCTATTTATATCCTGTAGACACGTGGATCTGCCCTTTCAGGGTTTTGATGAGTTTGGTACCAAATAGACCCATGGAATTATTATGGAAGGGTCATATTTTATGTATATTGTTTCTCAGTTATTTGTTAAGTAGTAGCCCCAGTTCTTTAAATAATGCTATTATGCACGGGACAAATATTCAGGAGTTGTTGGGAAATAAAACATAGCAACAATCTTATGAGCTTGGAAGGGGATCTAGATTACCAGAGCCTAAATTATTTTCTTCATTGTAAACCATGGGACAAATCCGTATTAGTGACCATTGGGATGATGTGTAAGTATAATTTTGAGTATTGAAAACACTTGTTTGTTATGGCAACATTACATATGGAGCCTTAAGTATATTGTGAAATACTCATAAGGTGTAAAATGGAGAAAAGTAGTGGACATCATAAAGTACACTATGTAGATCATGAGAACTGTCAACAATGGTATTTACACTAACACAATATGTTTGTATGGAGTTCACAATGCAAAGCTAAATTATCTGGGAAAAATAGATACTATCTCTCACATCTTAACACTGTAGGAAACTACAAAATAACATCAAAGTATTATTGTCCTAAGTCCATTTTATATAGTGGAATCTACTTTCAGAAGTACATAGAATAACTTTATGCAGGAGATGCTAATTGGATGTGTTGAAAGTGAAAATGAGTATAGCTTCCATGATTATCCATCATGTCAGATCCAGGCACCCCTGCTCAGGAGGTCACTCACCCACTCAGAATTCTTCTTTCTGGTTTTTATTCCACATCATACATTCAGTTTACCATTGCTTATAAGTAAAGGGCATAAACATGAAGACAAATGTATTTTAACAGATTTGTGTTCCTTGCACACAAATAGGTTAATCCAAATGCATGAGAAGAGACAAGCCCCACCATTATAGTAACCTAGGATTCACAAAGGAGGATAAATATTCTACACCTGAGCTGGAAAACATAGAATCACTTAATAGCAAGGACTGCCATATTATTCCACATGTCTCTCTCTTCACACTCATTGCTATGCAGAGCAGCATTTGAAACTGTATTTCTTGTAAAGCCTTTGACATATACCCCATCCTCCAAAGTTAGCCATAAAGCTATACCACATTTGGCCAAATGATACAATATTTCTTCAGGCCAAATTGACATTTTGTATGTGAAAACCTGTTTCTATGACCTTGGGAGAAAGATATAAGAAGCCATATTAACTTCCTCACTTAAGTGCTTGTATTTTGTGTATTTGGAATTCAGAAGTCCCATCTTGCCTCTAAGATCATCCATACATCATTCTCAATAACAGAAATGAATGTGTTCACCTCCTTGCCATTTAAGGACGTTATTTAAGTCCTGTAACAATCCTATAATTTCCTTCATCATATTTCCTAATTTTTGTGGCTACCTTATCATATATCATGATGACTATAATATGGACTTTTTTGCCTCTGTAGATGCTACACAGAAACACATGGTCACCTGCATCACAGAGTGAAATGGCATAAATGGGGCCAGTAGATAATAAGGTTAGCAACCTCAAATCATACACAAACCAACCCTACTATGACAGTATGGGCACAGAGGACATAGTGATAAGCTCCCAATCATATCACAGTTACATCTAATTGGTAGCATGGGATGAATGAACTGCTATACTCTGGAGAAATGTACCCAGGAGACACATTTCAGAGGGTTTTCAGATACCAAAATGTTACAATTATGCCATTACAGTAATCCTGCCTGAGAACAAGTTATGAACAATTACCTTGCACAGTGTGGTTGCAGTAGAATGCATAGGTTCAAAAATGTAGCAAATCATATGTCAGAACTGTAAAAACTAGATTTGTATTTTCATCAGCTTTTGGGAGAAAATAGATGCACCCCATTTTAATCAGCATTCTAAATTATTTTATTAAGAATTCTTTTACATTTTACATACAAACCACAGACACCCCCTTTCTTCACTCCTCCCACCCCCCCTGGGTACCCCTAACCCATCATCCATTCCCTCTTTGAAAAGTAAGGCCTCCCATTGGGAGTCAGTAATGTAATCTTGAGCAAAAGATTTTCATTCACTGTTTTTATAGAGAAACAACAGAGTTCTATAATATTTCTATGACAGGATGCATTGCCTTCTGTTGTTACAGAAGACAATGTGGTTTTCGTGATCACTATTCCTGATACTGAAAAGAACACAATTAACAAGGTAGCATTATACACAATTAAATTTACAGTGGTGTTTCATATTTCCAATGTAGTGCAGAATTTGTTTCCTTTTGTCTAGTTCCTTACAAGGTTGAAACTCCAGCATACTTACTCAGTGATTTTTCTTTATTCTTTCCCAGTAAATATTCATGCATAGCATTTTGGTTGTTCATGTATATTATAAATTTTACATGATATTAATATTTTGGTACATTATATTTTATAAAAATTTCCCTCTCCCTACACCATCTTGATCCTTCCTATCTTATTACCCATCCAATTTAATGTTCTCTCCTGTCTCTCTTTAGTTCTCTTTTTCTATGACAAAAATGAAAACAAACAGAAAAACTAACAAAAATAATAAATACCATAACAAAACACACACACAAAAACAAGCAAGAAATGAATAACAACAACAAAAGAAGGATTCCATGTTGTGCTGCCCTATAGTCCCTGGGCATGAAGCCAGCCCTGTACTGTAGTTGATATTCTCAGTGACTCCATTTGAGAAATCTGATTTTCTCTTTCCCAACAGATGTAAGTTGCAAATATATCCCTAAAGTAGGAATCTGTGTCCATACCCTTTATCATTGTTGGGGTTGTATGTGGTTTGAGCTTTTGGAAGTTTTGTTCATACCTATTACTGTAGAAACTTCCTAAAATATGTTCATACATGATAGTAATTTTAATGCAATTGCCATATGTCAAGGTGACAATTTCCCAGCAAGGCATGCCACCAAGCAAATTTCTAGTAGTGTAGTCAGAAGTTTTTCTGGGTCTTGTCTGGCCCACATTCAGGACAAATCTCTCTCACCAACAGTCCTGCAGCTTCTCAGACACAAGTAAACACAGAGGCTTATATTAATTACATACTGTACGGCCATTAGCTCAGGCTTATTATTAACTAGATCTTACACTTAAATTAACCTTTAATTGTTATTTATGTTTAGACACATGGCTTGGTACCTTTTCTCAGTTCTGCTTTCACATCTTGCTTCCTCTGTTTCTGACCGCTGACTCCTGTCTCATCCTTTCCTCTTCCCAGAATTCTCCTTGTCTGCTTACCCCACCTATACTTCCTGCCTGGCTGCTGGCCAATCAGTGTTTTATTTATCAATAAATCAGAGCAACACAGTATACAGAACAATATACCACAGCACAGTAGTAGAAATGTATTAAATGACCTAACATGTTAGGTTGTTGGTGAAAGAGTATATACCTCCATCTCATACATGAATTAATATTACTAAAGCTACTTTTTCCACCACACAACTTGATAGAAAGGCTCTCTTGATAAATATACTTCCTTATATCATCAAACATTGAGAATTTCATTTTGAGTTTAAGTAGATAATTCACCCCTACTACCTAGATTTCATGTTGCTGGGAAATAATGTGATTCAAATAAAGGATAGAAGTATTCAACAATATTAAACTCGATAATGTTTTTAATTGTTCCAATCCTCAACCAATAACTCATTATGAAATGTATAGAGGATATTTATTAGTAAACTTTGTTGTGCTAGTGGACCTTTTTACTCCTGACTTCTTGTCCTTTGAAAGAGTAGTTCTCTTACAGGAGGGTCAATTTATCATCAGATTATCACGTGCTCCTTGTAGGGCTTCTGTTCTATTCATTATCCCACTGTTTCCAAATTTCTAGGATCCATGGCAGTTAAGGGACATGAGGTCAGGACTGTTTGATCAAATGAAAAAAAAAAAAGATACTCCAAAAACAAAAACAATACTGGAAGTATTTTTCTCTCAAAATCTTAGATCAAGTAGAGAATCTCACTTAAGTCATAATGCACAATTAAGATGTTAGAGCATCCCTAGACAAGCTCATTTACATGCTGGGATCCCAAAACCTTACTAGTGTCCTTAGCATTCTTAGACACTTCCCTTTCTTTCTATGTGGTTTTGGTGGAAGCATAAAAGTTTTCATGTGGTCATACTGTAACTAAGAGTTATTTGATGAGTTTTTATGCACAGATCCAAGAGGGTGTGGACAAAGAGGCTCAATTCTGCAATTCAAGGGTGGTATTTGACTTTCTTTAAGGACCTTGTCACTAAAGAATAGTTGCAAAGAATGGACAATTTGATTGACCATGTGGAAGAAGACAGAGGAGGCAGAGAAATGACATAACTTGTGAGGATGCTGTAATCATTTCACAATAAATGGTGAGTTTTTATCCAAATATATGTGGAAACAACACAAAATTGTGATCATTAGTGGTAACATAATTTATAATTATAACTATCCATTATTAATTGAAGGTTCTAACCAGAAAGTATTCATTAAATAGTTTTTAATTATTAATATTTCACTGGTGCATATTTAATCAATATAGAGTATAATGTAATATCAATGGCTCCATTTCTTTACTCATGAAATGCAAACTCATGAGTGGAAATGCACACATGTATTCACAAAATACGAGGGTTGACAATTATGTCATTGATATATTTTGGCAATATAGTCATATTCTCCAAATAACTGAGTTTTTGATTTGTATCAAACTAAATTAAGTCAGGAGAGGTGGTGGATATAGTAATGGGAAAACTTGCCATGCAGTTGGGTCTGAACTAGAGATTATGTGGTTTATTAATATTATCCTTATTTAATCATGGTATTATACTTACAGATACAGTATGTAATTATATTAGAACTGAATTGCTATATAAAATTGTTTTCAAAGGATTAAGTTACTTAGGAAATAATTCCTGGAATTCTCCTCTCATTCCCAAGGACAAGCAGGCTATGTGCTCCCCACAATGAAAATAATACACCTTTATTTCCTACAAACAAAGGGTGAAAGTAGGAGTAGATTTTTACAATTTTTCTTTTAAATATGTAGCTTAAATTATTTTTTCCACTATGAAACTATAATATACTCCATGATATTTGGTTTTATTGCTTGACCAGGGCTAGGGCCAACCATTTCTGTAGAAAATTGAAGCAGTTTCTCTTTAGTGAGCTATAATAGACATAAAAATACAATGTAGTGTGATGGATTATCATATAATTACAACATTCAATGAAACAGACAATGGAGGATTGGAAAGAGTCAACAGTAGGCTATATATGACAACCTATAGTCACAATCAGAAGACTCCAGACAGAAATGGAGGTTTTCTTGTATGTTGCCAGGATGAATGCCTGGACTACCAGATAAAGGCTGAAGCTTTCTTACTTCAGCAGTTATAGTAATATTCCATTTGAATAGTTCAATTATCAGATGATTTTTTAACTGAAACAGTCTTAAGCTCAATTTTAAATTTAAATATAAACTTGCATTAATGTTTTCTTTTACGAGGGTAGTACATTGCTAAGCTCTCACAATTGTTTCTGTGAAATGGAAAGTCAAAGGAAATAACTGGTTACATTAATAAAAATGAAATTTTTATTGACAGAGATTTAAAATTAGCAATAGAGCTGTCTGAATGTAATTATGCCTAGGTATTAAATATGTGCTTACTTAAAAGCTCATCAGCTTTTACAGATACACTGTGGAGAATCATAGATTTCTGATATCCTATCATAGAGGAAAAATGCAATCAATCAAAAGATTATCTGGGACTTATTGTCATTTTAATTTTATTTGATTTATTCTTTGAAAATTTCATAAATATATCTAATAGAGCTTTATCATATCCACCAGCACCCAAGCAAATCTGAATTTCAACTTCATATCTTCCTTCTATCATAACTTATTTATTTATCCTTCAAAACCTATGATTTCAGTTTGTGCTTCCTTTGTGTATACATGAGGTGTGTGCCAACACAACAGCATTCAACATTTTCAATGAAGAGTGATAAATACAACATGACAGTAGGTTTTAGAAAAAACATAAGCACTGAGGGACTAATTATTTATTGAAATCTTGAAAACTTCACAAAGCACACCTTATTTGATGGGTTTGGAGTAAGGAATATGGATTCCAGGAGGTTACGCTTACTCTGTAGCTTAATGGTGAATCATGGACCATGAGGTGAGAGAGACTCAGGGGTGACACTTAACTGTTGTATCTCTCTTTTCCCATAGAATCTGGTCAGGAGGGAAATCTGGTTCCTGTTGATATCTCGATGGATCATATTGATGACTTTGAAATGACAGTGAACTAGAACCCTAAAGGGTGTGTAAATTTCATTTTTCATGATTATATATATATATATATTCACGTGATATATAGCATAAAGTTGTAATCATCCAATATGTATAGTTGTTATATAAAGTTTTCAATAATATCTCCTGTCACTAAATGTAGATGAATTAATTTTGTGAAATTGTTGAAATTGTATGTAATGATTTGTCTTCCCAAAAGGCACAAAAAGAAAGAAAGAAAGAAAGAAAGAAAGAAAGAAAGAAAGAAAGAAAGAAAGAAAGAAAGAAAGAAAGAAAGAAAGGCAAAGGATACTGTAGGTGACTTCATGGTGTTTTATAAGAAATGCTGTCTCGCAGACAAAAATAGTTAATTCCACTAATAATAGGGTCCAGATTTGCATCTCTCTGTACTGAATGATATGTTTTCTGACAGTATTTAACCTGTGAGTAACCTCCTATTTTCACCCATGTACTAAATTAAAATAAAATATAATATATAATATATAACCTCACTTTTGAGACTTCCATAGATCGCTTAATCAACAAAACATGTTTGAAGCTGCAGCAGATGTAAACACAAATTTTGTGGAAGATTGTGAGACTTTCTTAAGAAATGTTCTTTCATCCATGCATCAGATCCACACAGCAGATCAGCAGATTACACTGTGGGGAGACCATGGGTGTGAGGGAAGGCGTCTCTCACATGGTCTATTTTAAATTGAAGTCAAGACACAGATATTGATTTAATATATGCTTCATTTTAACTCCTTAGATAGTTTCATAAATGGTTTTACAAAACCTATTTATATTTTTAGGATTTTGCATAAATGTGAAAAACCTGATATGCAAAGAGATCCACATGTTATGCTCTTGGGGAGATATTTTTAATTATTAGACAAAAGTGAAGTGGTAACGATTGATTCACACAATTGATCAGTTTTGAGAACATGTTCACTAAAGTTAAATAT
The DNA here is from genome assembly GCF_903995425.1 of Onychomys torridus. Classification (NCBI taxonomy): domain Eukaryota; kingdom Metazoa; phylum Chordata; class Mammalia; order Rodentia; family Cricetidae; genus Onychomys; species Onychomys torridus. The sequence goes on from NW_023411189.1 coordinate 131,080, forward strand.
ATCATGGTTTGTGATTAGTCTACACAGTTATCTGTGATTAGTTCATTCTGTCCCAACTGTACATCAGAAATCTGACATGGTTCCACTCCTAAGCCCCAACTCTGTATCTTAGCAGAAGTCTAAAAATAGAGGGATTCTGCTCAGTTTGCATCTATGCTTTGTTCACATGTATTAGAATATTTTCATGTATACATTGCCTTAGCGTTATTACTGCTATAATGAAACACCATCACCAAAAACAAATGAGGAAGAAAGGGTTTGTTTCATATGTACATAATAGTATATCATTGCAATATGTCAGGGCAGAAACCCTAACAGGGCAAGATCCTAGATTCAGTGGCTGGTGCATAACCTATGGAGAGGTGCTGCTTACTGGCTTGCTTGCGCTAATGGTTTTGCTGATCCTGATTTTGTAAAACTAGGGTCACCTGCCCATAGATGGCACCATCAACAATGAGCTGGGCTGTCCCCATCAATCATTAATTAAGAAAATGCCCTACAGTGCTTATCTACAGCCAGATCTTACAGAGGCATTTTTTTTTCTCAGCTGAGGCTCCCATCTCTCAAATGGTTCTTGCCTGTGTCAAGTTGACAGTAAACTAGCCAACACACACATGAATCTGTTGGGCCAGTGACAGGGGCACCAGCTCTCACGGTGTGCCAAACTTCAGCTAGTCTTCTTGATCCTTTTATGCCTTTAAACACCACACCATCTGAGTGACTCTTATATTACCAAATTTGATTGCCAGCATGATGTATACCTGGACTGCATCTAAAACCCAGCTCCTGTGTGTTAAATCTCAGGACATCTACTAGAATACTTAGCCACAAAATCATGCTGATCTCTTCTTAATCAAAACTCACTCCTTGTCCCTAGCTAACCAGAATCCATTGTCTGAGTAAAGAAGAGGTTTTACTATAGCTCTTCCCTTATTTCTTTTTTTTTTATTGAAAATAGATTCTTTCCTTATATGATATATCCTGATTATAGTTTCCCCTCCCTCTAGTGTTCTATATATACTAGAATATATACCATATACCATAATTACTGTGCAGTGCTAATGCAAAAGGGATGGAGTTGAGTATCAAATTATAGAGTGCAGAAAGACCAATGGTTGTAACAAGGAAATAATTACAGATTATACTGAGGATGGTCCTGCTAATCAGGAAAAAAAGGGAAGGACATATTAGATAACATACCCCTGGAAAAATGTTTAATTATCAATTAAGTATATATCATATATTGTACATACACATTGAGGACCATGTGTATCCACAGAATTAGGATTACTATTTTAATACCAATAACTACGGTGGACCTCCAAAATACTCACATAGTCAGAATATTAGCTCTTATGTCCTAGAGATTTGAAAAAGATTATCCACTGGCCTGGCCTACATTCCTCACTTCTGAGATCAGGGAAACACATATGTGTGGGTAAGAAAACCTATTGGAAAAATTATTAAGGCAATTCCATGTAGTTAAAAGTACTGTTTATTTTGCGGGGTAACTTAAAAGTGAAGGGATAGGTAACAGGGTCTGGGAAAGGTGTGGTACAGTCCAGTGGTGTTCTCTGGAGAACTCTGCTTGGTCTAACTCCAGTATCCAGGATCCAGGAACCAAGAGAGCTGGCCCATCTGGATCTCGGGTCTGTAGGGTCCTCTCTTGGCCCTGCCTTGTAGGCGTGACAGTTACTGAAGCCTCAATGGGGGTTGGAACTTCCAGATCAAAGCTGAAATGGCTACCCACTACATCTCCCCCTTTTGTCTAAATAAGAAGTTTCTAACCTAGTACAAGACTATATGCAAAGGAATGGTTAAAAAATATTGTCAAGGAATCATGAGGGATAATGACCTAGATAAGATGGAACTATAACCAATGTGAACAATATCAAGCAAGAAACATATACCAAAATCCACAGAATTCTAGAGCATAAGTAAATGGCATGTTACAAAGATCATTCCAAAAGGTGTCCTATCCTAAAGAATCTTGTTCCTAGCTGGGTGGTGGTGGCACATGCCTTTAATTCCAGCACTTGGGAGGTAGAGGCAGGCAGATCTTTGTGAGTTCAAGGCCAGCCTGGTCTACAGCACGAGATCCAAGAAGGCACAAAGCTACACAGAGAAACCCTGTCTTGAAAAAAAAAAAGAACCATGTTCCAATTTATCTGTCTCTAGTCTCTGGATTGTAGGCAAACTCCTAAATAGTATTGAACTTTTTAGATGTACTGAAAAGAAAGTGATACCAGGCTTTCTCTGAGTTCTGATTTGACAAAGCCAAAACATCCAGTGGAGACCACCTGAGTTGTTTAAGAGGAAAAGTGTGGTCTCTATGTAGGAAACCTTCCATGAACCCTGGATCCTTTGATTAGGTTTACTTCTTTATCCAGAATCACAGGGCTCTTCATAGTTTGTCCTTGTTTTCCATAGAGTTCTCAAGTGGAGCCATGATAATGCTTCAAAGCTTTATTGTCACAGTCCTCGTGTACAGTTGGTAACATGTACCTTTACCTGTTTGTGGTCTCTAAAAGGATTGGGATCTATGATCTCACAAAAGAAGAATGATGTATCAGAGTCAGGGTCTATTTACCTGTATCTGGTAGATGGCTGCATTAACGTAGCAGATATTCATTTACAACTGCCCCTTCGTCACTCTAACTACCTTCTCAACTGATGCTCTCCTAGACTATGTGCTCACCCATAGGGATACTTTATTCCATAGGCTTCAGATAGAGGAACAACACAGGTACCTGGCTTAACTCAAAATGTAACTTGTACTGGTAAAAGGAAGCATTTTCAGAACAGCTCCTATCAGCAATGCAGGGTCTAATGAGATTGAGGTTCCACCACTCCCCTGTAGGCTCTGGAGAACCTGAAGGAGTCAAGCACTAGGACTCTTAAGTCAAGCCGGTGTATCTTTAGCTCATATGGTAATTCTATTCTATATTCTTGATTTTTATAATAAAAGGGATGTGTAGTGTCTGCTTTCACTGTTCTACTATTCGTGACACTAGTTTTCCACATAAGCCACCACCTTCTCAGCCTTCTTCTGGCCTGATATAAACAGCTCACGTGGCCAGACATGACAAATTATTATTATTTTAGTGGCAGACTGTGCTTGCAAATATCTGTATGTAATGCCATAGGTCTTTCTATCCTGATCATCTTTGGGACTATGCATACTTTTTTTTTTCATTTGATAACTCACCAACCTGAGTGCTTTAGGCCTCTCCTTGATTAAATTCCACCTATATTCTACAAAAGTACTACTTATTAAAACTTTGAAATATCAGCTTCATGAACTTGTAGAGGAATCTAATAGGGAATGTGGATATCAGTAGGAAATTGATGTTGTAAATGTGAGGTGTAGTAGGCAAAAAGCTGTGGACTGAATGCAGGCTTGAGCACAACTCTGAAACTTTGCTGGCACAGCTATAAAGAACCAGTTTTCTTAGCTGTCCTAAACTCAGTGCCAAGACACAGGTGTGAAGTTCACATGGTTAGCAATTGTTTCTGGGAAAGATCTAGAAGCTCCTTATCATGATACCATAACATAAATGTGATAGTCACCTAATGCAAACCTTTGCCAGAGTGACAATCCTGGACCTTTAAACCTGTCTTGTAATGAGAAGATAATTATAAATATTTACCTTGGACTTTTAAATATTATGTTTTTCAGAAGTATCTTTTACATCATTCACCTGACAGCATGGGGAGTTCAGCTGTGACAGTTTCCAAGGATCATACAACCTTGGTTTGTTTACTATTTTCCTGCACATATAGAAGAGCAGGAAGGGTCAGAAGACTGTACAATTGCACAGCTTATCCCTCTCTTCTATTTTATACAGCTCTGCTCTGAGCCTTAAGGGACTCAGAGAGGAAGCAGAGCACATAGTACAGGGAAATCTTGGGACTGAGGCTCTATCTATGCCATTATAGGAAAGTAGTCAGTCCTGCTAGGAAAGAGAGTCTGCTGTAGCATTTGGTTGAGAGTACACACACTGCAATAATTATCATGTAATCTATGTGGTGTTAGTAAGCACAATAACATTATAGATTTCCCAGAGCTTATCTTGGTGGAATTGTAAATAGGTTTGCTCTTTTGAACATATTGAGCATGAGCAGTAAGTATAGTTTACATCTCTCTCCAAATGAAGGTGTGTTTGTCCTCTTGTGGTAGTTGGGAGCATAATCCAAAACTAAAGACAAACTTTTGAATCCAATAATATTGTTCTTGATACAGAGAATAAGACAAATTGTAGGCAGGCCTTTCTGTTCTGCCAGCTATGTCCCAAATAACCACATAGAGACTTAATATTAATTATAAATGCTCAGCTGACAGGTTAGGCATGTTTTTAGCTACCTCTTAAAACTTAAAATAACCCATTTCTATTAATCTATGGGCTGTCTTGAGGCATATATATATATATATATATATATATATATATATATATATATATATATCCCATTTGGCTCACTCTGCATCTCATGACATCTCTCTGATTCTGCCTTTCTTCTCCCCAAAATTCTTTCTTCCTTGAACATCTTGCCTAGCCATCAGCCAATCAACTTTTTATTAACAATGAGAGCAATTTGTTTTCCCATTACATGGAAAGCTAATTCCACAGCAAAAATAATTGAATCAAAGTTGTATGAGGGAGCACACATTGCATAGGAAATATGTATATGATTGCATGACTGTACAGAGCTTTATGGCGTAGTTGCCCAGTCATAAATAGTACAAGGATGTAATGAAACATCTCTAAGGTGAAACTATGTTGTCAGGGCATATCTGTAGGTGAAATTACAGTATAGTGGTCTTTTTATCACTCATGTATTATGTCAGGCATTATGGTTTTTGTGGATTCATAGTCAGCTCTGGGACTGGCCTATCTGAGGCATAACTCTCAGCTGACAGCTGCAGAGGAAACATGGTTACTACTACTGATAATGAGAGATATATCCCTGTGTCAGTTGTCAGGGGTGAGACTGCAGGTGTAAGCTGTGGATTGAAGCAAGAAAGAGATTTGAGGCTAGGCTTTTGCATTCACCTCTCACATAGGGAGCAAATTGGATAAAAAAGGAGAAATGATAGTGTTGGATTCTTGGCTTGTTTGTGTGAGAAAATGGGAAGAGAGCACAGATTATAGCAATAACATACATCAGTGCTTGTGATACCCAAAACTGGAAACCATGGGAAGAATCATGTATTAAATAGGAAGCACATGATCTCTAAAAATAAAAAGTTACCACGTGAGCACTGCTTTTATACAATGGAAAATCTATGAGACAGCACTTAGCCACAGGTATTATTTAGGATCAAATGTGTGATACAATGATAATCAAAGATAATTCAACATAGAAAATTCTTGTGTTATAAATAAGCTTTAAAGAAGTAAACAAGACTCTCTCACAAGCTGAATTGTGTTGCTGTGCCTCAAGGTGGCACACAAGATCAATCATAGGGCTGTGGAAGCATAGAAACTGAGAAATGTAACTACTTATTCCCCCTTGACTCATAGACTGCATAAACTCTTGTAGAAAAAAGCACATCATTCTCTGATGGAGTGGTATATCTGAGCCAGTAGGGATACTTGTGTATCAGAAGATTTTCCTGTGTCCTATCGGGTCCACAGCTGCTCAGATTCAAGTAAAAACACAGAGGCTTATATTAATCAAAACTGCTCAGCCATTAGCTCTGGCCTACCACTGAATAGCTCTTACACTTGAACTCAGCCCATTTCTGTTAATCTATATGTTGCCACATTTTTCCTGGCTTTACCTCTGTGCCAATTCATGTTTTTCCCTGGATGGCGGGCTGGCATCTCCTGACTCAATCTTCCTCTTCCCAGAATTTTCCTTGTCTGCTTTTCCTGCCTATATTTCCTGCTTGGCTACTTTCCAATCAGCATTTTATTAAACCAGTGTACTAAAGCATTATCATAGAGCATTTCCCCTTTTCTGTTAATTAAAAAGGAAACTTTAAACTTTAACATTGTAAAATTCTATATAACAATAGTTATCAATAATAATTACAGTTCCAATGTCTAGTCTATTTGTATTTGGCAAAATTAAACAAAATGTTCTATCCTATATTTGTGAGTCTAAAGTTTCATATCTATCTTATCTCTTACCATAACCAAAGAAAATTACATTTATATAGTCTTCAACTACATCAAAGACCTAGAAGGATACAATATTATCTAAGTAAACAGGAAATGCATTGTAAGCAACTTTCAAATCTAGAATGACAGAGACAGCAGCCTGCCTGGGTAGTTATCCAAAGTTCTTCTGCAGCCTTGGGGCATCCATTTTCAGTCCATAGGTCTAGTCTCTCAGTCACTTTTCTCTGTGTCCTGTAGAGTGTCTGGCAGTTTCTTCTGTGAAGCATGAACCTGAAGGACCATCTTGCCTTGCAAAGTTCAGTGGTCACCTTTCTATGGGTCCTGCATGTCCAAGTCCATACAACACTTCGTAAAGCAGTCCAGGCAAGAACAGTTTCTTGTCCAAATGGCTGGTTGTGTCAAGAAGAATATAAACTCCATATGGTGTGTCTTTGACACTCATCCTCCTCTCTGAAGTAAATCAATCCTGCCAGGAACAAATGTGTTTCACTGTTGAGAAAATCTAAGTTTTAAAAACATTTTAAATGCCATACTCTGTAGGTCTTTGAAGTGTTTGAAGATTATCGACCTAATGGAATTATATCTATGTATATCTAGAAAAGTTAACATGACTGTAAGTTTTACTATCATGGAAGATGAATTATTAATCTGTATTTCTTAATTATTCATTATAATTTAAATGAGTTAAATAATCATAATACCTTAAACAAGAGAATATATATATATATATATATATATATATATATATAAATTAACCTTACATTTGTATCAATAAACTAAAATCTACACCAATGTAAAACATTTTAAACAAGTTGCTCTTTAAAAGTAGGTTCAAGAACCCACCCTTTTATCCTATCATATCTATATCCTATATTTCCATATCATACTTTTCCATGAACAGTGAAGCCCCCATGGACATCAGAAGCCAATCAACAGTAGAGGTGGAGGGAGCACTCTTCTGAGGGAACTAAGTATGAGTAAAGCTATGGATGATGCCCAGTTGATTGTGTTCCTAGTGCTGTGTTCACAGCAAGTGTTAAGACTGTCATGGACATTTAGTGGCTTTAGTGAACTTTATGTTCAGCAAAATATTTAAAAGATTGAAAGTCCTTTACATTGTTAAGTGACATAGACCACTATGTAAAGAGTGTCTATCTAGTGGTATTGCATCTTGGAGGATACAGGAAAATGTACAAGCAGAGGGAGAGGTCTATTTTGTGCACTAGAAGGAAAGTAGCCAAGATTTGTGTTGAGGCAGAGTTACCAAGGAAAAATACTGAAACAAAGCATAATTTTGTGGTAAAGAACTGGAAGACTTTAAATTCCCATTAGAACTTCACTGATAAAATTCTATAATAAGGCCATGTAAGTGAAGATAATTAAGTCTATTCTTGATGTGTGGAATTATGCTTCCAGATTAATATGTTTTTTCCCTCTCTTGTATTAAAAGGTATGCTGCTAAGAGGATGTTTTGCACAGTTTGGGCTTCCAGCAGCAGCCAGGTATGCTGGCTGGAGAGTCAACAGACTCTACTACACCCACAGTGGCAACCCTTAGGCTCTCTGATGGCTCAGGTCATGCTAAAATGTGCAGTCCACTCGTTCTAGTGGGTTTTTTGTTTGTTTTTTGTTTTTGTAAGTAGTGATGATATGCTAGTGAGCATGCAGTCTTAATTTGATCATTCTTATGTACTCATATGTGTGCTTGCTTAAAAACAGCAGGCCTTACCATCTATGAGGAGTGTATGCAGTTGAGTTGGGGACAGGGGGGCGGAGCAGGAGAAGGGGAGGGAGAGTGAACAGGAGTTGGTATGTAAAAGGAAAGAAAAACAATTTTAATTACAAAATAATAAAAATAATATCCCATCAGGTCCTTTCAGAGACTCCATTTTTTTTTTTGAGACAGGGTTTCTCTGTGTTGTTTTTGTGCCTGTCCTGGATCTCGCTCTGTAGACCAGGCTGGCCTTGAACTCACAGAGATTCATCTGCTCTGCCTCGCAAGTTCTGGATTTAAAAGCATGTGCCAATCTCCTCCTGGCCCAGAGACTCCGTTTTTATAACAACCTGCTGTGTGACTTTTATAGCTTAGAAAGTTATTGCTTCTGGATCATGTGGAAGTTCTAAAGAAATACTGCACCATCAATTCATGAAATCAGTACAAAGCATGTCATTTGGGAGAGATGATGGGCATAGTGATGGGAAAACTTTTGATGGAGTTGGGTCTGAATTAGAGGATGTATGGATTATTGATATTTTCCTTCATTTAATCATGGTATCATACTTACTGATAAAGTGTATAATTAAATAAGTATTGAAGTGCTAAAACTTACTATGGAGGAGCAGTGGTCACTCACTCCATTAATCACCGCACTTTTGATACCAAGGCAGGCAGATCTCTGAGTCTGAGGCCAGCCTGGTATACAGAATGAGTTCAAGAACAGCCAAGGCTACACAGGGAAATCTTGGTTTGAAATCTACTTTCCCTATAAATGAGCAAAAACAAAAACCCTATTATATCATATTTTGAGGTCTGTTATTCATTTTTAAACAAAAATGTGTTTAGTATTGAATTATATATTGTGACAGAAGAATTAATATTAGAAAATACTACGGGTAGTTTGTCCACATCTGTGACCATTTTAGTGATTACACATATCATTCAGACCTCAAATTATACCAAGAATCAGGCACTCTTACCATTTCATTACCTAATTCTCAACCTGAGATGAGTTAAGTAATAAGTGAATAGAGGAACACTGGATGTTTCTGTTCTGTCCCCATGGTCTTTCCTTACGCTTAGCGCATTTTCTCTGTTGTGAATCTGCCTTCTGTGAATTAAAGAATTTCCTTTTGGGAGGATATTTCTTAGACTAGGGGCATTGCATTTACTTACACTATTAAAGAAGCTCATTAACTTAGTAGTTTGAAATGGCTTCTTAAAATTGCCTCATTTACATACATAGTAAATAACTATGGTGATAGTGGGGTCTGTCCAGTGGAGCTGCTGGCTGTCATGGTATAGAATATCTGGCTTGGCACAAGTCCCGAGTCATTGCTGCTGCTGGGTTGACCTTTTGGTGATGCATGGGCATGAATTCCATCTGTCACCCCAATAAGCTCACTGGTTCACCATATGGAAGTTTAGAGCAATTTTCTTTTAATTTTATTGATGCCCTGTCCTAGATGAATGGACCTTTCTTCATGTCTCTCTAGGGAATGATAAATTGCAGGAAAGTATATCAAGGTGCAGTTCATTTTTTCTATATTTTTAAAAATTATTTCTTTAATTTTTGAGCTAATAATTATATAACAATATATATATATATATTATATAAATGATAATATAATTACATATTTACATTTACTCCTATTCTTTCTTCCTCCATATACTTCTATACAAACCTCCTTGCTCTCCTGCAAATTCATGTCCTTTTAAAACATTATTTGATGTTACATGCACCTAACTATATGAATGTACATGTATATTTCTAAATAAAATATATACCCTGGTAGGTCTGTCTAATGTTACTATTTTATGTTTTCAGAGCTGACCAGTTAATATGTCATAACTGTGTGTGTGTGTGTGTGTGTGTGTGTGTGTGTGTGTGTACTTGTTTTGGTAAAATGTTTTTTTTTTTCATTTTTAAATCTTGTGAATGAGATATATTTTCTCCAGTATAATTTGTTTTACCTCATATGAAAGAAAAGGTTTTAGTATTTTGCGCATGGCTATCAACACATATTTGTCCAACATTCATGGGAAACTGAAGCTGGCACCTGTGTTCCTCAGATTTTCAGACGTGTATTCTTCAGTTAATTAATTGATACCAGGCTTCCTCTTAATCTTTCTCTACTGCCTGGATCTTTAGGAACTTTTCATTGCTGCACTATCACGTGCCAGGGTAAGTGGAAACACACCAAGCTATCCCAAACTGCCAGAGAGGGCTTAGAGAATACTTACCTCTTTTTAAATAAAATCTATGGCTGCACACCTCAGAATGTATTTTTTTTATTAAAACTTCAGAGAATAATTTTAAGACCTATGATCTTTGTGTTTTTAATATTATACCCAAGTTTCTGTATCTGTTTTTTTATTTAACAGTATTTCTCCAGCAATGTTTATCAAGCCTGTGTAAACACATCAAGGTTTCCCCATTCAGAAGAGAAGACAGAAAGGACATTGATCTCTTTTTTAATAAAATCTGTGGCTGTGCATCTCAGAAATTATTATTCTATTAATTCCTTAGATATTTTTTGTGTGTTTTCAAGACAGGGCTTCCCTGTGTAGCTTTGAAGCCTGTTCTTGAACTCTCTTTGTAGCACAGGCTAGTCTCGAACTCACTGAGATCCATGTGCCTCTGCCTCCTAAGTGCTGGGATTAAAGGCACGTACCACCACCATCTGGCTAGAGTGATTATTTTTAAGACATATGCTCTTTTTATGTTTTAAAAATTATACCTATGTTTTGGATATGATCTGCTTTTTTTATTTAACCATATTTTAAAAAATGACATTATAATAAAATTGCATGATTTTCCCCTTTCCTTTCTCCTTTCCAAATACACCTATATAACGCTCTTGGTTCACATTTAAATTTATTGCCTCTTTGTCATTGTTTTTACACATACATGCACACACATACACTCCTAAAGATATAAATTAAATAAAATTAACTATGTGTGTTATGTTGTAGCTTGGAAGTTTTCCTGGCCCCACCCCATGGTACCACAGTTGCTCAGACCCAAGTAAACACACAGAGGCTTATAGTAACTAAAACTGCTCAGCCATTATCTCAGGCTTACTACTGACTAGCTCTTACACTTAAACTCAGACCATTTCTGTTAATCTATATATCATCACGTGTTCTGTGACTTTACCTGTGTGACATTACATGCTGTTCCCGGGATGGCAGGCTAGCATCTCCTGATTCAGTCTTCCTCTTCCCAGAATTCTCCTTGTCTGCATATCCCACCTATACTTCCTGTTTGCCTACTGGCCAATCAGCAATTTATTAAACTAGTGTACAAAACATTATCACACACCATTTCCCCTTTTCTGTTTAATTAAAAAAGGAAAGTTTTAACTTTATCATAGTAAAATTACATATAACAAAACTGTTATTGAGGAAGAATTATAGTTATAATATCTAGTCTATATTTTCTAAGTTTTAATTATTTATCCTATATTTGTGAGTCTAAAGTTTCATATCTATTGTATTTCTTATCATAATTATAAAAAGCATAATTATAACTATCTAGTCTTCAACTACATCAAAGACCTCAGAAGGATACAATATTATCTAAGTAAACAGGAAGTGCATTTCAAGCAACTTTAAGAAAATCTAGAATGACCGAGACAGCTGCCTGCCTAGGCAGTCATCCAAATTTCCTCTGTACCATTGGGGCATCCATTTCAGCCCATAGGTCTAGTCTCTCAGTCATTTTTCTTCTATATCCTGTAGAATGTCTGGCAGTTTCTTCTGTGAAGCAGGAACTTGAAGGACCATCTCGCCTTGCAAAGGTCAGTGGTCACCTTTCTATGGATCCTGCATGTCCAGTCCTTACAACACTTTGTAAAGCAGTCCAGGCAAGAACAGCTTCTTTTCTAATATTTGCTAAGTTTTAAGTAGAGAAATGTATAAGAAAAAAGTTAAAATGACAAGTATTTAATATTTCTCTACATAAAACTCAGTAAATATTAGACAATTTTCTGTTAACTGGAACTAATATGAGGAGATGAGAATGTGTGAGAATTTGTTTAGGAAATACAGAAAACAGTATCACTTCAAGTAATTAAAGAGTTGTGTGTCTAGAGTATATTGGGTATATTAGCACACAAGTGAGCTGTAAGGCAAATGATAAATAAGTGTCCAAGAAATTATAGCTCATTGTGAGAAACAATATTTCAAGTGACACTGGTTTAAAAAATTAGCAGAATTCCATGTTAGAACTCAGTATCCTCCTACTTGTTTCTATTTTCTCCTAAGACATAAATAAGTGCTAACATGAAAAAGAATTTTAATAGCTAGTAATGCAATGTTGTCTTCTGCAGACACAAATATTGTATGTCTCCATTATGTATACTATATTCTTGGTACTGTTACTTTGAATTATGACTCCTTTATACCCTTAGGGTAAATAATATCCAATAATCCTCAAGTGTGACAAGTTAAACTTGCTAAGGAAATTTCCCAACTACAAACTTTCTGATCTGCTATTTCATCTTCCTACAAACTATGCACATGTATTTAGTGTTACTTTTTATTTATATCTAAATCTATTGATTCACAAGATAAATATTGACCTGATCTTGCCTTTACCTCAATTTATATATACTTCTTAACCCAATAAATCTAGAAACTGATCTGACAACAGTAATATTAGTTGAATTTTTAAATAGCAGCTTTGCTGTGAAGTAATAATTCAGTATTTTATAATTTCTGCCTCAGATAAATAAAAAATACATTGTAACTCACCAAAAAAGAGAACAGTTTCTTGCTCAAAGGGCTATTTTTGCCAAGAAGTAGATAAACTCCATATGCAATGTCTTTTACTCCCATCTTTCTGTCTGAAGTAAATTGGTGCTGTCAGGAGCAGATGTGTCTCATTGTCCAGAAAGTCTAAGTTTTTAAAACATTTTAAATATTTTAAATGCTATATTCTGTACATCTTTGAAGTGTTTGAAGATTACCTACCTAATTGAAATATATCTAAGTATACCTAGAAAACTTCACTAACATGACTATAAGTTTGATTATCATAGATGATAAATTATTAATCTATATTTTTCAACTATACATTGCAATTTCAAATAAGTTGCACAAACAAAATACTTTAAACAAGAGTAGAAACATACATACAGTATAACAAAATTAACTTTAAATTTGTATCAATAATCTAAAATCCATAGCAATTTAAAACATTTCAAACAAGTTGTTGTTCTTTAAAAGTAGATTCAATAATCTACCCTTTCATTTTATCATATCTATATCCTATATTTTCTATCATATCCTCCTTTCTTCTTTTAAAAAGAGATTGACTATGACCAATAACAATTTGTAACCAACAAACAAAGACAAACCTCCATAATCCATTTTTGAGAATGTGGGCATAGTTTTCTAGGCCACTTCTTGCTGAAAGAGAGCACTGGTAATCTTATGGGGACACAAAGAAAGTTTTAGGATTATGGCCAAGTCCTGACTGGAGTAGTCTGTGAAGTTGTATTCTCTGAGCCAGTTGCCTTGAAGCTGATTATGGATGTTGGATGATCTGGGCCATAGTGTCACTGAGACTTTTCAGGAGGTCTTGGCTGATCAAACCTATAGCCTCTTGCTTCCTGTGGAAACAAAAGCAGAGCCTCCTTTCCAAAGCAACATATCCTTAGATCCAAATTTTGAAGTCAATATAAAGCTTAATTTAGCATCCTTTACAATCAAATGTCTTTCTGCAGTTAAAAATATCAAAGACAACACAATCGAGATTCTCAGTGTAATATCCATGTTAATGTGGCTTATTTTTATATTACGTTTACTGTCTCTTTAAAGACTTTTTAAAAAAAATATTTCTTTATATAACTATGTATATTCATTTTTTTCTGTATTCTAAGCCTACATACCTTTTTACACATACTGTAAACCATTTAAAGTTTTGTTCCATCTGAATCTGCCTTACTGTGAACCTATTTCTTTAAATTATAGCATTACTAGGACTGAAATGGCAGCATTGTCTGCTGGCTCCACCCACCTCAGCTTCCCAACATGGCAGAACTATGTTTGCTGCCAGTTCTGGGAACCAGACTCACTGCTAATTATGGGAAGCAGTGGATCTATGCTTCCATTCAGCAATGTGTAGCCCAGAAACAACTTTTTTTCCATACTAGCAAAAGCTAAATCTGTCACAAAGCAGTGTACTGTGCAGCTTAGAGATGCTGTTGTGTACCTTGGAGGAAATCCACTATGCTGCACTCAAGCCCACATACCACTACAAATCCGCCATACTGTATGTAGGTCACAAATGGCCTGATAGATACAACTGGGAAGCTGTTTTTAGTTCTGTTTTAGTATCTTTTTTTAAAGCTTTCTCAGGTCTTAGGCCCCCACATTTTGGTGCCATTTCATGCTAGAAGTTTCTCTGGTCCTCCATGGGCCCTGCATTCTTGTAGCCTGCTTATAAAATAATCACACAGTATTATCCCACAATATTATGTTAGTTAAAAATCTATGAGGTTGGGGATTTAGCTCAGTGGTAGAGTGCTTGCCTAGCAAGCAAAAGGCCCTTGGTTCTGTCCTCAGCTCTGAAAAAAAAGACAAAATAACAAAAACGACCAAAAAAAAAAATCTAATTTTATTGTGTTATCCAATTACAACAGAATACTTGTGAAGCTTTTTACCTAGTATATCTTTTGGCAATTTATAATATGAGTTAAATAATTATAAGTAAATGATATTTTTGAGTCCTTATGTCAAATAATTTTATATTTATAATTATATATGTGTGTGTGTGTGTGTGTGTGTGTGTGTGTGTGTGTGTGTGTGTGTTGTGTCAGATTCCAGTAAGTTTTAAAAACAGGAAGTATGAGTAGAATGCTCCTATCTTGTTCTTATTTTCAGGACAAATTCATCAATATTGGATTTCCTGTGGTTGTGAACAAATTTTAGAATATTTTTTTTAACACTTTGAGAAAATAATTACACATATGAAGATTTTCTGTATGCCCACTCTGCCTCATATCTATATTGCTTGTAAATACTGCATTCATAATAACATTAAAACTACTTCTCTAGGAATTTAGGACTTTCTAAATTTTATGTGGATCTTACTAATCATATGACAATGATTTTCTGTTTAAGAATACATGTTTTACTATTTCTCACCATTCATTCCTAAACATTTTCCTTTTTTATTTTATGATTCTGATGTAGTGTCTGACAAGCTTGCTCATGATACTCTACAGACTCAGGCTCACAGGAAGTAGTTCTCCACAAATTCTGAGAAGGTTTCACTGAAGACATGGTTATCACACCTAGCTGGTGGTATTTTAAATCTTGGTGTTTTTCCCCTTTCCTTTTCAATCACTAGTTTTATACATGTAAAATTCAATTACATTTTTATGTTTTCATGTATTAGAATATTTGCTGGCCATATTTTCAAATTCATATATTGTGTGTATGTCTTACAATTTTCATAGAAATCACATGATGTTCTTTCCAAATAGACATTGCTTATGTTTCTTGCCATAGAAACATTGACTGCTCATTTTATCCAGTAATTGCCCTGAGGACAAGGTCTAGCAAATGTTCTGTGAAGTGGCATCTTCTTGTACCTTTTCCTTTCTAATTTTTGGGAAAGTACTGAAACTTTTAGGATTCTGGGTATTACCTCAATTTAAATTCATAAAATTCCAGTTTAATGCATGACTTGATTTGTTTAGTCTTTTCTTTTTGGATTAGTCTTTCTTAATATACACATTGTTTTTATTCTTTTATATGAGTTTTGGTCATTTTCATGCCAGTGCTCCTCTCTATTCTGGTGAAACTGTTTTCCAAGTCCCTATGCTATATTCTTTTCTTTTTTATTTTAAAATATGAGAATTTAGTACAAAACTTGTGTATTTACATAATATCAACATCACTGTCTCTCAAACTCTTACTGAATATTCCTCACTCCACTCTCAAATTCATTACTTCTTAATTAATTATTATTGTTGCATATATGCACAATAAACATATATACATATTAGTATATAAATAAATCCTGCTGAATTAATTTGTTCCTCCTTGCTCTATATCATTCTGTAGATATAATGACAATAATGGTAATGCAGTTAGGTATTATAATGTTTTATGAAAGTGGTGGTATGGGAGCTTAAGTTTCATGGACTTTTTAAGGAGGACTTGAGTTCAATTATGTAGATATTAGTTATTGATAAGATATGTAAGCTAGTGGTGCACCTTTAGGGAAATCTAGCCATGTTAGTCATTGTCATGCAAAGGTATCATAACTAAATTGGACAATTAATACTTTTATTCACAAACAGCTTTCCTAAAACCTACCTGGTCTTTGAAAGCTGATCCCTAGTTACCAGGGTTTTATGAAGTTCCTGTTTAAATCTTTATACTTCCATAACAATAATGCAATGTTTCCGCAATATGGACTTAACTTCATCTTCTTGGAAGCAACCAAGGGCAGTTGGAATAGACTATACTCTTGGTAGTTTTCTGGACTCCCTTACCAACAATTTGAAAGGATATATCTCCTGAGTGGCTCTGATGTTCTTCTGAAGTACTCATGGCCACTAGTGGGCAGATTATCTTTCAGAGTGTATTTACTATCTTTTAATCTTTGCACATACTTTATATGTATTAGATAATTTGGAGTGAATATGAAATAATAATTCCTTGTCATTTTTGACCATCCCTAATATTTCAACTTATTTATTTTGTAAATTTTCTTCTTGAATCCTCATAGAACTGCTTTGCAGAAATGACTATTCAGACAATTATTTATTTAATTTATCATATTCTCCATATGGGAAATTTTAATCTCCTTTGAGTAAGCAATACAATTTTCATATCCAACTTTGTATCCATTTGTTTCAATGGTTTTGAAAATTATTGTGTCTTCTTCAAATACCTGAAGTTTTTGAGATTCAGTGATGTTTTAAACTGACACAGACACAGACACACAGATACACAGATACACACACACACACACACAGAGAGAGAGAGAGAGAGAGAGAGAGAGAGAGAGAGAGAGAGAGAGAGAGAGAGAGACATACACACAATTCCATTGTACTGTCAGAATTGTTCCACCAGTCTAATAGGCTGCTGAAATTTAGGATTAATGACAGACTCTGTCTCAATGAATATAAGTTGGAACTGGATGGAGGAAGAGATCTGTGGTTGACCTTGCCTCCACACAATTGGGTATATATGCCAGAACCCTCACAAACCCTTGATCACACACATAAATATATTTAACTATTCATTTTGGAGCACCTGATTTCCTTTCACTACACCATATTTAACTATATACCATATCCAAATGACTTCATGTCAACTAGTTTGACCTAAGTTTTGAAAAATGACTAAATGTTCAAGTTCTCCATCTTTGCTTATCTATCTGAATATTGTGTCAATATTGACTATCTTATGGCATGCCGTTCCTTATGAAGTTTAAATGAATTTGCATAGAGCAAAAAGTAATTTATCTTCATTGTCAATGGGATACATTTAGTTTCTAAATAGCTTTGAGAATTATTGGCTCCTTAAAGTCAGTGAATTGTGACACTTAAAAGTATAAATGCATATTAATAATAATCTTAAATACATGTTTATATCTTTAAGAATACTCATATTTATTTATCCCTGTGTTGTCCTTTAATTTATTTCATTTATTTCTGATACAGAGTCTGACTACTCATGAGGTTGGAACTCAAGCACTAAAGCCATCCTTCCTCCCTACATCCCAAGAAGCTGACACCAGAGGAGTCCACTTCTCTCAGCCTATGGTATTATAAAACCACTTGCTCCCAAGTTTCATTTTGGATAATCATTTGCTCATGTAAACAATTAGATTGAACTGTATATTTTGTTATTATATTCTGCACTAAGTTATTAGACCTAATTATATATTTTTTTTTATTACAGAGTGCTTTACTTCACACAATGTTATGCCCTTTTACAAAAATAGTAAAAGTATTGTCCACCTTCAGCTCCAGACATCTTACAGCCAGATATGTGTGAAATTTATTTTCTTTACTAATTGCTTTGAGGAAACTTTCCAAGACAATGTGAAATGGAGATGATATAGGTGAATGAATATTCTTGGTTACTATTTAACAGATGTACTATCCTTTAAGGATCCATACATGTCCTAATTTCTTACATAATAAGTAATGTTTTCTATATGTTGGAGGGATTTATTTTGATTAACTCTCATTATTTCCAGGTAATTATCATTAGGCTTGTGCATTTATAATTTTCTTTCCTTTTATACTTTTAACTATTTTATTATCAAATAGACCCCAAGGGATGATTTTGAATGTTATTTAGTAGTCCAAATTTTTATATGGCTACTTCATCATAGCTTGTGAAGATTATGGTACAGATTTTGTTTTGCCTCTGAAGAGGCAAACACAGAAACACCCAAACTGTCAGCTTCATCCCAGAGGGAAATGGCATGAAAGGGAACAAATGTACATTCAAAGAAGACATATAATATATACAACCCTCCTTACTGTGATGTCAGAGAGACAGAGGATATAGTGATGAGCTCCCAATTAGATAACAGTTAGATATTATTGATAAGCATGGAATGCATGAACTGCTACAACCCTAGAGAGGCTCACCCAGGAGATCCATTTACAAATGGTTTCCCACACCAAATTTTTAGATATGTGCCTTTACAGTCACCCTGCTTGAGAATTAGATATGAGCAAAGTCTCCAGCTTTAATCAACAGTCTATGTCATGAGAATATGAGTTTCACCTATTGTGTTTATTAGGAAACACCAAATCGGATTCTTGTTTCCAAGACCAAGAGTTGAGTTGGTAGTGGAGTTGGGCCAGATCCAAACATTCATGAATATCAGGATACTTCATCTTCTGTTGTGAGTGAAACACAGGTAATCACTATTCCTGATATTAGGCCAAACAGATTGAACAAGGCAGCATTAGACACAATCTTTAAGTTTTATCAAATACTTTGTAATGCTGTTTCATATTTCCAGGGAAGGTTAGATTTTATTTACATTTGTCTAGTTCTTGACATGGTTTTATTCCAGCATATGTATTCATAAAATCCTGATTTTCTCTCTTTCTCTTCAGTGGATATTTCATGCATATAATGTTACTTGTTCATGTATGTTATACATTTTGCCATTTATTGATGTTTTTCTTGTAGTATATTTTGATCAAATTTTCCTGCTCCCAACTCCACCAAGTTCCTTCTCATCTCCCTGCCCTCCCTAATTCATGTTATTTCTATTCTCTCTCTTAAGGAAAAAAAATAAAATGAAAACAAAGACTAAAGCTAGTAAAACAAAAACTACCACAATAAAATGTGAACACATACTGAAAGCAAGAATTACATTTGGTATTGACCAACAACTCTTGGGCATGGTGTCATCCCTGCAGGGTGGTTCCTATTCTCAGCAACATTCAATTTGAAAATCAGATTGTTTCTTTTCCAACAGATACAAATTGAAAATTGATTCCTGATTAGAACTTTGGGTTCACATGTTTAAATAATGCTGGGATTTATCTAGTTTGAACTTGTGTAAGTCTTTTTTTATAACTATTACTGTAGAAGTTTTTAAAAATATATTCATATATGAAAATAATTTAAATGCAGTCACCATATATAAAGGAGACAATTCCCCAACTAGACATATTATGCCACAAATCCTTTAGCAGCAGTAATTGGTTAAATCTTGTTGCCATATTAGCTCTAAAATTTATGGCATACCCTTATTAATTATTATGGTATAATGCAGTTATGTATCCTTAACTACTGATTGCTGAGTCTATTAGTTGATTCTCTTATATTTTTGTTTAGGGCTGATGTCTTGAGACTTAATAACTCATCAAGGGACTTGTCCCAGAAGAAGACTGATTCTCTGTCTTAACATTCATTAATTCCCTATAGCTCTTCAGCTAGTATTGAAGCCTGTGAGATTTCTGACAATCACGATGTCATGAGAACTTGTTGAGTCATTTTGTTAATCTTCTTTAGACATCTCTATTGTTGAGATTTTGTGGCTGCATCTTCCATATTATAAATAAAAGACACTTTCTCACAGCAATCAAGTCTGCTTTACTGACCAGAAATATTATAAAACACCCGGATGTGACTTGGAGCCACAAAGTCTCTAATACCCTGTGTAGGGACAAGATTTGCAAAATGATGACACTCAAGCAACTTGATAACATCATGAAGTTTACTTAGAAGTTTTGTAGCAGACATAGGAGACTCTCTACCATTTTACTGGTATAAGAAATTCTACAATGGACAGTATTGGAAAATAGATTGTTCTTCAGTCCTTTGACAGATGCTTGGGCCGTGTGTGGTATGGATTGTTGTCTGTGATTCTTTTCCTACTCCATATTTAGGGTTCACATGGGAACAACAGACAGTTTTTGTTTTGTTTTCTAAGATTGCTTCCAATATTCAGAAAACTAAAATAGATACTTGAGGAGCTCAGAATAAACCTTCAGGGAAGTGTTAGAAGATTATAGGGTTGGACGTTTACACAGGTGAGCTGCCTTGTGGTCCTTTAACAATATTTGGTGTGTCACTTTTCCATTTAAATCAAATATGCCAGGTTGGGGAGTTTGCTCAGTTAGTAATATGCTTGCCTTGCAGATATGAGCACCTGAATTTTATTTATAGAATATATGTAAAAATCAGGACATAGTAGTATGGATTAGCACTGACAGGATATGAGGGGAACTGAGAGACAGATCTCTGAATGTTTTTGGCCAGCCAGCCAGACATCTTGGTAAATTCTAGTCCTTTGAGAAGGATTGCCTCAAATGAGCTAGAGTTGGTAGATATCTACATCTTAATAGTATTTAGTGGCATGAGAGAACATTTGAACTCATCAACTCTCAACACTAAGACTATATGCATATGACTTGTGCCATATCAAACCAGCTTATATCCCACCATGGCTGGAGGAGGGACTCATGTGGTAATATTTTATTTGTGCATCCTAATAATGCTTATCTGAAGACCCGAGGAAAAGTCAGCAATTATATTAAACATAGAAGTCAGACAATGCTAGCACAGACCTTTGATCCTAACATTCAGGAGGCAGAGATCCACCCTGGGAACAAAGCAAGGAATGGCGGCACATGCCTTTAATCCCAGCACTAACCATAGAGGTCTAGAGGTCTCTACAGACAGACAGTAAGTAACACAGATGGGCAGAAAGAGGAAGTGATATAGCTGGGCACCGAGCAGAAGCAAGATAGCAGGTACAGAAAGGCATATAGGCATGGGTATACAAGAAGTAGTTCTCTATTTGGCTGAGGATTTCTAGCATTAAGAACATGGCTAGCTTCTTTTTGCTTGTCACATCTCTCAGTTTTTACCTCAATATCTGGCTCCATGTTTTTTTTTATTAAGAAGACTCTTTAGCAATTTGTCTTACAGACTCATGAATTTCCTCTCCCATCTGAGTAGGTAATGGCAGTGGATAGGCTGCTAAAGATGGGAATGTCAGGTTTCATAATGCATCTTTGACCTGTAAGGCTACCCATTCATATTGCCTCTCATTCATGTACATGTATGCACCACTAAATTGCTTCATTTGGTATAAAGAAGAGAGAGAGTGAGTACATGAAGTTGAGATAAAATAGTGATACTAGGGATAGGGGATGATTTTGAAAAATAAAATATATATAAACAGTGAATAAAATATTTCAAAATATTTTTCATGCAGTCTTTCCTGATCATGGTCTGCCCCTCATCCCTCAGGTCCTCCTCATCTCCCCACCCATCCAACTCCATGACTTCTTTCTCTTTTCAGAAAAGAAGTAGGCAAACTGGAAGACAAACAATCCAGGAAAGGATAAAAACAGAAAGAGTAAAGAAAATCAAAAGAACAAGTGATAGAAAAGCTCATATACATGCAGAGACATATGGGCTCAAAGAATGCTCATAAAAATAAGTTTAGAACCCATAATATATAAGCAACACAACAGTAGTGTAAAATGCACAAAAATATAAACAAACAATATCCAGACAAAGCACAGTGTGAAAAATTTCTCCAAATACAATTCCATTCATTTTGAGTTGGCAATCTATTGCTGGGCATGGGGCCTGCCATTAGTGTAGTTTGGTTTCCCAGTGAGACTGCAGTGGAGAAATCTAATTTTTTTCTTTGTAAGTGGTTTTCAGTTGGAGACCTGTACATTCCTGTGCTTGCTGTCATATACTCTATGAGTTAATATGTGGGTCAATCTTGTTGTATGTGGAAAGCCTTGTATGCTTTGTGTTGTCCATCTATATTGGATCTTAATTGATAATTCTAAAATATCCCTTAAAGTATTTCTTTACAATTATGACATTTTAATAAACTCCGTGCTAATTTGGAATGTTGTTTGATCAGGACTGCAAACTACATGTCTTTAATTGAATCCAAGTAGCTTGTTAAATGACATTCTAATAGAAATAAAGTGTTATAACTTGTGAATATAATCCTAGTATTTGGGAAAATTGACACATGGGTATTGCATGCTATAATTGGCATTTAAAATTTTTTAGCCCGTACACCTAGTTTTTATAAAAAAAAATCCTTGTGGTCTCATATTATCAGGATCCAGTTGCATATGACTACATGGGAGGAGTGACTGAACAGCAGGAAAAGGTCTAATGACCCTGTCTATTTTCATTTTTTTGAAGGTATATCAACAAGTTCAGCTGTGATTATTTTAAGCAGCCACAGCTAGAGTTCTGAATAAGGAAATTGTTTAGTTTAGAAGATATAATGCAACATCACTATAATAAAAGCAGGTCAAATCCAAAGTACATTCATAGAGTAATATAATAAATTAATACTACTTGTATACTTAATGTTAAACATTTTAGGCCTTGTAAGTTCAGATAAACCTTACCAAAAAACATAAGGTATTCTTTATGACTTAGGCAGCTTATAGATAGATTTTTGTTTGCTTGAGGTTTTTTTTTTTTTTTTGGTTTGGTTGTCTTTTGTCTTCATCATAATCATAATTAAATTCATGATTACATCATCTAACAGAGTTTAACTAAGGGATACCTGTTAAAAATAAGATGCCGGAGTCATTATTGAGACATTTTAATAGAGATTTCTCTTATCCTTTATGTGTATGAATATACAGATTGTTTGTTTTATTATATACACCTTCATACCATGAGATAACTAATATTGACATCTATTTGAAATAGTTTACCTCAAAACAATCCTCAAGCACATGTGGTGTTTTCCTGAGCTGTTCATATGTTCACCTTTTTCCTGTCACAGGACCAGGAAACAATTATCTTTCTGGGTTGGAAAGCAAAATTCAGTTTTCATTCTAGACCTGGTAATGGTTCATGTGGATAATCATGCTAATGCTGAATTGCTCCCTATCCCGTGTTTGGATCTTTGGCCCACGCACTATCAATTGCCAAGTATAGGCATCTGAGGGTATACTGTCAGTGGAAAGTGGAAACTTGTTCAAATTTCTCTGTTGTTATAGCTTTTGTGGCATGAAGGCCAACTTAGAAGTAGTCTGAAGATTTCTGATATACTGAAAAGAAAGTGATACTAAGCCTGTTTAAATTCAAGATGGACATGGCCTGAGATTAAATTGGAAGCCAATTAAGTGAGTTAAGATTGCAAAGTCTTGTCTCCATGGAGGAACCCTTAATTGTGTGCTAGAAGCAATGAGGACATTTTTACAATAATTACATGGCTACTGGAAACTCATCATTGTTCATCCTTAGAGATTTTAAGAAGAGAAGCACGATTATGTTTTCTCAGGAGTTATCAGCAAAGTCACAGCATGTAATTGGAAACATGTGCATTCCCCCACCAGTAGACTCCATATACTTTGAGACCTATGAGTTCCTCTGGAGCATCATGTTTAGTATGAGCAGAGTACAACATGAGCAGGTTGTTACTCTCTTGGAGATGATAGAGCTCTGGCTCTTCTACACACTTGTGCACCTTTCCCAATTTAGGCTCTCTCATTTCCAATTTTGTCTCCAATGTTCTCTATTGGTCTTTTGAAAGAAATCAGAGGCCCTAGAGTTCTTCAAGATGATGGGTGAGAAGGAAAGGGCATGGCAAGAAAATCAACTCTAGGGCCTGACACTACGTTACAGTTCTAGAAGGCTTTCCTAACTACATAGTGTTTTGGGTTTCCTTTGCAACACTGGAACTGTCAAACCACAGGCCAATAAATTTGCTCTACATAAAGGTGTTTTAAGGATGCCTCTAGCCAAGTGCTCTTAGCTCTAAGATAGCTAAAATTGTGTTTCTCTAGTTAATTTGCAGTAGCTCAGAACTAGATCCAGACCAACTCCCTCCAGTAAAACCACCAAGAAACAAAGAAAATTCATCCTTACACATTTGGGAAGTCAGAAATGTTAGGAATCCACTGACTCTTAGTGCCTACTCTTTTTGCCTACCAACTGTAATCTTGCTTTTGTTTTTATTTACTTATTTGAGATGGAATGTTCTCTCTGTCCATTCCATCTGCTCTGCTTTTTGCTTCATCATTTGCTAGGCACTCCCAACTGTAGTTTTTACTTTCCAGTTGCTTAACAATCTTAACATTCATGTTTTCTAGATTCTAGTTACATGTGGTAAGTTACTGACTTTGCTTATTTTCTTAATTACAGATTTTAAATGAAAGACAAATCAAAAGAGTCAAAGGAAACATTTACTCCAGAGAGATGTTTAAAATATGGCTCTTTCATAGGCAAGGCAAGATTAGGAATTCTTTAAGGTTACATCAATTAAAGCATCACAGGAATAAGATATAGTAATCTGAAGAGGCCTGGTTTTTTCATGTTATCTAATGAGAGAGCAGAGTAGAGAGGTACCCATGTTTATGTCAATAAAATTTCTTTAAGGTGCTCCAGAATGGGAGATAAACAAGATCTGAAAGATGTTCCACTGTCTTTTATTGTTTTACAGATGGTTGGTTATCAGCAAAGTCTTCTAGACTATGTATATAACCATTGCTTACCATTTAAGATATTTTTAATGCACAGACCTTATATAGAGGAACACTGCTTTTGCCTAGCTTATGTAAAAAAAAATAGTTTGTAGTTGGTTAAAGGAAATATTGTCAGAACAGCTCCTAGAAACATTAGCTATAGGTTCAAAGAATCCTGTAGGGTCAGGAGAACATGAAGCGGTCAAGCACCATGGCTATGAAGTCAGACTCTTTATTTGAGCATCTGCAGTGATTCTTCTTTTAGGTTCTTGCTTTCATTGATTAATAGGGATACATAGTGTCTAATTTCACTGATATTTTGTTCTTGGCACTACTTTGTTGCTGAAAGTTTTCCCAGTCACTTCCCTGGCTTCCATGGCCCTGCAGTCACAGCAGACCCAAGTTAATAAACAGAGGCTTATATTAATTAAAACTGCTTGGCCATTAGCTCAGGCCTACCACTGACTAGCTCTTACACTTAAACTCAGCCCATTTCTGTTAATCTGTATGTCACCACATGTTCCGTAGCTTTACCTATGTGCCATTACATGCTGCTCCCTGGATAGCAGGTTGGCATATCCCCACTCAGTGTTACTCTTCCAAGAATTCTCCTTGTCTGCTTATCCTGCCTATACTTTTGCCTGGCTACTGGCCATTCAGCATTTTATTTATAATCTAATCAGAGAAATACATTCACAGCATACAAGACATTCCAGAGCACTAATTTTTCTCCTTGGATACCATCCCCTTAGATTTACTCTGGCCTGGTCCTTATGGCTTGAGATTCTCCAGATATACAAGGATTTTTTAATGTATTATATTTGTGTATTAATTTTACAAATCAGCCATGGGTTCCCCTGTCCTCCCCCTCCCACCCCCACTTCCCCCCAGCCCCTTCCCTCCATTCCCATCTCCTCCAGGGCCAAGACTGCCCTGGGGATTCATTTAAACCTCCTGGA
Organism: Onychomys torridus; assembly: GCF_903995425.1. Lineage (NCBI taxonomy): Eukaryota > Metazoa > Chordata > Mammalia > Rodentia > Cricetidae > Onychomys > Onychomys torridus. The sequence goes on from NW_023411189.1 coordinate 156,850, forward strand.
TTCAGTACAGGCAGGTCTAGTCCCCTCCTTCCAGGCTGAGCAAAGTGTCCCTGTGTAAGCCCAAGGTTCCAAACAGCCAGCTCATGCACTAAGGACAGGTCTTTGTCCCAAACAGTTCAAGCTATTCAGTTGTCTCACTTATCCAGAGGGCCTGCTCCAGCTGGGTCTCCACAGCCTTTGGTTCATAATTCATGTGCTTCCATTTGTTTGGCATTTGTCTCTGTGCTTTTCCAATCTTGGTCTGAACAATTCATAATCTTACAGTCCCCCTCTTTCTTGACAATTGGACTCCTGGAGCTCCACCTGGGGCCTGATACTAGTGGAAGAATGTGTTGATGTAGATGTTTACATGTGATGCTATAGATCTGTCCATATTGATAATCCTTGGGACTATAATCTCTTTTTCTACCAAGTAGTACTCCCCTTCTACCCCTTGTGATGTTTTCAGGCTACTCTTTGTTGAAGTTCCTTTCTGTTAGTGAGTGCTTCCTATGTAGAGTCTACTAGTTCCAACCATGAAACCTTGGCTATGTTATTATGTATTGAAACACATTTGGGAAGGTGGATATTAACAGGAAGTTCATGTTAAGACATTTTCAGAATATAAAATAAATAGGAATGTCCACAAACCAGATATTTCTTGTTTCTAAGACCTTGAGGACTATATTGAAAGAACCCGATAGCTGCATGCAACCATTTTCTGTTGGTTGTCCATACAGTCAGTTGCCAATTTAAAGCTGTCAAGCTTATGGAGGCAGCAGTTTGCCTCTGGGAAAGACTTCCCACCTATTCATCCAGGGAGCAGATAACAATGTGATGAACAGCAAATGTCAACCTGTAATGAAGGTATAGACCTGGCTGTTAGTTGGGCTTAATAACGGCATATAATGGCTTTCTCCAAATATATGTCTTGCACAGAAGTATTTTCTAAGCCATATAACTAATTTGCCACCACTTGATGCAACTCTGCCAGAAGTGAACCTAGCCTGTTGGAAAGGCTAGAGTATATAGACCAAGGAAGATGAAGTACTACGGGAAAGCTATCATCCCTGCCAGGAAAATAATTTTGTTGCAACTTTGGGTGGCATTACCTACACTCCTGCAAGTATCCCATTGCATGTGATCTTTGAGTAAATGTGAAACATCATTGGTTCCCTGAGAGTAAAATTTTGTGGAAATGTTAATTAGTTTCCCATTGGGATCTCAATAGAAGTTGTAGATGTTTAAATATCTATCCATCAGAAGGAATATTATCTATTATCAGCACATTGGGGCAGTTTGAAGGATACAAGGAAACTACAGGTGGCATTGGGAAGAGCAATGATGTTGTTCTTGATATGGGGAAGAAGACAACTAACTGAAGAAATTTGCATAAATTTGTGGAGATTACAGACAGAGTTTTATAATTGTTTTTCCCTTGTAAGTCAGTAGGAGGGTAGCTGAAGAGACATCAGCAATATAGAGTGCTGTGAGATATGTTGCTAAGGCAAAGCCACTTGGACCATGAATGTAAGTTAGGGAAACAACAGGATAACAGTCTTTTTCTGTTGGTATGTGGGGACAGGCGTGATTGAGAGGTGTGTGACTGGTTTCTGCCTGGGAATGACATATAATTGTCAGAAGCATCAGTGAGTGGCTGTGGAGACAACATGGTTACTGTTGTGCCTAATGTGAGGTGCATCTCTTGGTGCATGTCAGCTCTGAGTAATACTTCTGGTGTAATGTAGGAACTGCAGCAGGAAAGATCTGGGAAGCCAACAATTTGATATTGGTTTTCAGTACAGTAGGAATATTGGACAAAAGAAAAGCCAGTGTCTTCTATTGAACTTTTGTCTATGGGGGGGCAAAGGTTAAGAGGGCTCAGATTAGATCAGCAAAACAGAACATCATCTACCACCCCCAAATCTGAAATCCATCGGAATCCTGTAGTGATGCGAATGGAGTGCCATAGAAAAAGCAAAAGATACAACTTGAGTCCTGTTTTCAATAAAAGAAAAATGGAAAATCCATGAGTTGGAAAGCAGACATTGCTTTTCATTACATTCATATATCTGAGGAAAGAATCATCAAAGAAAATTCAGTGCTGAAATTGCTAGAATTACAGAAAAGCTTTAGCAAGCAAAGAACTAATTTTTCACAGCCTGCCATGTTTCTTCCCTGGATATGGAGACAAAACAATTGAGTGTGTAAGCTGTGGAGGCAGAGAACCTGAGCAACATGGCCACACATCTCCCTTTGTACATAGGGTACATAAACTGAGGTAGTAGAAGTCTAACTAGTCCCTGATGAATGTCTCATATGAGCCACAAGAAACACTGATACATCACTGGAGAAGTCCCCATGGGTATTGAAGATGATGGGGAGAGACGGGAAGAAAACTACTGAAAGCATTAAGTACAGTGAAAGAAATGACTTACTTCTGGTTGATTGAGACCGATAGTACAGTGTTCGCCACTGATGTAAGGAAGGCATGGACCCACCCAAGAATCTTGAAGCTGGCTTTGGTGGGTCCAGATCTTTATAAACTTAGAAAGTACTTGGCAGGTATAAGTAATTTATACCAGCCTGCAAAGATTTTCTGTAACATGAGATTGCATTCTGGAGGGGGGGAAGAGAAGGGATAAGCAGAGTAACCTTAGGTGAGGTACATAAAGGCAAATTTTGTGTTATGTTCAAGTTCCTACTCAAAACAATTGAAGAGAGCAAGTATTTTTGTATGACTTTAAATGCAGACTAGACTTCATATCCACTTATGAGTGAGCACATACAAAGTTTGTCTTTCTGGGTCTGGATTACCTCAATCAGAATGATTTATTTTCTAGTTGCATCCATTTGCCTGCAAATTCGGTGATATCATTGATTTTTTTGTTTGTTTGTTTTGTTTTGTTTTGTTTTTTTGTTTTTTTCTGCTGAGTAATACTCTATTGTGTAAATGTACCACATTTTCTTTATCTATTCTTTGGTTGAGGGGCATGTAGGTTGTTTCCAGGTTTTGGCTATTATGAATAACTCTGCTATGAACAGAGTTGAGCAAAGGACACTGTGGTTTGATTGAGCATCCTTTGGGTATATACCCAAGATTAGTATAGCTGGGTCTTGAGGGAGGTTGATTCTCAATTTTCTGAGAAACAACCAAAGTGGCTGTACAAGTTTGCACTCCCACCAGCAGTGGAAGAGTGTTCCAATTACTCCATTCCTCTCCAATATAAGCTGTCATCAGTGTTTTTGACCTTAGCCATTCAGACAGGTGTACGATGGTATCTCAAAGTCATTTTGATTTGCATTTCCCTGATTGATGAAGAGGTTGAACAATTCTTTAAGTTTATCTCACCCATTTGAGATTCTTCTGTTGAAAATTTTCTGTTGAAATCTGTACCACATTTTTAATTGGGTTATTTGCTACTTTGGTGCCTAGTTTCTTGAGTTATTTATATATTTTGGAGGTCATTTCTCTGTCAGATGTGGGGTTCATGAAGTTATTGTTCCATTCTCTAAGCTGCCATTTTGTCTTACAGATCCTTTACCTTATAGAAGCTTTTCAGTTTCAGGAGGTCCATTGTCAATCTCAGTGTCTGAGAGGCTAGGTAATAAGGAAGGCCCAAAGAGAGGCACATGTATTTCCCTCAGAAGGGGAAATAGAAGAGATCTCTATTTCTTTATGACTGCTTGTGTCTGGGAGAGTGCTAGTGAGACAGAGAAAACTTCGGACAAAAGAATTATTATTATTATTTTTATTTTTTGTTTTGGAGGGGGTCCCTGAGTGAGTAGGTGGGGGGAGGAGAGGGTCACCTGGTGAGGTAGGTGGGGAGAAGAAGGTGTCCCAGGACCAGGAAAGTTAGGAGATCCAGTACATCTGCATGAATTCAAGCTGGTTTCTGTGGCTTAGGGCATTTTTTTCTTCTTTTACCTGAGTGCTTAATTAGGAGTGGGAACCAGGAAGGGAAATCTTGAGTTGGGACCTCACTGTTCTGTAGTTGGTGGCAGGTCAGTGGGTCCTGGTATCCTCTGGAACTTAAGAGAGCAGGGCCTTGTCTGTGTGACTGTATATGAAGAGAGGTTTTTCTGGGGTGGAGGTGAAGTGAAAAGCTTCAGATGGGACAGGTGATTCCAGTGAGGAAAGCCCTCGAGCTTAGCAGCTGTGGGGGTTACAAGAATTACCTTGAAGGGTCCCTGCCATTTAAGAGAAAAGAGTGAGGGGCGCTGGCCTGGAGGAGAAAACCTGATCTGCAATGCCGATTGTGGTGGGCAGGAACTATCACATGGCTGAGGTAAGGAATGGTCTGCAAAGTTCCATAGAACAGACCTGAGATGAGAGTGCAGAGGAGTTAACAGGCTGTCTGGAAGAGATGAGGATTTGAGTAGGAGGCCTGGTGTTAAGGCCAGCCTCCCATACATCAGTTCAGATGGGAAAATTGAAAGAGGCTCTTTGGGAAGGGCCTGAGCCTGAAAAGAGACAGAGGCAATAATTTTACAGTCAAGGTGAGGTTCCGGCAACATCTTAGTAAGAGTGGATTTTAAAGATCGATTGGTTGGAGTGTTCCACCTTTCCTGAGGACTGAGGACGGTACAGGATATGAAAATGCCAAGGGATGTTAAGAGCCTTAGCTAGTGTCTCAGAAATCTGGGAGGTGTACTCCGGGCCATTGTCAGACTGAAGAGATGCAGGAATCCCGAACCAAGGAATGGTTTCTTGAAGAAGGAGATCTGCAACTGTCTGAGCCCGCTTAGTAGAAACTGGGTATGCCTCCACCCACTTTGAAAATGAGTCCACCATCACAAGGAGATATTTAATCCTCCTGATGGTGGGAACATGGATAAAATCAAGCTGCCTGTCAGTCCCTGGAAGGGAACCTCTGGCCTGGTGGATGGGAAAAGGCTGACTTCTATATATTGTATTGGAATTTGTCCTTGGCAAATTTTACAAGAGGCAGTAATAGTTCTTAAGAACTACAAGTCCTTTTTGCAATCTTGGATTCAATAATTCACACTCTTGCAGACCTTCCTCTTTCTCGACATTTGGATTCCTGGAGCTCCACCTGGGGCCTGGCTGAGGATCTCTGCATCCACTTCCATCAGTTATTGAACGAGAGTTCCAGCACGACTGTTACGGTGTTTGGCCATCTGATCACCAGACTAGGTCAGATCAGGCTTTCTCTTAACCATTGCCAGCAGTCTACAGAGGATATATCATTGTGGATTTTTGGGGACCTCTCCAGCACTCTGCCTATTCCTGTTCTCATGTGGTCTTCATTTATCATGGTGCACATGAATTATGAACCAAAGGCTGTGGAGCCCCCAGCTGGATCAGGCCCTCTGGATAAGTGAGACAATTGAATAGCTTGATCTGCTTGGGAGGCACCCAGTCTGTGGGACCAGGACCTGTCCTTAGTGTATGAGCTGGCTGTTTGAAACCTTGGGCTTACACAGGGACACTTTGCTCAGCCTGGAAGGAGGTGACAGGACCTGCCTATACTGAATCCACCAGGTTTAAATGAATCCCCAGTGGTGCCTTGATCCTGGAGGACATGGGAATGGAGGGGAGGGGCTGAGGGGGGGTAGCGGTGGGGGCGGGAGGGGGAGGACAGGGGAACCCATGGCTGATGTTTAAAATTTAAAACACATAATAATAAAGAAAAAAATTAAAAAAAAGAACCACAAGTCATCATAGGTGGGCTGAAAGTGAGCTTTCATGAACCGAGACAGAGAAGACTATTAGGGTGAAAGAGTTGGTGTAGATAGGACAGAATTTGCCTAGTGTGAGGAGTTTTCTGTGAGGGGGTGGGCTATAATGTATGGATTCCCTTCAGTGGGTGGGATGAGTCTTGGCCCTGGAGGGCCACTGTCCTGGCTGCCTGGTCAGCCTGGTTATTTCCCTTGGAGATGATGGAGCTGTTGGTCTGATCAGAACTGCAGTGGGTAATTCCTATAGCCTTGAGGAGGTGGGAAGCTTTTAGCATGGCCATTATTTGGCCTGAATTAGATATGGATCCTCCCATCATTGTAAGGAGCCCATGCTCTTTCCAGATATCATCATGAGAAAGGAGGATGTGGAAAGCATATTTGGAGTCTGTGTAAACATTTAAGGATTGCCCCTGTGCCAACTGGAAGGCACGGGTAAGAGCTATCAGCTCAGCCTGTTGGTTAGTGATGTGTATGGGTAATGCCTGTGCTTCTATCACCCCAGTGTCTGACACTATGGCATAGCCCACTTTACAGGTCCTTTTGTGTATGAAGGACAGAGAGAGCAGGTCAGAAGCCAGAGCCTGAACAAATAGGTGTGGACTGTCCTTGAATCCCTATGGTAGGACAGTCCAAGTTAGCTGTGTAGACAAATGAGTATCAGGGTCAGTCCAGGTGAAAGCAAAGATATTTTGAGACTGAGGGCTGAGAGGTGTAGAAAAGAAGGAATCCTTGAGGTTTAAAACTGAGAAGCATGAAGTTCCTGAAGGGATAGTGGACAGGAAAATATAGGGGTTAGCCACTACTAGATGGAGGGGGACCACTGCAGAATTAATGGGCCAGAGGTCTTGAACCAGGTGGTAGGTTCCATTAGACTTTTTAACTGCAAGTATAGGGGTGTTAAAAGGCAAATAGGTTGGGTGGAGTAGCTTTTTCTTGAGAAGGTCAGAGGCTTAAGTCCTCTTAGGCTCTGGAGTGAGAGAGGGTACTGAGCTTTGGTAATATACCTGGTAGAGTCCTGCAACTGGATAATAATAGGGGGTGGTGCCTAGCAATAGAAGGGTTCTGGGTATCCCAGACTTTGGAGTCCAACAAGAGGCTAGCAAGGGCAATGAACTGTTAGAGTTAGTACAGTGGGTGGCTAGAAAGAGGAGAGGAATTACTGACAAGTCTGGAGTGAGGTGAATGTGGAGAACAAATGAAATAGGTACTCCCAGTTTGGCTAAGAAATCTCTTCCCATTGGAGGTACAGGACAGGTTGGCACCACTAAAAATGTGTGTGTAAGAGGATTGACCCTGAAAATACAATTAAATGGTGTGGTCTGATGAGGTAAGTAAGGCTGCCCCTCCACCCCCAAAATAGGGAGATGAGAAGGAGTGGTCCGGCCCCCAAACTCCATCAGGACTGAGTAGGTGGCTCTGGTGTCCCTAAGGAAAATAAATAGGCCATCCAGCTACTATTATGATTACCCTGGGTTCCCAGTGTGAGATGGGCATGGTCAGGCTGGGAACCAGGCAGCTTCAGTCATCCTTGATCAAAGCCAAGCCCAGGAGGTTAGTCAGGGGGTGATCCTGATTTGATGACCCCATGCCACCAGGTGCATGAGGGCAGTCAACAGACCAATGCACCTCCAGGTGTCACCTCAGACAAGGCCCCAGTGGTGGCTTGCAGGGGTGGTGGTGGTGGGGAGCAGGGTAAACCAGAGCCAAGAGACATTCTTGCCCACACTTGAAGCAAAAACCTGGTGGTTTGTGGGGAGCTGGTCAGATAGCATGTGCCAGCATTTGGTATTTCTGTTTTTGGAGTCTTCTAATCTCTCCCATGAGACACTTTAAATGCCACCACTAACAGTTCAGCCTATAGGATCAAGGGGCCTTTCTGCAAATGTTGAAGCTTAGTCCTAATGTTGGGAAAATTCTGTGAGACAAAGTGGGTTATAAGTAACTGCCTGCCCCCTGGGCTTTTAGGGTCTATGCTGGTATATTGAATGAGGGCCTTCATAAGCCATTCTAGGATATTAGACAGATTTTCATCCTTATTTTGAATTATAGCTTTTAATTTTTCATAGTTCACTGGCTTTAGGGCAGCCTTATAGAGGTCTTCCAGGAGGCAGGTGATAAATCTATTTCCAGCTAGAGACCTGCCCTGGGTATTATAATCCCAATGTGGGTCCCAGTTGGGGACCAATTCATCCCCTGGTGGGTGAGCAGGGTTAGTCTGGTGTGTCTCATCTGCATGTGTTCTTGCCTGTTCCCTAACATGCCTGCACTCCTCAGGAAGTAGGTTATTAGAAAGTATCATATATATATTGAGTAATATATTGAAATTGTCTAATAAAGGAAGTAGAATTAGAGGTATAGGAACCCAGTTTTTGTTCTGAGAGAGTTCTGAAAGAGAGAATGGAATATGAACTCTTACCAGTTCTTCCACCCTGGCTACCTCTTGCAAGGGAAGAATTGTCTGTGGGTTGGCATGATTGGGGTCACATCCCTTAGCAGTCCAAGAGCAGGTAGTGGAAGGTGTGAAAACTGGAGCCAGAGGCGGGCTTTTGGAAGCACATGGTACCAAAGGAGAAGAGATAGCCAGAGGAAAGAGAAAGCAGTGGCAAACCTGGGGGCAGCACAGGAGCAAAAGTGGCAGCAGAAGCAGGAGCGGAAGGTCAGAAAGGCGAAGGTTCACTGGCGGGGTCTAGAGTCAGAGGTTCCTCAGGTTCAGATTTAATTACTAGAAGCATGTGAGCAGGAGAGAAGGAACAGCAAAGGGAAGGTTGAGAGCTTAGATAGAAAAAAAAAAAAGCCTGAATATAGAGTAACTCTTTCCATTTGCCTGTTTGCTGGCAGAAGTTAGACAGTTGCCTTAAGTTTTGGATCTAAGCAAGCACCAGGCAGCCAGCTTTTGGTATTAGCTAAAGCATTCTTGGGCCATTTCTTAGTACAGAGGCAGACAAACTTAGGGATCTTCTTTAAGTAAGGCATTAAGCTGAGATGTTTCAGAGCTTCCAGAATGCATCCCAGGGGGGAGATGGGACTGATGGGACTGGAAGACTTATTTCCCATGTCTGCAGCAGAGAGGAAAAAATAATAAAATAAAAAGAATAAATGCAATGACGCAAGGTCAAAGTTCCAGGCATCCCCGGGACTAAGAGTGGGTCTCTGCCACGCTTTGCCAAGTGGAGGTGGGGGCCTAGGCTCACACAGGCAGGGCCTCCTGGGAGTCCTACAGCATTTACAATCTCATTAGACCAGTGAAATGTGTAGGCTATACATGGCCAGAGGATGCAGCAGGTCTGACATCGAGGAAATGGATAGAAATTTGAGCCAGCATTAGGGATCAGCCATAGGCAGTGAATAATATGGCTGGGGGCACTCCCAGCCTCAGAGAGAGCAGTGAGGTACCCAACAATCTACAGTCGTTCCCTCGGGTCCAAGTGGCTGTTTATGTTGGCTGGAAGGAGATAGCTCACCAATCAGAAGGCCGGTGTTGTGTGCAGAAGTCTGGTGGCCAGGCAAATGGAAGGCAGCTGTCGTGGTTGGGGCAGAACCTCAGTATAGGTTCCCAGGCTCAAAACGCCTGGAAGATGTGGCCTGTCCCATAGTAGAACACACCAATTATTTGTCTCATACCAAAGTTTAGCTTTGAAGACATACATGAAAGTAACATTAAACTTAATGGTCAGGTTATATTTAATAATATATATGTATATATTCATGCATGCAACAACAATTAGTGGAAAGGGGGGCTACAAATTTGAAGGAAAGTGTGAATTGGTATATGGGAGGGTTTGAAGGTGGGAAGGGAAGGAAAATGTGTTATAATTAAATTATAATCCCAAATTAAAAATAAGAAAGTAGCCACACAATTCTTGCATGAACACATGCACACAGATGCACACAAAAACACATGCATTCCACCTCTCTCTCTCATACACACACAAAGTAAAGAGAGATTTCTTCAAGTTAGGACAAAATAGTTATGTTAGAATTAGGGGAATGATTTTGGATTATCTTTTGGTTGGTGAGTTTTAAAAGGACACAATATTTATAACTTTATATTGAATAAGATATTCTTAAGGCTGGGCAGTGGTGGTGCACGCCTTTAATCCCAGCACACAGGAGGCAGAGCCAGGTGGATCTCTCTGAGTTCAAGGCCAGCCTGGTCTACAAAGTGAGATCCAGGAAATGGCGCAAAGCTATGCAGAGAAACCCTGTCTCAAAAAAAAAAGATAATTGAAAACAATGGAGAAAAAAAAATTGTAGTTTGTTTTCTGTATGTTTCCTGCATGCACACATGTGTTCATTCCTCACACCAGAACTGCATGTGCACGCTCACACACACACACACAGATTTTGAAAGTTTCTTTTTTGTCATAATACCTCTTAAATTCTTTATTTACCATTATGACACTTCAAGACATTCCATGCTCATTGTGCATATTGCTTGACTAGGGGTAGAACTCACGATTTCTTCCTTTAACCTAGTAAATTATTTGCGGATCACTCTAATAATTCTAATCCTGTGTGATGGCTCATGCATATATTCACAGCACTTATGGAAACTGACACAGGCAGATAGCCAAGAGTTGGCAGCAAATGGCACTTGGCTGCTCAGAGTCACATTCATAAGGGTCCAGACAGAAAGAGAGGATTTTTATAGATAGCCAGGGTCTATTCCCAAGGAGCCAGATACATGCCCAGGCTCCAGGCACCACTGATTGGCTTTCTGTGTTGTCTGTTGTAGCCACAGTTCACATTAATTTACATTTTCCCCCTGTCTTTCTAATTTCACTTTCCCTGTTCCTGCTGTAACACAGGGAGGAGGGAGAGATACGTGAAGTAGTAGCTCAGATGGAAATCTCCATGGTTACAGCAGGCTCTTGATTTACATTGCTAGGTTTGAGATCTCTCTCTTGATTGGCCCAAATTCATTCTCTATATGATTGAACATAATTGGTGATGACAGGCAACCAGAGAGAATATAAGTCCCTTCATACAGCGTTTTTTCCAGTCAGGCTCCTGGCTGGAGTCTAGCTCTCAGCTGTTCCAGGCTCTAGCCAGGACCTGTCTATACCCTACTCAGCAGTGAAGGAGGACTGCACCTGAAACATGCCAGGAGACAGAGCCAATGGAAATCAAGAGAGGCCGGTACTTGCTAAGTTTCCTCTCTTGCCTGCTGAATCACCTGCTCCTATTTCCTGTGCAGGGAATGTGTTATTGCTTCCTAAGCCACTGTTTCCCTTTATCACCTCATTCTTACTCAGCCTTGGATTTTGGATTTATCTGCAATAAGTGTGATTCATCTCATCCTTCAGTATCTAATAGACAGGAGTCCTGCTGTTCCTAACACTCCCTTTGTGGACCTACTATGTGAATAATTGCTATCTAAGAACATCATTCACATGACCACCTGAAACTCTGAGAGCTCAGATCTGAAATATTTGCTGACACTCTTTTTTTTGGGGGGGGGATTCTTTTTATTGAAGATAGATTTTATTCTATACAATACATAATGATTATGGTTTCCCCTCTTCCAACTCCATTAAGATATTTCCCACACTCCCTCCTGCCCAAATCTATATTCATCCCTTCTCTCTCTCATTAGAATATACACAGGCATGTAATAATAATGATGATGATGATGATGATAGTAACATATCAATAATAACATCAATAATAATCAACCAATCAATCAATAAATAAAACATCAGAATAGGAGAAAAGAAACAAACAGAAGAAAAATAGCCAAAGAAAAGCACAAGAAACACACAGATACAAAAACAGATATGTCTCTGCAAATATAAATGTCACAAAAACACAAAATCATAAACCATTACATATAGGCACAGGACATGTAAGGATTAAAAGAAAATCACTGACTAAGGATTATGAGACAAAGAAGTTCAAAAAAATTCTATTGCGTGCTTTATTATGTGTGCCATCTTCTGCTGGGCATTGGATCCTCTCTTAAGGGTGATTTGTACATGCAGTGAGATTCCTTTGGAGGAAACTATTTTTTCATTTGTTGCAGTTATCAACTGGAGCTATAATCTAGTTTTGGGAGGGGGTATTGTGATGAACTTTTCTCTTGCCTGGTACTGAATGATCATCTAGGAGCAGAGAACTGTAACAATGACATCCTCCTTTGTTTCCAGCCTGCTTCCATCAAGAGGCTCACTGATTCTATGTTCTGTTCTAATCAACATTCTTTTTTAGGTATGTATTGTTTTTCCGGTGTGGCAAATACTCTTGTTTACTCTTCTTTGTCCGGACACTCCTGTATTTGAGATCAAGCCAAGTAAGTGTCCTGCCCATATTCCTATGGAAAGAACTTTTCTATCAAGCATAAAGTGAAGGGTGCTTGCACTCTTCTTTTATAAGAAAGTTAAGCTGTACTCAAATGGTTGTTGCTGCATGGTAAGTTTGTAAGAATTCACCACACTATATTATTCAAATAGTGCTTACTGTAATCTGCAAATTCTAATGTTTGAATTATTAGGCTTAATAAAGTTAATTTTTATTTAGCCTTAATTTTAAATTTATATATACACTCACATAAATATTTTGTTTTAGGACAGTATATTGCTAAGCTTCTATAATTGTTTCTATGAAATGTGAAGTCCCAAGAAATATCTGCATACACTAATGATAAGGTAATTTTCAACAAAGATTGAAAAGTAGACATAGATAAATCTGAATTGATCATTCTTAGGTGCTCAAACATGTGCTTCCTTAAATCTCACCAGCTCGTAAATTCCTACAGACACATCATGGGGATCATATTTTAGAAATATAATCAATCAAAAATTCACATGGGACCTTTTATTATATTGTAATTTTTGTTTTATTGATTCTTTGAAATTTTCATATATTTATACAATAGTGCTTTATCATATCCACCCACCACTCAACCAAACCTGTATTCTAATTTCACATGCTCCTTCTATAATAATTTATTTACTTATCCTTCAGATCCAATTATTTCAATTAGCGCTTACCATATGTATGCATGAGGTGAGCACCAAGACATGCGCAATCAATATTTTCAACAAGATAGGAAAAAGGAAATGAGACAGGTAGCATAGAGAGAGAACACAAGCACCGAGGGACACATTATTTCTGGGAATCTAGAAGAGTTCTTAAAATCTCCCTTGTGTGATGGGTTGGAAGTAAGAAACATGGCTGACAGAAGGGCACTTTCACCCAGTAGTGGAGTGGTAGTACATGTGCATTTCTATGTTGACTAGATGATGAGAGAGCCTCAGCAGTACCACTTAAAAACTGTTATCTGTCTTTTTCCTCAAATCTGGTCTTTAGGGAGATTTGCTCCATGTGGGCATCTAGATGAATCATATTTATGACATTGGAAATGACAGGGAATTAGAAACCTGAAAAATGCACTTCATTTTTCATTATCTAACTGAATTTATGTTCACATGAATATATTGAATGAAATTGTAACCATCTATTATTAGGTAAAGTAGTAATTAAAATTGGCTAGTAGTAAGTTTCATCACTAATAGCAGTTGATATAATTTTGTAAAATTGTTGACATTTCATTTAATCATATTTCTTCATGAAATAAACAGGGTCCTATAACTGATTTTCTGTTGTGTTTCCTAAGAAATGTTAATTCACAGAAAAAAATAGTTAATTCCACTAAAATAGTGTCTATATTTGCATCTGTCAATAGTACCTATTCTGTGCATTCTGTTTTCTCACATGTATTAAAAAAATTCCTTCTAATGGCCCTCTTCTAGTGATTCCTTCAGAAAAAAACAAAACCAAAAAACCAAAAAAACTGTTTTGAAGCCTGCAGTAGATGTGAACACAATTTTTAGAGAAGAGTATGAGACTTACTTAAGGAATTGTGTATCACTCATTGATCAGATCCATACAGAATATACCATTATGGGGATATCATGGACACAAGGGAAGGAGGTCTCTGACATAGATTGATTTAAATGAAAGTCAAGACACACATGTTGATTTAGTATAAATACTACATTTAAAAACACATAGTGTCACAGAAACAGTCTTACAAAATTATTTCATGTTGATAGGATTGTATACAATTTGGAGAAATATAATATACTGAGATATCTGTATGTAATCATGATGAATAGTTATTTTTCAACATTATATGTAAGTGATACATTGTACCTTGAATCGTATCCTCTGATTTGAAAATATGTTCAATATTATTAAATATGTCAGGGTTTACTATTAGTCTACACATCTGTACATGATTAGTTAATTCTGACCTCATAACACATTAGAAATTTGGCATGATTCCACTCCTGAGTCCCAATTCTCCATATTAGCAGACATCTAGTAGGAATTATAAGCCTTTGATTCTTCCCAGTCTGCTTCTGCGATTAACTCACATGTATTAAAATGTGATACATACATACTGTCTTAGTTAGTGTTACTATTCCTGTGATGAAGCATCATCACAATCAACTTGGGGAGGAAAGGGTTTATATGACATCATTGAAGGAAGTCATGAAAGGAACTCAAATAGGAAAGGAACAAGTATCTGATGCAGAGACCATGGACGGATGCTTCTTACTCTCTTGGTTTTACTTAGCTTGCCTTCTTATAAAACACTAGAACATAATCGCTAATTAGAAAAAAAACCTTATTGCTGGATGATAGACACTACAAATTTTAAAAGTCCCAGAATTTAAACATTCAAACACTTAGAAATTCAGCCTCTTTAATATATCAAATCATGTTTGTAACCCAAAATTCTTTAAAATCCAGTGTCTCTGAACTGTTGGCTCCTATAAAATGAAAAATAAAAATAACTTAATACTTTTTTACTAAATGATGGAATAACCAGGACATAGTCACAATCAAATCAAAGTAAATACAAACTCCAAGTGTATAAACAACTCAGTATCCAATGTCTGGGATCCAATCACAATCTTCTGGGCTCCTCTAAAGGGCTTGGATTTACTTTTATGGCTCTGCTCTCTGCAGAACAAACAGATTATCTCCCAGGCATATGATAGTTCAACTTTATACCTGCTCTAGTCTTTGGTTTATCCAAAGGTACTGGCATCTCCCAAAATTCTGGGTCTTCTGTTGCAACAGGGCTGTACTTCCACTAAGTGTCTGTCTTGAGCTCTCTTCAAAGACTACAGATATGCCATACAGTGTCATGTCTCAGCTGCCACCCATGACTCCTTCATGCCTTCAAAGGGGTGACTACCTGGGTGACTCTTACAGTCCAAGTTTTAGATGCTAACAGGAGGAATTGCCTTAACAGGGTTTGTAACACAGCTTCTGCATGTTGACTTTTAAGAAACACTTCCCAGAAGACTTCACCTCAATGAGGCTGGGCTCTTCTTAAATGCAGAAGAATTTTCAGCAGCAGTAGAACAGTATCCATTCACCCAACCAAACAAAAGTTTTACTTTAGTGGCTCTGGTCTCTTGTTAATCACAGCTGACTGATTATCTAAAGTGGATCCAGCATGACAGATTCATCACAGAAATGGTCTGGTGAAGACTGCTTTTTTTCTTATATGTCACAAGCCAAGACGCCATTGATTGCCTGCAGTGGCCTCAACATTTCTATCTACCAAAGACCTACATAACAGCCAAGTGTACACACAGTCCTCAATGACTTTTTTAGCCCAAAGTTCCTATCTCCTTCCAAAATTCTCTCCCAAACAATATGATCACCACTTGTGGTACCAAATTCTGTCTTTCTTAAGGGGTAATATGTTATGGAACACTACTACCAAAAAAACTAGGGGAGAAAAGAGTTTTTTTGGCTTACACTTTCACATGATAGTATATCCATGGAGGTTGTCAGGTCAGGAACTCAATCAAGGCAGGAACGTTGAGGCAGGAGCTGATCAGAGTGATGCAGGCGGTTGCTGCTTAATGGTTTGCTCTCATGTTTTGCTCTGTCTGCTCTCTTATAGAAACAAGAACTACCTGTAAAAGGAGAGTACCACACACAATTGCCTGGCCCCAACCAAATCAATTACTAATCAACAAAGTGTCTTGCAAGCTTGCCTACAGTCAGAGATTATGGGGGCACTTTGTTGTTTATTATTTTTGAGAAAGGTTTCTCTGTGTATCATCTCTGGCCTCTGCCTGATCTGCTTGCCTCTGTCTCCCAAGCTCTGGGATTAAAGGCATGCAGCACCACCTCCCAGCATTGGAGGCATTTTTCAATTGAGGTTCCCAACTATCCTATGGTGCTAGCCTGTGTCAAGTTGAAATTAAACCAGTCAGCAAAGACATCAAACTGTTCTGCCATTGACAGGAACCAAAAATCACCCTTTGCATGGAAGATAGTAGGTTTTTTGTTTGTCTGTTGGTTTTTGTTATTTTAGCATGGATTCTTTAAGTATTAAGATAGTGTTTTCTTTTAAGTATTAAGATAGTGTTTATAGAAACCAAGTAGTAATATATTTGCTGATGTTTTTTTGGATCCCAGAATGAGTTTATTGTTACTATACATTTTATTACCTCTCACATAAACCAGAATTATACCACATTGTATTTTGCCAATGGTACAGAGTTGCAATTGAATCTCCAATTGTGGAGATACAGAAAGTCCAAGGTTTTATCAGGGGATGTATTAAGGATTATGCTGTACAGGAGTGAAAATCATAGGACAAAATTAAGAACAGAGGAGAGAATATGTCTCCCAGAGAGAAAGGTCCAGTCATCAATTAAAAGACTACAAATCACTGTGAGTACACACTGAGCTCCCTGGGAACCCACATCATCAAGACCATTACTTTAATATACATAACTATGATGCATCTTCACCAAGTTCAGGTATTGAGTTAAAATTAACTCCTGTGGCCTAGAGTCTGGAAGAAGAGTGACAACTGGCCAGGTCCACATGTCCCATTTGTCATACCAAGGCAGCAAATATTTAGGGGCTTCTTTTTTTGACTTAATTTAATTTTTTGAACATAAAAACAGGTTATAATTTAAAAGTCCAGAGTAATTTTAAACAGTAAATTATTTTATCTGTAGAAAATAGTATAAATGATAACATTTCCCAATAAGCCCTTTTAAGCCAAATGATAGGTGAATTATACATATAAATATTGATTAGTCTAGGATATCATCTGTTCAGAGAGCTATGTTTTAATTAAGTTTTGTAAGTGAGATTCCTAATCATCTTCTCCATCACTGTTTGATTTAAAGTAGACATTTTTCATAGGCTAATCCATAGGGCCTTTCACTTTGCACACATGTAGCTTCATGGTCTTTTCCAACCACTTCATCTCATAAATGAAACCTGGAAAATGTCAAATCAAGCTAAAATCCACCCTGAATCATGGAGATTTTTCCTGTTTATTTGATTTTATTGGCAATAATTCACTTTATACCTCTATTCCTTGATTTCAATAGTTGCATTACTACCCAACATTATAAGCAATGTATATTTTCAAAGCCTTTATTAATATTCATAGCATTTCTCAGAGACTTTTCTTTTGGTATAGTCTGGAGGAGTTGTGAAAGTTTTCAGGTGGTCATACTCTGAGTTCTATGGTAGGAATTTAAGAACAGACAGTGTGGACAGAGTCAATTCTGCAACACAAGTCTTATATTTGACTCTCTTTTAGGAGCTTTTTACTAGAGAGTTGTTGAACAGGATGGACATTTTGATGGATCACACTGAGGAAGACTGAAGAAGCAGAGTAACAAAAACATCAAATGTGAGTATACTGTAGTAATTTTACAACAAAAGGTAATTTTACATTAAAATATATGAGGAAACAACACGAAATTGTGGTATTACTTATTACACAATTTACAATTTTATTCTACTATTAATCAGTAGATCTAACCAGAAGGCATTAGATAAAGTATATTATATTATTTCACTAGGGAATTATAAATCAGTATAGACTATAATGTAATAGCTGCGGGCCCATTGCCTTTACCTATGAAATGCTAATGCATAGACAGAAATGCATACATATACTCACAAAATAAGAGGACTGACAACTATGTTGATGATATATTTGGCAGAATAGTCAGTTTTTCCCTAAGTAACCGAGTTTTTATTTTGTATACAGCTAAATTTTGTAGGATCTATGTATTGTTATTTTATTCAGTCCTACTATCTCAACAGATCTTCACTCTCTTGTCTCTTTCTAAATCCAAGCTCAATTCTTGAAGGAAAAAAATAGAACACCACTGATTCTTATAAGTCTCTCTATAGCTACTTATCTCATATTACCTGTAGAAGAATAATTTTTATTACATTGCTATTTACTCTCTAATGAAGATTCATACCTGTAGGCATAAGGAAAGCTCTCAGTACCTAGGAAGTGAAGAAATTGCACATTTCATGAACATATTTTGAGAGATTATTAACAGTGAATATTTCTTTGGGGAAAGGAGACTGTGCTGGAGCTGCCTGCTTTTAGGGCTGTAAACTCTTCTGCTGCACCTTCCTTGAACCATTGCCCACTCTGTGGTGAGGGTTTTGTAATGTAGCTGGCTTTATGTTACCCATGATCTCAAAACAGAAACCACTCAGCTTGGGTCATTGACCTGGGATGGTTGAAACTGTTTTTGTAATTGTCCTGTCATTGATCCCATGATGCACTAAACAGACATTCATTCATATCTATTCAGGGAATATCACTCAACAGGGCCATAAATTCAGGATTTATTTCTCCCTTATCCAAGGGTCAATAAATATTCCTTATTTAGGTTTAAGTACCATATTATGTTGTCTTTATACTTTCATATGCACATAGTATTTATACTTACGTATGTAATGTTAAATTTCTGTAAGAACTTTTTAGCCTGTGCATAGGTTCAGTTTCCCAGAATATGTCCTAAAATTTTGACTTTTCTTTGTGGGTGTATATTGTAAGTAACCTTGGATGGTATTCATATGGTTGTCCCTGTTGGTCATACTGGGTGCAAGGTCTTCTATTTCAATCATGAAATCTTCAATCTAAGGTTTTGGAAACTCCTTAACATCACAGCATTTGTTTCATATGCACAACATTTTATCACAATCTTTATACAAATATTATTGGGGCATTATTAATAGTTGTTTTTATTTTTGTGTGATTATAATATAGACACATCATTTTTCCTTCTTATTCTACATCTCAAACATTCTCAACACTCCTCTATGTTCAATCTCAAATCAATGCACTCTTTTTTATTTATCATTATTACATGGATCTCTATAAATGTAGATATTTATATGTTCCCAAACACATCTTCCTAGGATTCAAAATTGCACAGTAAACTCCTTGCTCCTTTCACTCTTACAATAGTTCTGAAACATCTTTTATAATATTCTCTTAGTTTTTAATGGGGGAGTGTTTTGTAGATTTATCCAATGGAACCAAGCTCCACAACACTGCATTTTGAGAGGTTGCAATTTTCTGTAATGGTCTTTCTCTGTTTCAAAGAGAAGTTTTCTTTATGACATTTGAAAAATATACATATCTATAGGTATGAGGCTAAATTCTTAGATTGTTACTAAAGAGTATAATGCCTTAGTAAATCTGTGAAGATTAGTAGTTTCTCCTCTAGGAACCATGGCTTTGTTAGCACTCAGTTGTTAGCTATGTTTCTAATACCAAGCATGCATTTCCTTATGTTGACCAGGTCTTAAGTAAAATCAGAGACCTGCTGGTTAATTCCCAGGTATATGTGCCACTATGGCTTCTGTTTACAGTGTCATTATGGTGATTGTTGTGATTTATAGGTCTCACAGCTGGGGAGGACTGTTGGCTGCTTGCTTTCTTTGAAAGCTTGCATGGCATACTTTTGTACCCTGAAAGCTAGGGAGGAAGTATTCATGTCAGTTCCAACTCAGGGATCTCTGGGCCTGGTATCTGAAGTGTATTTTGTCTTCAGCAATAGGGCTTGGTTAAGCTTTTAGTTTTTTGAGCAGCACAGTTCAGCTGAATTTCATTCTGGATAAGGACTGAGAAGCATCCTGTCTGAGGAAACAGGATCAGCTGAGGAATTGGCCAGGTTAGGAAGCTATGGCTTGTTCTGCTTCTCTGATATTCCAGCATTCACCCCAATAACTGGCCTCAGGTTTGATTTTATTATTAAGTACCTTTAAGATTCATGCTACAATACCTGATGACTTAATTATTTTGCCATCCTCCCTACTTCTCTATTTTATATTAAAATGTAAATTTAAAGGATGAATGGTACCTTAGCAACAATTCAAGAAGTCCTCCTCTAGTTTAAATAGACATACAGATTATGTGCTCCCCACATTAAAAAATAACACACATATACACAAATAAATGGTGAAATTATTAATAGATTTTTACTATTTTTAACCATATGCAACTCATGAGTTATTTCTTTACTCCTGTGAAAATATAACACACTCCATACTAATTGGATGTATTGCTTGACCATGGAAAGAACACAACATTTCACTAGGTAGTACAAGAAGTTTTTCTTCAGTGTCTGTAATAGACCCAAAGTAGGGATCCAGTGTGATGGGTTATCATATAGTCAAAAAACCTGATGAAACTGACACAGGAGGATTAGGAAGATCCAATAGCAGTCTGCATTTGACAGCCCACAGTCTGAACCAGAAGGCCCCACACACAAATGGAGGGTTTCTTTATATTACCCAGATGAAGGCCTAGAATGTCCAAATAAAGGATCAAGTTCCTTACTCTAATGGCTGGGTTTCTCCATTGTCAGTTAAAGCCAGCACCCACAAACACCCAGGTAGAAGGCAGAAGAGTTGAAGAATCAGCTCTGATGGGGAACTCTCCCAGGTTATAGCAGATTTTACTTTCTGTATCTAGGTTTGAGATCTCTCTTAGTGCCTTTGTCTCTGTCTCTGAGTCTTTGTATTTCTCTGTCTTTGTCTGTCTCACTGTCTCTTTTTCTGTCTCTCTGTCTCCATCTCTCTCTGCCCACTGTTTTGTTTTTTTTTTGTTTTTTTTTTTTTTTTTATTGACGACAGGCAAAGGAAGAAATTCATCCATAATCCCATGGAAAAATTTTACCAGCAAAATTTCCTTTCTGTATTTGACCTCATCACTAAGGTCTCATAAACCACTTGTTTCTCAACATTGAGTTTAGTGTGCTAAGTTATATATGATAATGCATATAAACACACACACACACACACACACACACACACACACACACACATAATAGTCAAAAGTGATGGTCAACTGAGATACAGAAGAGACAACACAAGAAGACATTTTAGGCATAAAGTACATTATGAATGGGGAATGGGGAACAGAGTATTTAAAGGAGTTGTCTTCACATTTGTTGGAGCACTATAGGAGTACCGTTTTCAGGAGTTTTCACTCATATTATTGTGGGATGTTTTCTTTTTTTGTTTCCTTTTTTCTTTATTATTATGTGTTTTAAATTTTATACATCAGCCATGGGTTCCCCTGTCCTCCCCCTTCTCCGGACCTCACCCACACCTTCCCCCCAGCCCCTCCCCTCCATTCCCATCTCCTCCAGGATCAAGGCAGCCCTGGGGATTCATTTAAACCTGGTGGATTCAGTACAGGCAGGTCCTGTCAACTCCTTCCAGACTGAGCAAAGTGTCCCTTTGTAAGCCCAAGGTTTCAAACAGCCAGCTCATACACTAAAGGACAGATCCTGGTCCCACAGACTGGGTGCCTCCCAAACAGATCAAGCTATTCAATTGTCTCACTTATACAGAGGGCCTGATCCAGCTGGGGGCTCCACAGCCTTTGGTTCATAATTCATGTGCTTCCATTTGTTTGGCTATTTGTCCCTGTGCTTTTTGCAATCTTAGATTCAACAATTCATGCTCTTGCAGACCCTCCTCTTTCTCGACAGTTGGACACCTGGAGCTCCATCTGGGGCCTGGCTGAGGATCTCTGCATCCACTTCCATCAGTTATTGGATGAGAGTTCCAAGTCGACTGTTAGGGTGTTTAGTCATCTGATCACCAGACTAGGTCAGATCAGGCTTTCCCTAGACCATTGTTAGCAGACTACAGAGGATATATCATTGTGGATTTCTAGGGACCTTTCTAGCACTCTGCCTATTCCTGTTCTCATGTGGTCTTCATTTATCATGGTCTGTTATTTCTTGTTCTCCCTTTCTGTTCTTGATCCAGCTGGGATCTCCTGCTCCCCCCTAAGCTTTCTTTCCCTCAAATCTTGCCCTTCATTACTACCACTGTCGTCCAGGTTGTTCATGTAGATCTCATACATTTCTCTGTCATTGGGTGCCTTGGGTCTTTCCTAGGGTCCCGTTTTCTAGGTAGCTTCCCTGGAGTTGTGTAGCAGTCTAGTCATCTTTGTTTTACATCTAGTATCCTATGAGTGAGTACATACCGTGTTTGTCCTTCTGAGTCTGGGTTACCTCACTCAGGATGATTTTTTCTAGATCCATCCATTTGCCTGCAAACCTCATGATGTCATTGTTTTTCTCTGCTGAGTAGTACTCCGTTGTGTATATGTACCATATTTTCTTTATCCATTCTTCAGTTGAAGGACATCTAGGTTGTTTCCAGGTTCAGGCTATTACAAACAAAGCTGATACGAACATAGCTGAGCAAATGCCCTTGTTGTATGATTGAGCATTCCTTGGGTATATGCCCAAGAGTGCTATAGCTGAGTCTTGGGGGAGATGGATTCACAATTTTCTTAGGAAGAGCCATATTGATTTCCAAAGTGGCTGTACAAGCTTGCATTCCCACCAGCAGTGGAGGAGAGTTCCCCTTGCTCCACATCCTCTCCAGCATAAGCTGTCTTCTGGGTTTTTGATCTTAGCCATTCTGACAGGTGTAAGGTGGTATCTCAGAGTCATTTTGATTTGCATTTCCTGGATATTTAGTGATGTTGAGCAATTCCATAAATGTCTTTCAGCCATTTGAACTTACTCTGTGGAGAATTCTCTGTTTAATTCTATAGCCCATTTCTTAATTGGACTGTTGGGCATTTTGATGTCTAATTTCTTGAGTTCTTTTTATATTCTAGATATCAGCCCTCTGTCCGATATGGGGTTGGTGAAGACCTTTTCCCATTCTGTAGGCTATCCCTTTGTTTTGTTGACTGTGACCTTTGCTCTACAAAAGCTTCTCCATTTCAACAGGTCCCATTGATTGATTGTTTCTCTCAGTGTCTGTGCTACTGGTGTTATATTTAGAAAGTCATCTCCAGTGCCAATGCATTCAAGAGTACTTCCTACTTTCTCTACTATCATGTTCAGAGTAGCTGGATTTATGTTGAAGTCTTTGATCCCCTTGGAATTAAGGTTTGTGCATGGTGACAGATATGGATCTATTTGCAGCCTTCTACACATTGACATCCAGTTATGACAGCACCATTTGTTGAAGATGCTTTCTTTTTTCCATTGTACATTTTTGGCTTCCTTGTCAAAAATTATATGTTCATAGGTGTGCGGGTTAATGTCAGGGTCTTCAATTCGATTCCATTGGTCCACAAGTCGGTTTTTATGCCAGTACCAAGCTGTTTTTATTACAGTAGCTCTATAGTAGAGCTTGAGGTTGGGGATTGTGATGCCTCCAGAGGTTGTTTTATTTTACAGGATTCTTTTGGCTATCCTGGGTTTTTTGTTTTTCCATATGTAGTTGAGTATTATTCTTTCCAGATCTGTGAAGAATTGTGTTGGTAATTTGATGGGAATTGCGTTGAATCTGCAGAGGGATGTTTTCTTGTAATACAGCTGTCTTTGTGTCACACATGCTTGCTCATGGTCTGTAAGTATCCCCATTTAACTATTGGTTCACCATCCTGTATTTAATGGGATCTTATTTTAATTTCTTGCCTGTCATCAATGTTCTTTCTGTGCCAAACATATCATCTTTCTTTATGTCTCTTCAGGAAAACACAAAGAGTAGGAAAGTGTTTCCATACCTGGTTTAATCATCTTTCATTACTGATGGTCAATGCATTTTAAAATTGTATTAAGTAGTATTGATAGTTGATACCATCCATTCTCATTGGTGCTCTTTCTGTTGCTCAGGCAGGCCTCCAACTTTTACACTCGCATGAAACTTCTGACTCAGGCTCTAGTGATCTGTGACCACAGGAAAACCACAAAGCCTTGGCAGATATCCCTTTAACAAATTTGGTTTCTGATACAGTCTCTCCATGATATATGATTGGAATCTCATCACCAAAGTCATACATGCTCCCCAAGATCCTGAGGAGCTTGTGCTGTAGATCTAGGCCAACACACACAACTTGTTGTAATGTAAAACCAAATGCTTTCCAACATTCAGTTTTGATTGGTGATTTCTTGTATATAAAATAAAATTGAAATTTTGTATTTTTGTATGCACTATACATTTGTTGACCTTACTTTTTAGCTATAACGATATACTTATACCTTCTACAAACAAGGTTATGTTCTTCATGAAATTTTAGATTGTTTTGTAGCCTTAAGGATAAGGTATTTGAGTAAAAATTGTCCAGTATTCAATTTCCCCACTAACTTCCCTGATCATGTCCTCTATGACTATGTCCAAGGCAAGTGCCAACAATAGGTATCATAAATTTCTTGGTTACTTTCATATTATTGGTACCATTATTGAACCACTATATCTTACAGGGAGGAGGTCACTATTATAGTTTGTAGGGCTTAAAGTTGGGTAATATTGATGGCTTCTTTTTTCTTCCAGTAGAGTTCAGACAAATGGACTCCAGTAGAGTCCAACAAAATGAAGGCTAGTCAGTAGATGTCAGAAGTTTCTAGTTAGGAACCAGCTGGATACCTCCAAGTTTAATGTCATAAATAAGTGGTAATTTCAGCCATAGGCACTTTTCAGGGTGTAGAGATTAATTAACATTTTTTTCAATAGCCTGTGACATTTAGGGCCAGGGATATTGAACACCCCTGTTCACTGCTACAACAAGAAAAGGATTTTCTCTTCCATTGTATGGTGATTCCATTTAAATACCTTCCATATATGGATATATTTTAGGAAGCATTTAAGTACTTTTTGAGATGTTCACATTTGAGAACTGCATTGAGATGATTTCCCACTCTTCCTTCTTCACCCTTGTAGCTTCTCTTTTGTGAGCTGCATTAGCTTTCAAATTAATAGCATCTCCTTATTAATTAGTATGTAGCTGGAGGGTTTCTCCCCAGGTCCTGCCAAGCCCCTGCAGTCCCACAGCTCATTTATAAAATAATAATTTAGATGCTTATATTATTTATAAACTGTATGGCTGTGGCAAGCTTTTTGTTATATAGTTCTTATATCTTAAATTAATCCATTTTTTATAAATTTATACCTTGTCATGTGGCTTGTGGCTTATTGGTATCTTATATCATGTTCTTTATGGCAGTGGCGGCTGGCAAGATCTCTTGACTCAGTCTTTTTGTTCCTAGAATTTTTTTTCTTTTTGTCCCACCCATACTTCCTGTCTGACTACTGGGCAATCAGCACTTTACTTACTAACCAATAAGAGCAACACATTTACAGCACAGGGAACAACATCTCACAGCCCTTCCCCCCCTTTTTTTTCCCAAAAGGAAGGTTTTAACTTTTTTAAAAAAATATTTTTATTTTATAATTAATTTAATTTTACACATAAGCCACAGATTCTCCTGTCCTCCCTCCTCCCACCCCACAATCCACCCCCCATTCCCACCTCCTCCAAGGCAAGGTCTCCCCTGGGGAGTCAGCCCAGCTTGGTAGAATCAGTAAAATTACATATAACACAACAGTTATCAAGCAAGAATTACAGTTATAATATCCAGTATATTTGTATTTGGCAAAATTAAAGAAAATATTTTATCTATCTTATATTTGTGAGTCTAAGGTTTTATATTTAACTTATCTTTTATCATAACTAAGGAAATTGTAACTATCTAATTTTTAACTGTATCAAATACCTCAGGATATAATATTACCTGAGAACTGGGAGAAGGTCATAAGCAACTTTTGGGAGTCTTGCGAGAGTAGACAGAGACAGCTGGCAGCCTGGACAGTCATCCAAACTTCCTTTGTAAATATGGGAAATCTGTCTTTAGCCCGCAGGACTAGAGTCTCTCAGTCATTTTTCTGTGTCTTGTAGAAGGTGTGGCAGTTTCCTCTGTGTAGCAGGAACCTGAAGGACCATTTTGCCAAGCAAAGTTCAGTGGTCACCTTCCTATGGGTCCTGTATGTCCAGTTGATACATATTTAAGCAGTCCAGGCAAGAACATTTTCTTGCCCAAATGGCTATCTTTTGTTAAGAAGAAGATAAACTCTATATAGAGTGTCTTTGATGCCCATCAACCTTTCTGAAGTAAATTGGTGCTGCCAGGAGCAGACATGTCTTCCCTTGCTTATTTGGACACCTGAGTTTTATTAATAAATATGTATGCACTTTGTTTTGAGACAGGGTTTCTCCCTGTAGTTTCAGTGCCTATCCTGGATCTCACTCTGTAGACAAGGCTGGCCTCAAACTCACCATGATCCACCTGGCTCTGCCTCCCAAGTGCTGGGATTAAAGGCATGTGCCGTTGCTGTCTGGCAATAAATATATATGTAAAAATCAAGATTGGAGTGGTTTGGCCTAGTAATCCCAGGGCATGAGGGACAGTGACAGAGCATTCTCTGAGTTTTGGGGAGCATCCAGTCTAGAATACTTGGCAAATTCTAGTCTATAGCAAAACAATGTCTCAATGGAGCCAGAGGAGTAGATATCTACAATATAAAGAATATTTGCAGAACATGGAAAAACAGCTGACATGAATTCCAGACAGCTAAGAATACATGCAAATGACATGTACCAGGTCAAGCCAGACAATATCTGTCTCTTGCTGGAATAGGTAAACATAGGGTTATACATTGATCTGAGTAGCCATTACCATTTGATGGGCGGCTAGAGATGAAAGAGTCAGGTTCCTTCAGGGATGTGTGCCCTGAGATTCCACGCATTCTCTGGCAGATTTTCTCATATCTTTGCACATGCAGGTGGTACTAAACTGACTCATACTCTATATGAAAGAGGGAGACAGTACATGAAGTGGAGATAGAATAGTGATAGAAGGGATAGGTGAGGAATCTTGCAAACACCATATATTTGATATTGAATAAATATTTTTTCTGGAAAATGTTCTTTCATATGTTATATTCTTTTCATGTTTCCCCTGTCATCTCCTCCTGCATCCTCCCTACCTCCCCATCTGTCCAACTCCATGCCTTATGTCCATGTTTAGAAAACACACAAAGTGCAAACAACCTAGAATAGGTTAAAACAAACAGAGAAAGAGAGAAACAATGAGACACACAGACATATAGAAGTAAGAATATTTGTAGATTTGTTTATTGATTTTCTAAAACATCTCTTAAATTTTTCCTTTACCAATCAGATATTATAATACACTCCATTCTAAATGGGAATGCTGTGTGAATCAGGGTTGGAAACCACCATTTCTTTATTTACCCCTAGTGGCTTTTTATAGAGTACTCTAATAGACTTAAAGTTCTGATCCAGTGTGATAATTCATGGAGATAATCTTAATACATAAAGAAAATGATACGAGGAGATTACAAAGAATCAGCCCCATGCTGCACTTGTCAGCCAACAGTCACAGCCAGAAGGACCCAGGGAAAATGGAAGCTTGACTGAAATAGCCACAACGCTGTCCCATGCAGCCAGATACATGCTCACCTGGGTGCTGCTAGCTGGTTTAGTCTGTTGTCAATTGTAGCCAGAGCAGATGATGAGTTATATTTTTCCTGTCTTTCTCTTCTCTCTTTCCCTTCTTCTGTGGCAGCACACAGGGATGAGGGATACCTGGATGAAACACCATCTCTAATGTAGATCTCCTAGGTTAGATTTTTTTTTTTAGTTTCTATTTATTGGTCCCTCTCCTCTCTTTCTCTCTCTCTCTCTCTCTCTCTCTCTCTCTCTCTCTCTCTCTCTCTCTCTCTCCTGATTGGTTCTTAATCTATTCTTTATTTTCATTCACACAGTCAGCCAAACAGAGTTAATATAAAATTCATGCACATACTGTTTTTGACAGTCTCTGGCTCCTAGGTGGTTCCAAGATCTAGCAAATGGCTTGGCTACCAAGCTTAATTTGGAGAAGGAGGACTGTGCCTGAGAACTTTAGCTGCGACAGATCCAACAGAAATCCAGAATTGGCAGGGAATTTTCTGGGATTCACCCATTCTTCTCTTGAGTGATTTTGCACCTGTTTTGTCTGTTGGGAAATCCCAACCACGGTTTTCCCTCCACTCCTCACACCTCCTCTCTCACTTCTTTTCTCCCTCAGCCCTTCCATTTCCTTTCCTAACAGAGCTGGTCTATAAGAAGACAGCCAGACAGCACAAATCAAGGCACAATAAGTCAAGGCAAAAGCCCTCAAGTAGAGGGTATTTTTTTTGTCATCTGTGGCCACTGCTTCTGCTTTCCGGTTAGGTTGGCATTCATTACTCGGCCTTAGATTCCAGCTTTATCTGAGAGAAGGATGGTTCACTTCAACCTTTTGAAAATGACAGAGATGGGAGAACTGCTGTTCCCTACCCTCCCTTAGTGGACACACTCTGGGAAGAACGCTCTGCCAGGTGCAACTCTCACATGCTGCCCTAATACTCCATGAGCTTAGAGGTGTAACATTTGCTGACACTGTCTTACCTTGTACCTAACATCCATTTTAGAGTAAAATAGTATAATATTAGCATCCTATTTGTTGACCTCTGTTTGCCATTAGGAGGCATAGAGATTCTACATCCCAATTCAAGTTTTCCTGACAGATGAAAGCTGTTCCTGCAAAGTCCAAATATAGTTTTTGTTTGTTCATTTGTTTGTTTTCTCTTTCCTTTCTATACACTGTATTCTTTGAGGATAGGCAAGGCATAAATATGCTCTAAATATATGTTTTCTTTTTTCACACATTTACTAAAAAAATTTTATTCATTTTATATACCTACCGCACATCCCCCTCTCATCCCTCGTCCTGCTCCCTCTCCAGCCTTCCCTTGCTAAGCCATCCCCATCTCCTTCTCCAAAATGGTAAGGCCTCCCATGGGGAGTCAGCAAAGCCTGGTACATTTAGTTGAGGCAGGTCTAAGCCCCTCCTCCCCATGCATCAAGGCTGTGCAAGGTGTCCAACCATAGATAATGGGTTTCAATAAGGCAGCTCATGTGCCAGGGATAGATCCTGATCACACGGCCAGGGGCCCCTTAAACAAGACACAAAATCTACACAGCTATCTCACTTATGCAGAGGGCCCAGTCCAGTCCCATGCAGGCTCCACAGCTATTGGTCTAAAGTTCATGATTTCCCACTAGCTTGGTTTGATTTTCTATGTAGATTTCCCCCACAATGATCTTTATGCCCTTTGCTCATAGAATCCCTTTTACTTCTCTTTTACTAGACTCCTGGAGCTTGGCCTGGTCTTTGGCTGTGAAGCTCTGCATCTGTTTCCATCAGTTTCTGGATGAAGGCACTATGATGACAGTTAGGGTATCACTGATCTAATCACTAGGGTAGACCAGCTCAGGCACCCTCTCCATTATTTCTAGTAGTCTAAGCAAGGGTAATTCTTGTTGCTTCCTGGAAACTTCCCTAGCACTATGTTTCTCCATATCCCCATGATGTCTCCCTCTGTCTTGTTATCTCTTTCATTGCTTTCCCACTCCATCCCTGTTTCAGCTTGACCATCCTGTTTCCTTATGTTCTCATCCCCGATCCCCTACTCTCTATTGTGTTCCTCTCCTCCAATTTACTCAGGAAATCTGTTCTATTTCCCCTTTCCAGAGCAATCCATGCATCCTTCTTAGGGTCCTTCTTGTTAACTAGCTCTTCTGAAGCTGTGGGTTATAGTCTGATTACCTTTGATTTTCATCTCATATCCACTTATGAGTGAGTACATACCATGTTTGTCCTTCTGAGTCTGGTTACCTCACTCAGGAACATATATACATATGTATATATGTATGTATATACTTGTGTGTAACTTTGGAGCCTGTCCTGGCACTCACTCTGTAGCCCAGGCTGGCCTCAAACTCACAGAGATCTGTCTGACTCTACCTACTTTTTTAGTTTCATCCATTTGCCTACAAATTTCACGATATTATTGTATTTTACTGCTGTGTAGTACTCCATTGTGAATATGTACCACATTTCTTTTATGCTTTCTTCAGTTGAGGAGCCTCTAGGTTATTTCCAGGTTCTGGCTATTATGAATAATGCTGCTATGTACATTGTTGAGCAAGCGTCTTTGTGGTATGATTGAGCATTCCTTTGGTATGTGCCTAAGAGTAGTATTACTGGGTCTTGAGTTAGATTGATTCCCAATTTTCTGAGAAACTGTCATACTCATTTCCAAAGTGGCTGTACATGTTTGCACTCCCACCAACAGTGGAGAAGTGTTCCCCTTGCTCCACATCCTCTGATCCTCTGGCAAAATTTAGTGGTAGTACACAATATATCACCAAACACCCATTTGATGATAGTGTGTGTTCTTGCAAGCTGTATGAGGGCATTAGTGTCTGTAACACAAGAAAAAGGAAACTGCTAGTAGTGGTATTATAATTTTTACTGAGGGTATAGTTACGAAAATATTTAGGACAGTTTTGTCTGACTTGAAGTAAGAGAACAGGTATGAAAAAAGTCTAAGCAAACTTTGGCAGGCTTTTTCACATATTTTAGTGAGAATGATGATTTGTGTAATTGTTGCTTACAAGATATAAGGTCATTCGTTTGATAGATCTTGATACATTTACTATTGTCCAGATCAGTTCAGAATCACCCATTAGTTCTGCTCTATTACAACCTTGAGGGAATCAATGAGATTATTAACATTGTAATTAACATAGAAGTTCTGTTAGTAAAGTGAATTGCAATTGCACAACTTGCTGGTCCATGTTTCAGAGTTCTGCACCAAGATAAGTTATCTGTCAAATTCCTGCAAAAGAAACAAACTTCTGGATGATTTCTAAAGGAATTCTGTAAAATTTAGCATCTTTTTTTGTCAATTTACAAAATAAATAGAAACCTGTTAAATGCTTTTTGTAGAGTTGTCTAACAAAGATCCAAAGATACTACTTTGAGATTTTGAATAACTATCCAAATCTGTGAGTTTGATGACAGAATATCTGACAACCTCCTTAATTTAGAGAACATTAGTGGTTACAGTATGAACCATGGAATTAACTTTTTCTAAGAGTGCATGCCTATTGGAGCAGCATGCAACTTCCATAATAGTCAAATTGTAGGCTTATACACAATGTTCCCCTGTTTAAAGACTCCTCATATGTTATTTCAGGAAACATTGAGGGCTAAGGAATTGCAACTTCTCTCTCTCTCTCTCTCTCTCTCTCTCTCTCTCTCTCTCTCTCTCTTTAGATATTCAGGATAGGGATGATGTCTCTGAGATCCTCTAGACAAGAGAATTCACACCTCTGTCATGATAAGTTATTCATCTTCCTTATGGGTTTTTTCAGGTCTGGCCTGCACAGATGGAGGCAGGAGTTTCAGCCTTCTGTTAAGTCTTATTTTTTCATGTATCCTTATCTTGTAATAAGCTAACATGCAATTTTCTCTGGGGAGGCTGTGTCCTATTCAAGAGAAAGTGTACCAAGTGAGCTTCAGAAGGCCCCACTTTACAGTGCACTTGTAATTTAACACATTATATTCAACCATTCAATTTTTCATAACAAGTTTTACCTGCCCATTTTTAAATATTATTTTGTAGTAAGCAATCTTTAATGTTACTTTAAACTATTTTGAGTTCATTAGGGTTAACTTTAACAACATATATGAAGATTCTATAATGGGAATTATAATTTGGTTTTTCCCTTCAAGCTTGTCTGTAAATGAATGACATTTGTACTTAACATAGCTATACACGTAGTTCTAAGCACTTTAAATAATATGATCATTTATAAGGTCCATGACCAATTACTCTTTTTTTTAAAATTATATTTGTGTTTTAATTTTACATATCAGCCATGGGTTCCCCTCTCCTCCCCTTTCCTCCCCCTGCCCCTGCCTTCCCCCCAGCCCCTCCCCTTCATTCCCATCTCCTTAGGGCCAAGACTCTCCTGGGGATTCAGCTCAACCTGGTAGATTCAGTACAGGCAGGTCCAGTCCCCTCCTTCCAGGCTGAACAAAGTGTCCCCACATATGCACCAGGTTCCAACAGCCAGCTCATGCACTAAAGACGGGTCCAGGTCCCACTGCCTGGGTGCTTCCCAAACAGTTCAAGCTATTCAATTGTCTCATTTATCCAGAGAGTCTGATCAACAACTCCAGGGAAGCTACCTAAAAATCAGGACTCTAAGAAAGTCACAGGGATTTCCTAATGACAGATAAATGGATAAGATCTACATGAACAACCTGGATGACAGTGGGAGTAATGAAGGGCAAGGTTCGAGGGAAAGAGAGCTCAGGGGAGCAGGAGATCCCAGCTGGATCAAGAACAGAAAGGGAGAACAAGGAATAACAGACAATGATAAATGAAGATAACATGAGAACAGGAAGAAGCAAAGTGCTAGAGAGGTCTCCAGAAATCCACAATGATATATCCACTACAGACTACTGGCAATGGTAGAGAGAAAGCCTGATCTGATCTAGTCTAGTGATCAGTTGGCCAAACACCCGAACGGTTGTGCTGGAACTCTCATCCAATAACTGATGGAAGTGGATGCTGAGATCCTCAGCCAGGCCCCAGGTGGAGCTCCAGGAGTCCAATTGTCAAGAAAGAGGAGGGACTGTAAGAATGTGAATTGTTGAGACCAAGACTGTAAAAAGCACAGGGACAACTAGCGAAACTAATGGAAACCCATGAATTATGAACCAAAAGCTGTGGAGACCACATACTCTAATATCTTAGTTAGCTTTGTTGTAATAGTTTTTAATAAATTAGTAATTCTTTTAAGCTTATAATTTCATAATTTTACCCTTGTTGTAGTTTCTGAAGCTCAAAAAGCACAGTTTTTATATTGCAGCTATTTTAGTACAAAAATAAATGTTAAATAATATATGCAATCTATAGTGAGACTGGAAACCTCATTTTCCAGATACTTTTATAGCATATGTTTATAAAGTAAAAATTCTTAATATGACACAGTTTCTGCAAATGTCTGAAACTTAATAAAGTTTGCAAAGATGTTCATGATTGGATATACATTTTTGAAATCAGTTGTTGTTACCATGAATATAACATTATAATCTTGGGCACGTATAAATCTTAATCATCAAATATCTATCATCCTTAAGTGCTATTTTTCATAAACTTTGTACATAAGTTACTCAGACATAACATGACTTGCTGAAAAGCTTTCTTGGCTTTGTCTTCAACACTTAGTCTTTCACTTCTAGGAGAAAAAAAACTCATACAAAAATCTACTCTTAGCCAAAATATTTTGACCCTTTTTTTAAAAATTAGAAAGATATCGATCTAAAATTTTATATCAGTGTACAGATTTTTTTTCTCATATCTATTTCTTGTTACTTTCCTAAATAAGAGAGGAGGCCAAATTATATATATGGTATGATCTATTAAATTAAGATGACTTGTATTTATACTTCAACTCTGAACCCTTTTTTATTAGAAGTTTTAACCCAATATTCCTGCTTGTACATTTACATTCTTTGAACTATGTCCTCTATGGCCTTACAGATACTAAGAGAAAGAAGTTTACATTTCAGCAAGATTAAGCCCACAAACTGAAAAGGCTTGGCAATATACCCTATATAACAGATTTCCTAAATGTGCTTGGAAGTTTGGAGGTGTTTCCCCAAACTCTCAGGACTTGCCAGAGGAAAGTTTTCAGAGAATGTGGAAAGTTCCCAGAGCCATTAACTGAGCATGTCTGAAGATGAGACTTGTGATAGCAGAAGACCTAAATGGAGTGCCTTCAAGTAAGGTTCCATACCTCCCTTTGTCTTGACATTTGTTGAAGTGTTAGATTCATGGTCTGGTTGAATGGAGAAAGGCCTAGTAGATATCAGTTGGTGTCTGAGCAAAACAAAGAGGAATAACAGGAGAGAGGGGCAGAGAAGGAGATGAAAAAAATGATTGCTGGATGGACTGATGGCCCTGCCAAGCCTATACAAGTCCCCATGGCTAGAAAGTGATTGAGAACAAAAGAAGTCTCTTTGGAGCACTCAGGCCACCTGCTGAATCCCTTTGCCCTTTCTGGTTTACATCACTAGATATTTGATTTCTGGGGCACCTTAAAGTGACTGAAGTTAGAAGAGAACAGCCTCACTTCAACAGAAAATAAAACAACTATTTCAAACAGCATTGCACAGATCCTCTTCCATAGGAAAGGAGTAACTGCTTTGGTCAGGGTCTGGCGAGGTTGGTCAAAGTTTAGTCCAACAGTTCTTATCCAGGGTTTTAGAAGTTACCTACTCAAGTTCACATACCTGATTGAAAATCATGGAGAAGTACTTGGAGATGGACTATCTGACACTATCTCAAAAAGCTCCAGTTCCCTCTGAGAGGCAAACCTATCATGGGTAGTATAGTGGGGGACCCCAGTCAATCTCTACTTTAAACAACTATGAGAAGTGTAGGAGGACTGTGCTTCAATGGTGCTGTGAGCTTTGATTAGGGTTGAGTGAGGATTTCACCTGTATTATCCAAGGATAAAAATTATGCCTGATGATTTGAGTTCAAAGACACAATTATCTTCCCAGGTTGGGAGGTAAAGGGTATATTTCACTATAGATAAACAGAGAAAATGTTAAACTGGGCGGTGGTGGTGCATGCCATTAATCCTAGCACTCAGGAGGCAGAGGCAGGTGGATCTCTGTGAGTTTGAGGCCAGCCTGCTCTCCAAAGTGAGTTCTAGGAAAGGCACAAAGCTACATAGAGAAACCCTGTATCTAAAAGAAAAAAAAGAAAAAAGAAAAAAAAAGAAATTGTTGATGTGAATAGCAATTCCACTGCTGAATCCCACCATACCCCATTCTGGAACTTGGACCCATGCATAGTGAAGAGCTAATCATAGGCCACTCAGGGTAGGCTGTCTGAGGGAATGTGGGACTTATTCAAATTTTTCTATTGCTTTAGCTTCCTCTGTCATGAAGGCAAACTCTGAAATAGTCTTAAGTTTTCTGACCAACAGAAAAGAAATTGATACAGATCTGCTTTACAGCAGTCAGTGCCTGAAATGAAAGTAGAAGTCACTTGAGTGAGTTAGGATGCAAAGTTTTGTCTCAGTGTAGGAAAACTTTTGTGAGTCCTGGCAGTCCTGAGCCCCTTTAAATCATTGTCCCAAAATCACATTGCTACTGGAAGCTTGATATGTTTCTTCCTTAGAGATTTCAGAAAGAGAAAAATGAATATGTTTCCTCAAGAGTTTATCACCAAAGTCATAACAAATACATGGGAAACTGTTCCTTCAACTGCTTGGGGTCTGCATATGGGTTGAAATATGTGAACTCTGATGGAGCATGCAGCACTAGCAAAGTACAACATGAGCAGTTTGTACTCCCTATCAGAAAACAGCAGCTCTTACCTTGCAGGAACCTCCTCCACACATGTGCAGTTTTGACAATTATGGTTCCTCCATTCTAAGTTATCTACAGTGCTCTCGATGTCATGGTGAAAGATACCAGAGGCTCTAGAGGTCCAAAAAGATGGGGAGCAAGTGAAGTGAATGGCAAGAAAATTAATAGTAGGCTCTGATGATGTGGCTCAGTTTTAGAAGGCTTTCCTGACTACATGAAACTCCTGGTTTCCTTTGCAGCACTGGAACACTCAGACCATAGGGAAAACAAGTTTACTTTAACTAGAGGAGATGTGTGTCTCCAGATAGATGATTCTAGCTCTAAGGTTGCTAAAACTGGAAAGCCCCTGTTAAATGGCGGTAGCACAGGGGCAGGGCCTAGAAAAGCTGCTGGCTTTGCTAGAAGCCAAAAATGATATGACTGCTTTGTGGTGTCTTAGTTATGGTTTATATTTCTGTGATTGGAAACCATGAACAGGGCAACTTGGGGAGTTGTTCATTTGACTTAAACTTCCACCTCATTGTGAAGAGCCCAAGTCCCTGCCCAGACCCCTGCCTTGACTATTCTGCAGTCATGACAAGCTGTGGAAAATACCCAACAGAATGTAGGGTGCTGGCACAGCACAATATGCCCTTGAGCTCCCAATATTGAGTCTAGCTCTAGTTACAGAAACACGCCACCAGATGTCCTCATACAGTAAAAGATGCCAACTAAAAGTTATAGCATGCTCTGTCAGGATAAAGAAAATTTGCAGTAGTCACAACAACTGCTAATAGAGATAATAGGTTTCTTGCAGCTGCAAACTAACCAAGGACAGCACCTCCAGGTGAGAGAAAAACATCAAACCTGAGTCTGCTCCTATGTAGCCAATAGACCCCAAACTCTCCTTGCTCTACTCCCTATAAATAACCTGCCTCATTGCTAATTGAGGTCTCTCCTGCTCTGCTGCTGCATCAGAGAGTCCTGAGTTAATTTGTAACAATACAAAGACTCTTTGCTTTTGGTTTGGAATTGGTCTCTTGGTGGTCTTTGGGGGACTCTAGGTACAACAATAATCCATCACTGAAGGAAGTCAGGGCATAAACTCAAACAGGACAGGAATCTGAAGGCAGAAGCTGATGCAAAGGCCACAGAGGGATGCCACTTAGCAGCTTTTGTTACTCATGGCTTGTTCAGCCTGCTTTCATATCGAACACAGGATCACCAGCCCCTGGATGTTAGCAAACACAATCTGCTGCACCTTCCCCCAATCAACCACTAATTAAGAAAACTCCCTACAGCCAGATATTAAAGAGACATTCCCTTAATTGAGGTCTCTCCTTTCAGCTGCCTCTAGCTTGTTGTATCAACTTGTCAAAAAAAAAAACATAACACTATTATGCCATAACCTTTCTTTTTTCATCTTCAAGATCACACATAGAAATTAATGTTACAATATAAATATTCCAAATTTTAGAAGTCCCACTGTGTTCAAAATTTAAAACACTGAAAATTTTAGCCCCTTACAAATATTCAATTTTGAAATCCAATGTCTTTGTAAAGTTCCAGAATCTCTTTAAAAGTTCAAAATCTCTCAATTGTCAGTGCCTGTAAAATCAAAAGATAAATTAAGTACTTTCTTCAAGAGAGAAGAACCCAGGGCACACTCATATCCAAATCAAAGCAAAAATTAAACTCTAATTGTATAAATAACTCAATGTCCAATATCTTGGATCAGCTCTAGATCTGGGCTCCTTTAGAGTGCTTGGGTCTCTTCTCTGACTCCACCCACTGCAGCACACATGTCTTGCATACTAGGCTCAGGTCATCTCCACTACACACATGCTGCTGTTCTTTGTTATCATTCCACTGATATGGTATTGACATCTCCAAAATGCTGGGGTCTCTTGTTGCACCTGGGATGCAGTTTTACTAGTAGCATCTCCTAGGCTCTCTTCAGGGTGCCAAAATTTAGCTCCTGTCCATGACACCTTCAATACTGGGGCTCAACTGCCACTGAGGTTACATGTTCTTCAATGGCCTATCTTGACTTCTCACAGTTCCAAGCCCCAGCTGCTTTTCATAACTCCTTTATGTTCTCAAAACCAATACAACCTGGGTGACTCTTACAGTACCACATTCAGTTATGAGCTCAAGGTACAACATCGGCTAACACTAGAAGACAGTTTCAGCATGCTGATTCCCAGAAAACACTTCCCAGAAGATTTCAATTCAGTGATACTGGTCTCTTCTTAATTGCCACTAATTTCTCAGCTACAGCTGACCAACATTAATTGTTCCAGTAAAGCAAAGGTTTTCTTTTAGTGGTTCTCATTTCTTGCAAATCATCAATAAGATTTCTTCAGCCCCAGCTACCAGAAACACAGATCCTCCTTTAAATAATATTTATTTATTTATTTTACAACCCAACCTTTGTTTCCTCTCCCTCCTCTCCTCCAAGTCCCTCCTGCTTCCTCCTCTCTGCCCCCCCCATTCTTCATCTTTTTCTATTCAGAGAAGGACAGGTCTCCCATAGATATTGACAGAACATGGCATAACAAGTTGCAATAAGACTAAGCATCCTCAACCCAGTATGAGGAATAGGGTCCTAAAAGCCAACAAAGATATCAGAGACCTACAGTCTACCCTGTCTGTGAAATGTGCTGGGGTAAGAGTGGCACAGAGATTGTGGGAGTGGTCAACCAATGACTGGTCTGGCCTGAGACCCATGCCACAAGAGTGAGCCCACCTCTGACACTGCCTAGGGCACCAGCATCCAGAGGCTGGAGAAACAGAACTGGAGAACAAAAATGTCAATGTAATGATTCTTAATGATATTCTTCTGCTATACTCTAAGATTGGTGCCCAGCCTAGTAGTCATCAAAGAGTCTTAATCCAGCAACTGGTGAAAACTGATATAGAGACCCACAGTCAAACATTAAGTTGAGCTTAGGGGATCCTGCTGAAGAAAGGGAGGAAGGAATGTAGGAGCCAGAAAGGTCAAGGACATCATAAGAAAAACCCACAGAATTAATTAACCTGGGCTCATATGACCTCACAGAGACTGAACTGACAACCAGGGAGTCTGCATGGAACTGCCCAAGGCCCTTTGCATATATATATATATAACAGTTGTGTATTTTGGTTTTCTTTTGAGAAATGCAGGTTAACTCAACATATGTAATGGCCCTGAGAGAATCTTTAAATGACTCTCAAATTTCCCCCTAGCACATTATGCTTCAGACCTTCATAGTCTGTAGAGGTTGTCTATATCTCTCTCCATTTGACAGAATTTTATCAGCACTTGCAGTAGTTGGTAGGATACAACAAAACTACAGGTGAGTTTGGGTAGAGCAACGATGTTGTTATTGACAGCAATGATGTTGTTATTGACATGGGAAAAGAGACCTGCAACTGAAGAAAATTTTCATGAGTTAGTGAACACTGCATGGGAATTTTTGCATGGTGATTTGTTCTGGTCAGTGAGAAGGGGCTAGTAGTAGAGGCATACACAGTACAGAGAGTGTTGAGATATGTCACTGTTGTCAGGCCACCTAGACAGTGGCTGTAAGTTAGAGAAATTACAAGATAGCTGGATAGCAGTCTTTTTCTGTGTGGTGTGTAGTAGCAGACATGCTTGAAGGATATATGACTGGTTTCTACCTCTGAATGGCCCATCAGTGACAGAAGTATCAGTTAAACATTTGCAGAAGCAACATAACTACTCCTGTGGATAATGTGAGATGTGATGGAGGGAGGTCTCTGAAAATGCTCAGGCCAGCAGAGGAATGATCCACATGAGGCAAGAAGGAAATCCAATTCAATACAATTTAGTAGGCAGTGTTGGTTCAAACTTTTAGAGCAGCGGTTCTCAGTTTGTGGGTTGGGTTATGGACCCTTTGGAGACCCCTATCACAGAGAGCATCAAAGACTATCAGAAAACAGATATTTACATTATTGTTCACAGCAATAAAAATGTTACAGTTATGAAATATCAATGAAAATAATTTTATGGCTGGGGGTTACCCCACAATGAGGAACTGTATTAAAGAGTTAAAGCATTAGGAAGGTTGAGAATCACTCTTCTAGAGTCTGACAGCAGGAAGTTTATTTTAGACATAGTGAAGTACAGTTCAATTTTTGAAAAAAAGTTTCTTATAACAATCATGTCAAACCTGGATGCACTATAAAGTACAAGGCATGACTACCTTGAATTTTTTTTGCAAAGTACATGTGACCTCTACCTATAGCTTAAGGTCCCAGGATATGGTTGGTCTCAGTCATACAGATAGCATAGTCATCACCAGACTGTAAAGTACATGAGACATCTCCTGTAAGGTTGGGTTCTATTGAGTGAGAAACAAAATTAAAATAAAGTTCTAACATGGAAGAGTCAAGAATAAACACAGTAATGTGGGGGAATTCAGGTGTGGCCTAGCCATACAGACAGAACAAGCTATTAACATCATCAACTCTCAGCATTTAGGTTGGAAAATGGCTATACATATCTATCACTGCCCTGAGGGCCAACCTCTAGCAGTGCAGGGCTTAAAAGGAATCCACAGAGTTGGCATACTAGACCATTTTTGTCTGAGGTGGTAAAGGAAAAGTCACACACTCTCTTGATGGTTTCCTTTGGACCTTTTCTGTATTCTTCTTCTGTATTCTTATTTTATTTTTACACTATAGCTTATATATCCCAACAAAATCTTTCAGGCACGTGGTTACATTCTAACTTGAGAGTGAATTATTATAATGAATACAGGTAAAAAACATGTTTTTCATTTCCCTTACATAATTAAAACAAAGTCATCTAAAAAACACACATATATTTTCATCTAAGGAATTTGTTATAGATTAACAGAGTGTGAGCAAGCAGGGCATTTTTCTCATCCAGTTCTTTTGCTGGCAGGCTACATATTGTGCTTACAAAGAAAGATTCAATCACTTTATTAGACTATCTTTAAAGATAATCTTATAAGGAACCTTAAAGGAATCATAACCCTAAATGTTTAAGCATGAAAACCAGTCAGTTCTGCTTTAAATCTTTAGGGTACATACCCACTCATCAACAGATTTTATATCAAGATATTGAGGGAAGAAATGGATACAAGGAATTAATTATCATCTTTGATCACCAGCCAATTCTAGTAAGGAAAGAATGTTAGCTAATAATTGAGTTGCTTTGTTTTTGATCCCTAACCTAATAAATCTATCCCTGAGCTATGTGTCCTTGTGAACTTTTAGAATTTTTAATTTCAAAGCTATTATCAAAACATCTTAATCTAACCTCAGGTCATTCTAAGTCTTTCTTTCAGCTATGATACATACTGAAACATGTGAATGCATCTTTCATCATCAAGATTAAGAGAATTCAAGCCAACCTGACTCCTGGGATTCAATTGTTTTCCTTAATCATTAACCTAAACTATGATCTGTGCAGCTCCTTAAGTGAAACTTATAGGTTCTAGATGTATGACACTTCTTTGTATTTATTTTCAATCATCAAAACTCTATTTAAACTCACATTATTATTATCAATTAGACAGTACAGCTTAGGAAGAAACCATCTTCCTAAAAATGCACAGGTAAAATTCCCAGTAGAACAAGATATATCCATGACATAAACACACTGCATTGTGGTGATATTTTATTTGTGATCTAAGAAATAAAGCTTGCCTAGGTATCAAAGGACAAAGCCAGCTACTATATTAAACATAGAGGTCAGTCAATGGTAGTACGAATCTTTAATCCTAGCATTTGTGAGACAGAGTTTCATCCAGATCTCTGTGAATTGAATGCCTCTCTGGGAACAGAGCCAGGCATAGTGGCACATGCCTTTAATTCCAAAACTAGTTAACCCTAGAGGTCTGTACAGACAGACAGGAAGTGATAGAGCTAAGCAGAAAGAGGAAGTGATGTAGCTGGGCAGAGAGAGGAAGTAAGATAGCAGGGCACAGAAAGTTATATAGGCATGGGTATACAAGAAGAAGCTCTCTCTTGGGCTTAGAATTTTCTAGCAGTAAGAACGTGTGGCTGGCTTGTTTTATCCCTCTGATCTTTCAGATTTCACACCAGGATTTCTGACTCCAGGATTTTTTTTAATAATAAGACTATTTAGCAATTCATATTACACTACATTACAGGTAATGGGGGATCTCCTCACCCCCATCTACACCATGGCAGATACCAGAGAAAAATGGCAGTGGCAAACATGTGAAGGTACAGCAGGAGCAAAAGACATTCTGGAGTCTGTGATCTCCGGGCCTTGCCTATCCAGGATTCACCCATCAAGGTTTTGCTTCCTGGTGGGCTGATACCCTGAACTTTAATTGCCACCTGCTGCTTATTGGAAAAGACCACTGGCACATGCCTTTTCCATTGGGGAAAAAAAAAAAAACAGGTTGCTTAACACTCCTGGTTTCCACAGTGCTTAACTGTGAGCACAAAGACCTCATGCCCTCATACATCTCCCTATTTCTACGTTTTTAAAAAATAATAGTGGCTGTAATATAGAGCATGACTGATTGCATTGCCTCTATGGGTATTCTAATTCATATATGAATGTCTACATGGATTATAAGAATAGGTAATAGAAGACCAAGCAAGGGGAATGCCATCTCAACCAAGATGACCATTCACTGATAACTTGAGATATTTTTGTCTATCTCTTTATGTAAATAATTAATTCGATTATCAATAGTATGAGAAACACCTGACACATCAAAGCAACACATGCCAAGAAATTGTTTGCCACCAAGATTATGCTTGGACAAAAAGTAATCTATAGTGCCTTTAATTTGTAAAATTGCCATCTTCAACTCATGCTTTCTTGATTATTTTCTGATAATATTTTTGCTTTATGGTGGTAGTTTTACTAATAATGCAGGCCATCATTTGAGGCCTTTCTTTGTACTCCAGTAATCATTTATGAGATAGGCAATAAAAAGCCATTATGGCTGCAACCATTACAGGATTCACTAGATCCAAGGAATCATCACAGTTTTAGAGAAATCAATCTTAATTCTATTGATTGACACTAAATACTTGACAAAATGGATGTAATATGGCCAATCTCACATAAACCTTTACAACCAAAATGAAGGGCAGTATAAGCAGCATTTTCATAAAATATGTCCTTTGCAAAGGCCGTTGTTTTTCAGAGGGAAGAGTCTGATTAGAGGTGGAATTATAATGAGGAGGGGGATATGTACATTTAAAACATAAGCAATGTGAGGGAAAAACACCATTGACAGAAATATTAGGAGAAGCCCTATGACCATGGGTGCAGGGAGATTCTATTTTGCCCCTTGTTATTTGGGCATAGTGCATGTGAGTGAGTACTATGCCATATCAAGTTTGTTTTAAGAGCTCAGGAAATGATTGGTCTCCTCTGATACAAAAAGTTTGTTTTTGTTCACCATCATGTGCCAGAGGTTATTTTCTAGACAGCTGGCAGTGGATGGTGGTTTTTTAGGTACAATAATAGCAAATTTGGTAAGGATTACATCAGCTATTCCCCTTTTCCTCTTAATACCACTATAGCTTCCACAATCAGAGTTTCCTAAAGAATACTCATTCTAAAATCCATATTATTTCATTTTAACTAATCAGTTAGATAAGTGCAACAAAAATATCCTCCAATTCATGTGACTGAATATTTGTATACCATCTTGCTCTATAGGATAAAAATTATCTTTACCATTGTAAAAATTATCACAGTGTCTCCTATTACAGGTGTGTCTTTTATCCCTTCTGATGAAAAAAATGGATTCTGCATTAACATAATTGACTGGAAGTTAACATGCAATAAAATTAGGATACATAACAATATCATTTTAGGGTTAGTAGTATTTTCCCCTTGTTTTTTTTCCAAAGTCTCAGCTTGATGAATTTTTAAAAGTTTGGATATCTCTTCAAGTGATCTTCTTACCCTTCCTTTTGGGATATTTTTTGTTGAAATTTTCCTCTGCCTTCAGATGTTCCATTGGTCCAGTGGTCTCAGGGATGCCATCCTGGTTAAATTCATCAGAGTGGGATCCATCTGAGACTTTGTTCATTTTCTGGAAAGACAGAACTATAATTTCATCTGATGTTAGAAGAATGTCAGGCACTTTCCATTGATTAGTTTCTCAGACTTTTCATTTACCGTATAATTTATGTTGTGTCTTCTTTAGGGCAAAATGTGTTTGCAGAACAATAGCTTTATCCTTTTAAGTAAAAAAAAAAAAAATTAAAGTTGACATAGCTAAATACAAATTTAGGTGGATGTCTATAGTATACTTTTTTATTTTATTTTTTAAATTTGCCAATTAAGTATTTGATGGTGTCATTTCACAACAGCTTGTTCCTTTGATTAGTATTAAAATTGCTCAAATAAATTTTTAGCATAAGCAGAGAACCATCATTAGTATTTCGTTCAAATGGGAACCCTAGGAAGGAAATGTGTCAAGAGTTACTTCACAAAGTCAAATTCCACATGTGGCACAATGGTATTTTTCTTCCAGACCTTCATGTCACACCGGTGACAGACTGTGCTCTGTAGCTGGTTAGTCAGGGAGAAAGAAGCATTATGTATGCCCATAGGGTATTCAAGCACATGTCTCTACATACTTGACCGCAGAGAAGGTCATAGACACAGTCAGCCATAGTTTCAGACGTCAAACTGATGTCTACCCATTACTAATTTCAGGTGGCTGAAAGGACTATAGGCTACAGGACTTTAAGTTCCAGTCAGATTATATGGGAGGGTGAGTCCCAAATGTGAATCACTGGGTAACCATCAGGAGCCATAGTGGTCACATACACCATTCCACCTTCCCTGCCAAAACAAGTCTTGAAGAAAATTTGTCCTTGGTCTCTCTGTTAAATTAACACACTCTAATTTGCGTTCACAACTCTTTTGGTGAGAAGTAAATAATCCTGTCCCTTATTTCTATTTGAATAGATTCTTTCTTACCTATTCCAAAGGTCAAGCCCCTCATATAGGGCACCAGAGGTGAGGTTCTCTGCAAATGCTACACCTAGCAGAGCAACAATCGACATGAGTCACAGAGGAAATCTGGTTCAACACAACTCAGTAGCTGGTGTCAGTACACACTTTAAGGGCTGGCCATGAGGCAGTTTATTTTAGACATATTGAAGTA
Source organism: Onychomys torridus (assembly GCF_903995425.1). NCBI lineage: Eukaryota > Metazoa > Chordata > Mammalia > Rodentia > Cricetidae > Onychomys > Onychomys torridus. The sequence goes on from NW_023411189.1 coordinate 201,074, forward strand.
CAGTACAATTTTAGAAAAAGATTTTCTCATAACAATCTCACTCCTATGTCCCAAATGAAGTTTAAAATATGATTTCATTGATTATTTTTTGCAAAATATATGAGTCCTATAACAACAAGATGGGTTCTATAACTTATGGGCCTAGGATATGGTGTGATCCCAGATATATCGATAACAGAAGTTACCAGGCCATAAAGTACACAAGACACCTGAACATATAAGCTTGTGTTCTATTGACTGAGAATCAAAACTTAAGTTCTAGGGAGGAAAAGTACTGGATAAACATATTAGTCTGGGGAATTTGGATATACCTTGGCCCTCTAGACAGCACAGATCACCAGCCTATTAACAACATCCACTTTCAGGCTTTAAGTTGGAAAACAGGTATATACATCGCTTCCACTGAAAAGACAGGTCTACATGCTTATCATTCCTGGTTTCTGTAATGCTTATCTGTGAGCACAAAGACCTCTTGACTTCTGAAAGTTGTCTCACGGTGAATGTCAGCTATGAGTGATAACTCTGGTGTAAGGTAGACTCTGGTGTAAGGTAGCAATTGTTGCCATAAAAAGCTATGTGAGGCGTTTAATTTGGTATTGGCATCCAACAACAGGTATATTGGACTAATGAAGAGAAATGGAAGTGTTGGTTAATGTTCTTTATAGCTATGGGGGGACACAACTCTAAGAGGGCCTGGATCACACCAGTACTATAGAGCACCTTGTGTCACCCTCTGAAGCTGGAACCCTTTGGATACAAGTAGCAAATAGGATGGGAGGAGCCTAGAAAAAACAAAATGTGCACCTTGAGACCCATGTTTGGTAAGATAAATGGAAAATCTACAAGCCAGAATATAGACATTACTGTTCCTTATGTTCAGGTGTCTGAGTTTATGGTCATCAAAGGCATTTTAACACTGAACTGGGTGGTGGGTGGTACACACCTTTAATCCTAGCACTCAGCAGGCAAAGGCCAGCAGAACTCTGTGAGTGTGAGGCGAGCCACTGGTTCACAGAGAAACCCTGTCTCAACAAACAAAAACAAAAACAAAACAAAACAAAACAAAACAAAAAAACAACAAAAAATGTATAGTTCAACACTGAAGTCGTAGTAGTCACATAGACCATGCCACCCACCCTGACAAAAGAAGTCTTGAAGAAAATTTCTTCTCTGTCCGTCTGTTAATTTAACACACTCTAATTTACATTCACAACTCTTTGGGCGACAAGTAAAAAAAAAAAAAAATCCTGTCCCTTTTTTTCTATTTGAAAAGAACCTTTCTTACCTTTTCTAAAGTTCAAGCCCCTCATAGTGGGCACCAGAGGTGAGGTCCTACTGATAATAATTTTGAATGCTTTGAATGTGGGACTTGGAGAAATAAGATTGAGCCTGTTCAGGTCTTATTTGCTGTCACGCTCTTTGTGAGTTCAGGCTTACTACTCCTGGTTGCAGCTGGAAAATGCTGTTTAATTGGAGTCATCTACCACCTCTGCCTCCTAATCATTCTACCTGCTCTTCTGCATAGAGCCAAGTGGCATGAAGGGAGAGGTTTGATGATGATATTCCATTTAGGAATAAGTGCACCATAGTCTCTCTTCATCAGCATGCTATTCAGTTGTAAGTTTCTGTATTATTTCCCAGCTATGGTGAAAAGATTTTTGATGAGTGTTGAAAAATGCACTGATATACAAGAGTAATTTTATTGCTAGATGTCTGTTAGCCAAAGAATAGTAGTGGGTTTTCACCTAAGCCCATGAGTTATGTAGACTAAGGTTCTTGTCCATTAGCAGTGTCAGATATGGGCTACACCTTATGGAATGACCCTTAAATCCAATCAAAATTGGTTATTAAATTACATAACAATTTTGTTACTGTATACCCACTTTATCCTACAGTAAGGTCCCAGTTGTAAGTAGGAGGGGTTGTATCTGGGTGGAAGTGATGATTTCTGTTCTCTTCCAGTAATGTACAGAGTACCTTCTAACTTTAGAATTTCTAATCACTAGGAGTGAAACTTCTTGATGTCATAAATAAGCAGTATTCCTCATACTAGGGGCTTACCATCAGGTTGTAGAGATTAATTGATAGCCTTGTCTGTAGAATATGATTTTCTAGAAGCCTATTTGACCCTGCTAATGAATTACTAAACATTAAAAACTCATTTCTGACACTGGAGGTTTTATTTGGTGGCATAAAGTAACTAATTGGGGACTGTCTCTCCTATTGTAAGATGATTATTGAATTTCCATTTATATATGTATATATTTTAGTAATCTTTTAAGTATTTTTTTGACAAATTCATACTTAAGTACTTCATTTAGTTTATTTCCACCCATTTTATTTGTATGTTAATGAATAAAATTTGTCTGGAGATCAGAGGACATAGATAGCCAGCCATAAACAAAAGTCAGGTGGTGGTAGCACATGCCCTTAAACAAATTACATGGCAGGCAGACTCTCTATGCATTCAAGGACACAGCCAAGCATGGTTTCACATGCCTTTAATCCCAGTACCAACCATACAGACCTGGAAGTCTGTACAGACTGGCAGTGACAAGGAAGTGAGGTGGCTGGGATAAGAACCATTGAGAATGCAGAACAGCAAGGCAATAAAGGGGCAGGTTAGACAGGAAGAAGCTGCTTCTCTTGGGAAAATATGGTGGTATGGTGAGCTAAGGTTAGCTGGTGGCCATTCCTAATTCTCTGACCTTTACAGCTTTCATCCCTGTATTTGGCTCTGTGTTTCTTATTTAATAAAACTGTTTAGAAATTAATTCTCTTTCTCCTTGCCTCCTCTACTTTTTGTGTGTGTATGGGTGTGTGTATGTGTGTGTGTGTGTGTGTGTGTGTGTGTGTGTGTGTGTCTGTCTGTCTGTCTGTCTGTGGTTGTGTCTATGTGTCTGTGCTTCTCTGAGCTTGTGTCTATTTTTTGGGACTGAACTCTTTGGCTATTCTGTCACATCAAAGGACACATCCAAGGAGAATACTGCTTCTCTATCACTTATACCTGCCCTTGCTTATATTTCCTCAACTGGCAGTGGTACATGAGTTTTCCATCATCTACATTGGCATTTCAACTTGAAGAGTCATTATATTATTCTCCTTTAGATATCCTTATTGTTGAGATTTCATGAATATATTAACCTGGACAGAATACACAAGGCCTCAATCTTTGTTCAGAAATGAACTGTAGGCAACTGAGCAAAGCTGAGAAAGGAAGATATGACGTTTTTCAGGGAAAAAACCCACCATTTGGTTCTCTAGTACCAATAGTCAGCTTGAAAAACATACAGGTAGCATTCAATAGACTGATTAGGTTATGTTGAACCTAACTATTCACACTGCCTGTGCATAAATACCCATCATATATGTCTTAGACTATGGGCATCTAAAATCATTTTCTCTTCCTCCAGACCCACATTGAAAGGAAGTCTCTGAGGACTGCTGTAGACACTAGAAAAGTCTTGGTGCCCCAGTTTCTGCATGAGCTTGTCTAGGTATACTGTGTTGCTCCAATTGTGCAATATCAGTCAATTGAGATTCTCTCTTTGCTACAAGATCTTAAAGGATAAAATACTTCCTATATTATATATTTTGGGGCGTGGTCTTTTATTAAAGATGAACAAATATTCCTGAGCTTATGTTCTTTTCTTTCCATGGATCGCCAAGGAAATGAAAGCAGGGGGAGAATAAATAGCACATAGAACCTACAAGTAGCACATGATACTGTGATGATAAATAAACCTCCTGTGAGAGAATCACTCTCTCTCAGGTGAGACAGTCAGGAGTGTGATGATCCACCAGCATAAACAAGTACAGTAAATATAGGAAAATATCTTTCATTACCTTTCTTGATTAATCACAAGGTGAGGGCTTCAAATAATTTAAAAACAAATGTCAAGTTTAAATTAAAGAATGAAATGTAGTTGGATATATTGATGGATACTTCTGTCAGTTCGTAGGATTCAGAGTACCTTCTAGCACAATGAAATCTAATTAATAGGAAGGAAGTGACTTTTCAAAGACAAGTTTTACCCATAAAAACTACAGTTATCAATAGGTATAAAGAAAAAATGCTTAGATTATTGTTAGGGATTATGCTGGTTTAGTAAAATTGTGAAGATTAGTACGTTCTCCTTGAGGAACCATGACAACATTAACACTCAATAGCTTATTGGGGCCAGGAGGTGCACACCTTTAATGCCAGCACTCGGGAGGCAGAGGCAGGCGGATCTCTGTGAGTTCGAGGCCAGCCTGTGCTACCAAGTGAGTTCCAGGAAAGGTACAAAGCTACACAGAGAAACCCAGTCTCACACCCCCTTGCCCGAAAAATAGCTTATTGGGTATCCAGTACCAGGCATAGCTTTCTTCATGTTTATTAGGTCTCAATTACAATTAGAGAGCTGTTGGTTACTGTCAATGTATATGTTCCTGTATGACACCCTTATGGTTATTAGGCTATGTTGGTAGTTATTTTGATTCATAGGTGTCACAGCTGGGTAGGAATGTTGTTTGCTTCCTTCCTTTAAAAGTTTTCATGGCATTTTCTGGTACCTTGAAAATTAGTCCTCAGGTAAAAGGCATTCAGGTTCATATGAGCTCAAAAAAGTCTAGACCTTGTGCCTGAAGTGTATGTTGTTTTCAACAATAGGGACTTACTCTCTAGCTTTGAGGGCCCACCATAGGCAAGAGGAATGATCTATATGATCTCAGAGTCTCTTGGACAGACCCAAATGGCAAATCAAAAGAGGGCGTCTTATACTGGTTATTGGAATTTTGTTTTGTTGAGGGATCATTGCCTGATCACCCAAGAAAAGTTAAGTTAAACTTGATATGTGTATTTATTCATAGATTCATATTTATTATATACTTTAGATATGTAGTTGGTAGTGTTATTTCTGGTGACATTTTAGGCATACCTATTGTTATTTTTTCTTCTCTTTTATTTGCATATTCCCTCCACAAATAGCACACATTTCTTGATCTCCCTGATGAGACCTTTATTGATGGTTTTGTACGTGAATTATTCAGTTAATTTCCGAAAAGCAAGGCTACATTCAGAGATATTTGTATGTTTAATCATCATATTTGTAAGAAAAAACAATAAAATTATGGAGCATGAGAAGGTAGAAATTAAAAATAGCAAGTAGGAAAGAAGAAAGGAATATTGACAGGACAAAGAAGGGGAAGAATGACATGGCCATAGAAGGGAGCAGGTGTTGAAAGAATAATATCCATCAGGAATAGAATGAGATGAATGGTAAGGAGTGATATAATCCTTAGGATAAACTGTAACATGAATCTTAAAAGGCCTTATTAATAGAAAAACACAGAGCCAGTTATTGGGGTGAAAGCTGAAAGATCAGAGAAACAGAACCAGCCACAGCTAACCTCACCTCATCAACTCCTCAGTTGATCCTGTTTCCACAAATCCTCAGATTGAATGCCTCTGAGTCCTCACCCCTGAGGGTCTCAGTTGAACTGCTGCTTAGTTCCTGTCTCCTCATGCCTTATATACTATTCTCCACCCATCCATATCACTTCCTGGGTTTAAAGGTGTGTGTGCTTTCCAAGCAAAGGCATGAGATCTCAAGTGCTGGCATTAAAGACATGCCACCACTGCCTAACTCTGTTCCCAGTATGGCCTTGAACTCACAGATATCCAGATGATTCTCTGCCTCCCAAGTGATAGGATTAAGGGTGTGTGCCACCATTGTCTGGCCTCTATGTCTAATCTAAGATGGCTCTGTCCTCTGATCCCCAGATAAGTTTAATAGGGTACACAATATATCATCACAATAAACATATGATATTCTTGCAGTAAAATTGTGTTCTATTTTATGATTTGGAATGCTTAAATTGTGCGTGTAGCTAGAGTTTTCCTGGTCCTGCCTGGCCCACGGTCAGGACAAATCTCTCTCACCCACCAGTCCTGCAACTGTTCTGCCCCAACCAATTGTAAAGTTGGGGCATCTGTCTTCTGCCTACAGGTCTAGAGTGTCTCAGTCATTTCTCTCTTAGTCCTGTAGAATGTCTGGCAGTTTTCTATGCAAACTCTGCAAAAAAAGGAATCTGAAGGACCATTTTGCCAAGCAAAGTTCAGTGGTCACCTTTCCATGGGTCCATTTGATCAAGCAGTCCAGGCAAGAACAGTTTCTTGACCAAATAGCTATTTTTGCCAAGAAGAAGATAAACTCCATATGGAGTGTCTTCAATGGCCATCCTCCTCTCTGAAGTAAATTGATGCTGCCAGGAGCAGACATGTCTCACTGTCAAGAAATTCTAAATTTTTAAAGTATTTTAAATGACATATTTTGTAGCTCTTTGAAGTTTTTGAAGATTACCTGTCTAACTGAAATATATCTATGTATACCTAGAAAACTTAAATAACATGCTACAAGTTTGACTATCATAGAAGATTAAGTATTAATCTGTATTTCTTAATTATCCATTCCAATCTGAATGAGTTACATAAGCATAATACCTCAAACCAGGATATATATAGCATATAAAATTAAGTTTAAACTTTTATCAATAGACTAAATTCCATAGCAATGTAAAACACTTTAAACAAGATGCTCTTTAAAAGTAGACTTAATAATCTACCCTTTCATCCTACCATATCTATATCATATTCCACTTTCTTCTTTAGAAAGAGATTGCATTTATATTCAACCTGTTTTAAATAAAAATATTGGATTTTCTCTCTTCCACACCAGAGGGCTCTTCTGATATGGAACAAAAGAAACTCTTAACATTTTTTAAACAATATGTTTGGGTTTAGAGAAGGAGTGAGCCAATTCCATCTCCAAAACTAGCTTGGTATATTTGAAATTTGGGTGTAGATTCTCTTACTACTTCCTGCTGGAGGGGGCAATAAATCTTATGGGGACACAAAGAACATTTTAGGATTATGGAATAATTTGTGAGGGTGTCTTGTCTGAGTCAGTTGCCTTGAAACTGTTCTGGATGTTGGATCATCTGGGCCATGGTGTCATCAGAAACCTTTCAGGGGGTCTTGGCTGGTCAAACTTGATGTGTCTTAATCTGGAACAAATCAATAGCCTCTGGATTTCTGTGGAAATAAAAGCAGAGGTTCCTTTCCAAAGCAACATATACTTACATCCAAATTTTGAATTCAAGGTACCTTTAAAATATACATATTGGCTTAACTCAACAGCTTTTTATGATCAAATGTTTTTCTGCAGTTAAAAATTCACCAGGTGGTGGTGGCGGCACATGCCTTTAATGCCAGCACTCGCAAGGCAGAGGCAGGTGGATCTCTATGAGTTCGAGGAAACCCTGGTCTACAAAGCAAGTTCCAGGAAAGGAGAAAAGCTACACAGAGAAACCCTGTCTCAAAAAAACAAAACAAAAAAAAAATCCATTTGCCTGCAAAGCTCATGATGTCATTGTTTTTATCTGCTGAGTAGTACTCCATTGTGTATATGTACCATATTTTCTTCATCCATTCTTCAGTTGAAGGGCATCTAGGTTGTTTCCAGGTTCTGGCTATTATAAACAAAGCTGATATGAACATAGTTGAGCAAATGCCCTTGTGGAAGTGGATGCAGAGATCCTCAGCCAGGCCCCAGGTAGAGCTCCAGGTGTCCAACTGTCGAGAAAGAGGAGGGTCTGCAAGAGCGTGAATTGTTGAATCCAAGATTGCAAAAAGCACAGGGACAAATAGCCAAACGAATGGAAGCACATGAATTATGAACCAAAGGCTGTGGAGCCCCCAGCTGGATCAGGCCCTCTGGATAAGTGAGACAATTGAATAGCTTGATCTGCTAGGGAGGCACCCAGTCTGTGGGACCAGAATCTGTCCTTAGTGCATGAGCTGGCTGTTTGAAACCTTGGGCTTACACAGGGACACTTTGCTCAGTCTGGAAGGAGGGGACTGGACATGCCTGTGCTGAACCACCAGGTTTAAATGAATCCCCAGGGGTGCCTTGATCCTGGAGGAGATGGGAATGGAGGGGAGGGGCTGGGGAGAAAGCGGGGGTGAGGTCGGGAGGGGGGAGGACAGGGGAACCCATGGCTGATGTATAAAATTTAAAACACATAATAATAAAGAGAAAAAATCCCAAAGACAACACAATCCGGATTCACTGTGTAAGATCCATCTTTATGTGGCTTATTTTTTATACTACCTTTACTGTCTCTTTAAAGACTGTATTTTAAAAAACTATCTATGTTTTTATATAACTGTATATATTCCTTTTTCTCTCTTTTCCAAGCCTATGTACATTTTTACACACATTGTAAAGCATTTAAACTCTTGTTCCATCTGGATATGTCTTATTGTGAATCTATTGTTTTAAACTACAGCATTCTAAGACTGAAAAGGCACTGTGGCTGCAGGCTCCACCCACCTTAGCTTCTCAACATGGTAGTGGTACATCTACCACCAGCTCTGGGAGCCATCAACTCTTAGAAACAGTGGGTCTATGCTTTTATCAAAGCACTATGGATCCCAGAAATCTCTTTTTTTTTTCAGCCAGCAAAAACAAAAACAAAAACAAAAACAAAAACAAAAACAAAAACCTACATCCAACACACAGCACAGTCTGCAGCTTGGAGTCACCTCTATGTAACATAGCATAGGTCAAGCCCACACGCAGGCCAGGAACACACCATAGAGTAGCTCAAACCTGTAGGCTGCTGCTACCTTGAGAGAGACAACTAAAAAGCTGTTTTTAGCTCCATTTTAGAATCCTTTTTCTCAGGTTTTAGGTGGAAACTCTTGCCCCACATTGGACACCATTTGTAGCGAATGTTTTTCTGATCTTGCCTGGCCCACAGTCAGGACAAATCTCTCTCAACTGCCATTTCTTCAGCTGCTCAGACCCACCCAAGTAAAGGCACAGAGACTTATATTGCTTACAAACTGTATGGCTGTGGCAGGCTTCTTGCTAACTGTTCTTATATCTTAAATCAACCCACTTCTATTAATCTATAAGTTGCCATGTGGCTCATGGCTTACTGGTATCTTATCATCTTCTCATGGTGGTGGCTGCCAGCATCTCTCTGCCTCAGCCTTCCAGTTCCCAGAATTCTCTTCTCACCTTGTCCTGCCTCTACTTCCTGCCTGGCTACTGGCCAATCAGTGCTTTATTTATTAACCAATCAGAGCAACACGTTTAACATACAGAACATTCCACAGCATGTGCCCATAACACCAGACCCCCTAGCAAGACCACCAAAGAAGTGATATCTGATGCAAAACACACAGGGGTTTATTGATAACAAGCAGGCCTGGGCTTATTCCATGTCCAACTCTCAGACACAGCAGGTGGAGGAGGAAGGCCCTGAACTCTGAAATGAGGGGTTTATAAAGGGAAAAATAACAAGCAGGGTGGCACAAGCCTTTGTGTCATATGATTGGGTAAGGGTATGTAACATTTGAATTTACTGGCTGGGGGTTACAATTATCATTTTGGGGCAGGCTTGGACAAGTCCCAGGCTCTGTCCTCGAACTGCCATCTAAGCTTGCTGGCCTAGCATGTACTGACTGTGTGTGTGTGTAGGGGGGGGGGGTGACTCACTGTCCTAGGCTCTGTTCTTGACTCATGTACATAGCTCTAAGTAGGTGAGGGGTCCCTGACAGTAAGTGGTTGACTGAACCTTGAGCACTCAGAGTACCTGCAGAAGGGGAGCTACTGCACAGACTATTTCTTTTCTTTATGGCCCTCCCAGAAAGAGCTTGCTCAATTCTCAGGAAATTGATATTGAGAGGTCTGATCTCTGAGAGAAGACTGAGCAGTTTATTATGGTGTCTGCTTGGTCCTTTCACTTATTACATTACTTGAAAATGTAATTTTTCCATCCAGCTACATTAACAAAACCTATGTAATGCAGAATGGCATCTATTTTGTACAGTTAAACCTATACATAGAAATTACTGATTAGCTGGTCAGTGGAGGCACAAGCCTTTAATCCCAGCACTTGGGAGGCAGAGGCAGGCAGATCTCTGTGAGTTCCAGGCCAGCCTGGTCTATGCAAAGCTACACAGAGAAACCCTGTCTCGAAAAACCAAAAAAAAAAAAAAATACTGATTAACAAAGGAAAGACAGAACTTTTGGGAAGTAGAATGTACATATGCAGGAATTTTGACAAGGCTTGGTCAATGTGTGGTAAGAAATGTATGGTAGAAAGCTCTGTGCTGCTCTTGTGTGGTGCTTCCACTACATGTGTGCTGTTCAAAGGATAACAGCACAGATACTACTCAATTTCCTGAGACTTCAGTCATGTATGCAGAAAATTAAAATTGACACTTAGAAGTGGAACTCAGAGGACAACATAACAGCCAGGATGAATGAATATTCAAGAGTTATATGTAGTATGTGGTAAGGAGATCCTTGAATTATATTCAGCTGATTATTATTTAAAGTTAAAATAGTTAGGGCTGGGACAATAGATCAGCCAGCAATGTGCCTGTCTTACAATGATGATCACCCATGGTTTATTTCTAATAGGTTTATTAAAAATCGACATAGTGGTATGTAAAAGCCATCTGGAGTATCAAATTTTAGAGACAGGGAGAACTCTGGATCCAGCTGAAGAGCCAGCCTAGTCTACATAGCAAATTCCAGTCCAGGAATAAATGTTTGCTCCCACATCTAGGCACACACAGACAGCACTGAATGGACTGAGTGTGCATTAAAAGAAGAGAGCACATGAAATTTTGATAGAATATTAGTTGACATTGGAGAGGAATTCAAAGCTAGGGTAAAGGAGTGGAGTTTTTCAAACATATAATATGCTTATATTGGAAGAAAAATAGTTTTAAAGGGTGAATGATACTAGAGAAAAAATTCCAAGGGCATTACTCTAGTTTCCATAGGCATGCAGAGTATGTACTCACCACAATAGCAAAATACACCTATATTACCCACAAAACTGGGGAAAATATGCATAGATTTTTGACTATTTTTGTATTAAAATATACCTCTCAAATTATTTCTTTACTAATACCAAACTACAAGATGTTCCTCGGCTAGAACACACGATTTCTTTAGGTAATCCAACCAGTGTATATATGGATGTATGTGTGTGTGAGTATATGTGTGTGTGTGTGTGTGTGTGTGTGTGTGTGTGTGTGTGTAAGCATGTTCACACACTCATAAGGCTGATGTCTTGAAACTGAATAACTTATAAAGGGAAAATATCCCAGGAGAAGACTGATTCTCTTCTTTGCACCCATGAATTACCTGTTGCTCTTCAGCCATCAGTGATGCCTGTGAGATTATTGCTGTCCACATTGCAAGAGAACTTGTAGTATCATTTTGGAAATCTCTCTTAGATTGCTTTACTGTTGAGATGTGTAGATGCAGCTTCCCTGACATACAGAAGAAACTTTCTCACAAAAGACTCCCTGTTCCTCTGGAAACTACATTCCTTCTGCCATCTCTTCCACAATGGTCTCTGAGTCTTGGGTGCTGTGTGATTTCTATCTTTCTTTTTCATGTTTTATTCCTTTCTTCTGATTTATTCACTGGATTTGGGCATCCTATAATATTTTTTTCTTTGCAGTTTGACTAGTTATGGAGTGCTGTACTGGTCTCTATCTGCTATAAAATAAATGAAGCTTTTTGATGAGGTTGAGAGCTACTCTAATCTCTAGATAAAGGGATAAATATTAAAAATGCAGTCAGAATTTATACTTGTTCTTAAAAATGGCAGTGGCAAGTTCTCCTACAAGATACTTTACCACGCAAGGATAGTTGGCCAGCTGTTCAGAATCCAGCATAATTGTTCTCCTGAGCTGATGTAAGCCTACTTTGCTGACCAGAAATGTCATGCATAATTCAAGATTGACTTTGAGCCACGAAGCCTCTAATACCCTGTTAAGGGCTAAGGTTTGGGTATTGATGCTACTTAAGATGGTAAAATCGTGAGGTTTACCTGAAGGTCTTGTAGCACTGTTATTTGCACTGTTCACCTCAACATGGCATGGTGGTGAGGGGCAGAACAAGTATAAAGCTGAATCACACAGATGCCCATTATGATCATGGTAAGGAATTCTAATTTTACTCTGTGGAAAGGAGATTGAATACAGTTGATAACTGTGGTAGATGCTTGCACTCTATGGGCCAAGTAATGTTCATCAGAGTCCTCTTTGCTTCTCTTGTTCACTACTCATTTGGGGCTCACAGTGAATTAGCATAGACAAAATCCTATTTCCTAAGTCTTCAGTCCAGTATTCAGAAAAATAAAATTGAAACGTGAGAAGGATATCAAAGTAACGCTTAACAGATGTGGTGGAAGTTTAGAGATGTATATAGGATGAGGAACCTTGTGGTCCTTGAATATTATTTGGTGTGTTACTTTTCCTTATTAGATCAAAATATGCAGGCCTAGGTATCTGGCTTAGTCAGCAACATGCTTGCCTTACTTCTACAAGTACCTGAGTTTTATTTTTTAAGTCTTATGTGAAATTAAGGCATGGTGGTATGGAGTGGGCTAGTTCTCTCAGGACATGAGGGGAAGTGATAGACCGAACTCTGAGTTTCATTGAGCATCTAGCCTAGACACTTGGTGAATTCTATTCCATTGAAATAAACTGTCTCAAATGAACCAGAAGTAGTAGACATCTACATCATAAGAGTATTTGCTGCACATAACAACATCTGGACACACAAACTCCCCAAAACTAGGACTGCACGCACATGAATTATTATAGGTCAAACCAGCCAATATCCCACTACAGCTTGAGGAGGGACTCATGAAGTTCCACCTCTATCTGTGTAGCTGCTATATTTGGTGGGCTGCTAGGGAGAGGAGAGTCAGTTCCTTCAGGTATATTTGTACTAAGAGTGTACCCATTCTCCAGTTAATTGTCTTACATCCATGCATAGGCAACACTAAATTGACTCATTTGTTATATAGAAAAGTGAGAGAGAGAAAGAGAGAGAGAGAGAGAGAGAGAGAGAGAGAGAGCGAGAGAGCATGAAGTTAAAATAGAATCATGATAATAATGATAAGGGCAAATTTTACTAACACAATATATTTTAACATTTAATAAAGTATTTTTAATCAAAAATATTTTAATATAATATATTCCTGTTATGTTTTCCCCATCCTTTCCTTCCTGGTCCTCCCCACCTCCCCATCCATCCAACTCCATTCACTTTCTCTCTCACTCTCTTTCTAAAATAGACAATAAAATAAAAGAACAAACAACCCAGAATGTGATAAAATTAATACAGAGAGAAAAACACAAAATAAAACACTGGAAGCAAAATAAAAACAAAAGAAGCAAATATACATGCAAAGATAGGGGCACACCAACACTACCCATATAATCACAAATTCTGATAGCATGATAGATAATAAACAAGGAAGGCAAGAAAGTTTTCAGACAAAATATTGTGAGAAAAAATATCCCAAAATATAGTTTAGTTCATTTTGAATTGAGGGATACTGATAGGCATGATGTCAGACATTGTGTGTTGTTTGTATATACAATATGAATCCATTTGGGAAAACTTATTTTTCCTTCACAAGTTTTTTTTTCAATTGGAGATAGGTTCTTGGTTAAAAATGTGAGATCATATTTCCTTCTCAATGCCAGGAACTCATCTTGTTTGGCCCTCTAGATGTCTTGTGAAATATGACACATTTCTTTGTCAGTTCATATGAGTGTCGATTCTGTTGTATCTGAAAGACACTGTTTCATTTTTTTTAAATCTTCAATTTTCCCTGGATTTAATAATCTTTTAAGCTATACTTCAGAAAATATTACACACACACACACACACACACACACACACACACACACACACACACTGGCCATCACATGTATCCACACATGCATTTTCCTTGCAGAAACAAATGAAAAAGATTTGTGTGTCAACACACATAAACAGGTGCACAAACACACTTGCATGAGAAAGAGAGTGGGGGAGGAGGGAGAGAGAGTATGGTAAAATTACACATAGCTTTTTATTATTTTCTAAAAAGCAACTTAAATAATTACTTTACCAATATGGCATTTATAATACACTCCATGGTTATTTATAATATTGCTGGGTCAGGGTTGGGACCTATCATATCTTTATTTAATGCAAACAACATTGATTTAAAAAAATGATTCATTTTAGATACCAATGACAGATCCCTCTCTCATCCCTCCTCCTGCTCCCCAAACCCTACTACCCCCCTGGCCCCTCCTCTTTTATCTCCTCCTCCAAAAGGGTAAGTTTTCCCATGAGGAGATAGCAAAGCCTGGTATGTTCAGTTGAGGCAGGACCCAGCCCCTCCCCCTTGCCTCAAGGGTGAGTGAGGTGTCCTGACCATAGATAATGGGATCCAGAAAGCTAGTGATAGACCCTGATCCCATTGCCAGGGTACCCTCAAATAGACCCAGCTACACAACTGTCTCTCGTATGCAGAGAGTCTAGTCCGATCCCATGCAAGTTACAAAGCTATTGGTCTAAAGTTCATGAGTTCCTATGAGCTTGCTTAAGTTGTCTCTGTAGATTTCTCCATTATGATCTTGACCCTCTTTGGATGAAACATGAGGGAACAGGATGGTTGAGCTGTGGGGGCAGGGATTGAATGAGAGAACAATGAAAGAGAATTCTCAATAGAGGGAGATATTATAGGGTAAGAGAGAAACCTGGTACTAGGGAAATTCCCTAGCAATAGTAGAGAGGGTATCTGAACTAGCCTATCCTGGTAATCAGATTGGTAAATACCCTCACTGTCATCATAGGGCCTTCATCCAGTAACTGATGGAAGAAGATGCAGAGATGCACAACCAAGCATCAGGCTGAGCTCCCATACTTCCAGTCAAAGAGAGGGAAGAGGGATTATATGAGCAAACAACATTTTGTAGTAGTTCATTCTAATGGACATAAAAGTCTGAACCAGTTTGATAACTCATGAATATAACCATAGAATCTGGAAAACTGACACTGCAGGGAGATTGCATAGGGTCACCAGCATATTTCACTTAGTAGACAACAGTCACAGTCAGAAGAACCCAGCAAAAAAAAAAATTAAAGAGTTATAGTAAATAGCCATGATGAAGTTGCAAGCAGCCAGATACGTGCTCAGCGGCCTGGCACCACTGCCGATTTTTGTGTGTCGTCATTGTAGCCAGAGACAAGAGAGATTGATTACATTTTCTCTGTCTTTCTCCTTTCCCTCCCCCTGTTTCTGTGGCAATAAACAAGGAGGCAGAATACCTGGCTGTAACAGCACTCCTAATGGAGTCCTCCTAGGTTAGAATTTTGATTTACATTCCTTGGTTTGAGCTTTCTCTTTCCCTTTCTTTGTGCAGATTGTCACTTTATCCATCCTTTATTTTCACACACTCAGCCAATCAGATCCATCCAGAGCTAATATGAATCCATGCACACAGTGTTTTTGACAGTTTCCTAGGCTGGAGTCCAGTTCTCAGATGGTTCTAGGTTCTAGCAAAGGGCTTGACTATCAAGCACATCCCAGAGATGAAGGACTGCTATCTAGATCTGCAGTTTGGACAGAAGAAATGGAAATCCAGATTTTCTGGGATTCACTAATGTCCCTCTTAGAGTGATTAGGGACTTACTTCTACTGTTGGGAAATTTCTACTCATGTGAGGCCACACTTCTTCATTCAGGGATATCATTCACTTTTCAGCCTTAGATTCAGCTTTATCTGAGAGAAGAATGGTTCATTTACGGAGAACTGGTGTTCCCTACCCTCCCTGTAATCCCAGCACTCGGGAGGCAGAGGCAGGCGGATCTCTATGAATTTGAGGCCAGCCCGGTCTACAGAGCTAGTCCAGGACAGGCTCCAAAGCTACAGAGAAACCCTGTCTCAAAAAACAAAAAATAAAACAAAACAAAACCAAACAAAAAAGAACTGAAGAACCAGCAGTAGTTGAGAATACAAAACAGCCATTTGGCAATAGTGCTTATTCTTCAAGCATGTTATGCAAGGGAGGTCATATTTGTAACATACAAACATTGAAGTTGTTTTGGCAGTATCTTAAATTTTACTAAGGGAATAGATAAAATATCTACAGCATATTTGTCCCTATTGAATGGAGAAAACAGGCAAGAGAACCATCTCAGCAATCTTTGGAAGGCTTTTTCTTAGGTATTAGCACTAGTGATTTGTGTCACTGTTGTTTATCACAAGATGGAAGACCATTAGTTTGGTGGAGAAGTTAGAAACCTCTTCTATTAGCCAAGCAGAAGTTCAGAGTTATCCATTGATTCTACTGTATCATAACTTTGTTGGAGTCATTAAGGGTTTTGTTTAGCAAGGTAAAATATTGTTGTAAAAGTTGTTGAACCATGTACCAGAATTCTGTAGAAGGAAAGGCAGAAAGGTAACTGTGGTGATATTGTGTTCCCCAATATATTGTGAACCCTAATAAACTTATCTGGCATCAGATAACAGAACAGCCACTAGATTATAGAGGCCAGAAAATGGTGGCACTCTCACCTTTAATCCTGGCATTCCAAGGACAGAGATCAGTCTGGATCTTTGTGAGTTCAAAGCCACACTGGAAACAGCCAGGCATGGTGACACATGCCTTGAATCCCAGAAAGTGATGGCAGAAATCAGAAAGGGATATAAGGTGTGAGGTTCAGGAACTAGAGCTGGTAAAGCTTTTAGGCTTTTAGCAGCCATTCAGCTGAGATTCATTCCAGATGAGGACCAAGAGACTTCCAGTTTGAGGAAACAGGATATGGTGAGAAGTTGGAGAGGTGAGGTTATCTGTGGCCTGTTCTGTATCTCTGAACTTTCAGCATTCACCCCAATACCTGGCTCCAGGTTTGCTTTTATCAATAAGACCTTTTAAGATTCCTGCTACAGGTAACTATAATTACCCATCAGGCTCCTGCATTAGGAACAAGCATCTGGAAGATTTGTAAATGTTAAATTCAGCACCTGATAGACAATTCAGAAAATAAATAGAATCCTATTGAGTCATTTTTATAGGATTTTCTAGCAAAGATCCAACGATACTGCTTCAACATTCTGAGTAATTACCCAAAGCTATAAGTTTGATGACAGAGTAGATGGCAGCCTCGGGTGGTAAAGATATGGACCATGGAATTAGTTTTGCTAGGAAGAAGAATTGAAAGCCGGGGTATGGGGCATGGCCAATTGAACTATCATGAAGGTCTCATACAAGTTGGGTTTTAGGCTAAGTTACAAGACTTCCCTGTTCACAGAATCCTTATATGTAAGTTTGTCTGACATTCAGGAGAGAGTAATTTCCCTCTCTGTTGTTTAGACATTTAGGATAGAGATGCAGACTCTAAGATACTACACTTGGCAAGAGAATTCATGCCCCTGTCATGTGAAATATGAGCAATAATCCATTTTCTCTATAGAATGATATGGTATTCCTGGTCTGGCTTTCATAACTGGAGCTTGTCAGTTCAAAAAAGCTGGAGACAGGACCAGCATACTTCTGACAAGTGCTGTTTCCACAAGTATCCTCATCTTATAATGAGATAAGCATGTAATTTACTCTGGTGGAACTGGGTCATATGTAAGAGAAAGGGTACTATTTGAGATTCAGGATGTCCTGTTTGGCAAGTATATTTGTAAATTTAACCCATTTTATTCAAGCACTCAAGTTTTCATAACCAGTTTTATGTCTCATTTTGAGTACTATTTTATAGTAACTGAACTTTAATTTTACTTCAAACTTGTTTTGAGTTACTTGTTTTAGAGTGAACTTTAACAATACATACAGAAGACCCTATATTGTGAACTACAAATTGTTCTCCCTTCAAAGCTTGTTTCTGTAAATACATTATATTTATACTTAACATGGCTACAAACACATTTATAAGGTGACTGACCATTTATTTTTATGTCTCAATATTCTTTGATTTAACAGTTTTTAATAGTTTAGTAATTCTTACAAGGTTAGGATTTCATAATTTATTCTTGTTGTAGGTTGGAAGGCTCAAGAATTATGATTTTTTAATTGAAGTTCTTTTAGTACCAAAGTAAACATTAAACCATTAAAACCACCTAAGGAAAGACTGGTAACTGCTTTTTCCTGATCTTTATACAGCATAAGGTTTATAAAATAACAGTTCTTTATATAGCTCAGTTTCTCCAAGTGGCTAAATATTAATAAAATTAGAAAAGACAGACATGATTAGGTATACATCTTTTAAGTTAGTATTTGTTACAGTGAATAAAGCATTATAGTGCTAGAAGTGTGTAAATCTTAGTTGTCAAACATGTCATCCTTAGGTTGTATTTTCTATAGACTTACTTTACTTACTCAGACTTTTTGCCACTTGGCTAAGTATTCATGACTTTGTTTTCATCTTTATATATTTTTTTCATTTTTAGGACAAAGTCATACAAAACTCCATTTTCACCAAAAATATTTTTTAAACACATAGCTTATATTTTACATCCATTTAAATAATTTTCTCATATCTATTTGTTGCTCCTTTTCATTTCCCTACACAAAAGTTGAATCCAAGTTACACATATAGTATAATATATTAACTGAAAATTACCTCTATGTAGAGTTTTGAGCAGTTTGCATGTATTTGCAGGTAGAGTCAGATGACTTGGAAAGATTAACCTAGAGACCATTGAAGAGAAAACTACAAAAGCAAAACCAAGATTATATTGGTTTGTTGGTGCAGAAACAAAGGCAGATAATAGGCATAAAGAAAAAAAAAATCCCAGGAACATAAAGACTATCCTATCTCAGTTATGGTAAGCAGGCTTGGAGATCCAGTAGAAATGTCACACATTAGGACTAATGTACTTTTGTTACCAGTATTCCTTCCAAGCTGTGAAGCCAAGGGGAATTCTCCACTTAGAAAAAACAAAAACAAACAAACAAACAAAACTTGTCTTGCCCAGAAAAATATGTTTTTCTCCCATGACTAGTCTGAGGTGGGTTGCTAAACTAACTGGCTGACAAGGCTGCTGGGATACCAGGAGGTAGAAAAATAAGAATGGTTACCCCACTTACATTTGGCAATCTCTGCCTCATAGGTCTAGTAGCCCCTCATCGCCCTTCCTGGCAAGCTGTCCAGGCTGGGAAATTATCTTAAATCTATGCTGCACTTAGCATTATCCGCAGGAGATAATTGGAAGAGGGGAGAACAGGAGTTAATTATGTCAGGCTCTGGGCAACATTGCAAGTGGGAGCTGAGTGAGAGGAATGAACAGAGTTTGAGTGAGCTGTTAATTATATGGGGAGGAAGGTCTCAGACCATCATAAATTTCATGTTATGTAATTATATAAATCAGCTTAAATACTACAATTGGAAGCCTCAAATTCAGGCCAGCAGTGGTCATTGTCCAAGGTATATTGAGGCCAGATTTTGCTTCGTTATTTTTATTTTACTTTTGGTTAGTTTATAGATGGCCTACAGGTGTGTAATTGGGAAATCGTGGAAGGTGTAAAACTGAAGTAAAAACAAGGGTAAAATTGTAGCTCCTCAGAGCTTCACCCATGTATCAGATTTCCCAAATGTGCCTGGGAAGCTGGTGTAGCACCCCCAGATGCGGTACCTTCCAGGAGGCCCAGGACCCCAAGGCTTGTGGAAAGCTCTCAGAGTCATTGAGAAGTCTCAAAGGGGACTTATTATTCCCCAAGACCTAAATGTGTGCATCCCAAGGTTACCTTGTCCTAATATTTTGGGAAGTGCTGGATGCATGGTCTGGTTTAATGAAGGAAGGCCTCTCATCTGTAGGTGAGGTTTTGTCTGAGAACAACAAAGGGGAGTGAAAAGAGAGAAGAGTGGATAAGGAGATTTAAAGAATGACTGCTTGAGAGACAGATGGCACTGTCAGGCCCAATCAGGGCCCTAAGGGCTGGGAGTGAGTGAGAACCAGGAAGGTCTGTATGGAGGGCTCAGGCCACCAGTGGTCTCCTTTACCTTTACTGGGTTTCAGTGACAGATGTCAGATTTCTGAGGCAGTGCTGAGGGACAGAAGACAGAAAAGAAGCCTGTCTGATATCAATAGAGGAGACTGTTTCAAATAGCAAGGCACAGTTATTCTCCCTCAGGAGAAGGGTGCTTGCATTTGTCAGAGTCTGGCAGAGTTTGTGCAAAGTTGGTTCTTACAAATCTTATCCAGATTTTTAGAAGTTTTCTACTCAAGTTCATGTAACTGATTAAAAGTCATGGTGGAGAACTTCAATGTGGCCTTGACTACCAGGCACTCACTCCAGAAGCCTCTTCTGAGAGGGTCACCATCCCATCATGTACTCAGTTGGAAATCCCAGTCAGTCTCCATCTCCAAAAACAATGAGGAGAGTAGGAGGGTTGTATTCCCATGGAAAAGTGAACTTTGATTATGATTGTGTGGAGATTCCCTCAACAGAATATAGGGAGAGAACTTATGCCTAACCTGGAGTGCATGGAAATATTTATCTTCCTTGGTTGGAAGGCAAAGGGCAGATTTCACTGTAGATAAATATAGAAAAGTTCCATGTGGATAGTCATTCCAGTGCTGAATTCATTGTTAATCCAAGTTTTGATCTTGGGTCCATGCATTGTGAATAGTTATTCATAGGCACCTAAGGGTAGGTGGTTTGGGGATCAGGAAAAGTTTTTCGAATTCATCTATCCTTTTAGGTTTTCTAGCATGAAAGCAAACTGTGAAATAATCTGAAGTTATATGACATACATAAATGAAAAGACTACTAAAGCTGCTTTTAGTTCCAGGTGGGCATGGCCTGAAATTAAAGTAGAAGCCAATTGAGTGAGTTAGGACACACAGCCCACAAAGCTTCTGTGGAACCCGACAAGTGACTGGCCTAAGTAAAATGTAGCTTGTTGTGTGTTAAAGGAAACATTTTCAAGGCATCCCTTAGAAGCACTAGATATAGGTGCCACCACTCAGTCCTGCAGGGTCAGTGTACCACAAGAGATTCAGCACCAGTCCACTGCAGTCAGAGTGCTGAACTTCGAGCATCTTCAGAGATTCTCCTTATAGGTTCTGGCTTTCCAGGGTTAATAGGGATGTGTAGTGTCTAATTTTACCACTCTCTGGTTCTTGATATTACCTTTCCACCTTAAATACCATCTCCTTAGTCTAACTCTGGCCTGAACATATAGCTTGAGATTCTACAGAGGTGAGTGTGTAATGTTGTCCTACTGGCAGAGAGTGTCCTTGAAAATATCTATGTGTCATGTTATAGATACCTCTATCCTGATGGACTTAGGGACTTGGATTTCCTCTTTGCCCAATTAGAACCTCACCATCTAGTTCAGGGATGGCTTTAATCCTCTCCATGTTGACATCCTGCACTCTCTGTTAGTACCTTCTTTTACAAGTTCTATTTGTTCCACCCTAGAACTCTTGGCTCCATGTCTCTGTGGAAAAAATGTATTTGGGAAGGTGGATAGTAATAAGCAGTTCATGTATTGTGTAGAATATAAAGTAAATAGGAGTGTCCTGGACCAGGCCTTTCTTTTTTCTGAAACATTGCTGATGAAGTTTGAAAGGACCTGTGATATGCATGTAACCAGTTTCTGTTGGTTAGCTCTCCAGTCGGTGGTATAGTTGCAGAATTGCAGGAGTCAAGTTCACAGACTCAGCTGTTGTTTCTGGAAAAGAACTCTAACCACTACATCTGGGGATCAGACAAGAAAGGGATAAACAGCATGTATAGTCCTGTGAGGGAAGGCCAACCATATCTCTCAGCTTTGTCTGATAATGGACTGATAATTCTACTAGTTTCTCTGGGACTCCTCCAAATACCTGTGTTTCAGAACTATTTTCAAAGCCATGTAACTAGCTTGCCACCACCTGTTTTATGCAACCCTGCAAAAAGGGAAAATGATCTTGTGGAGTGCCTAGAATACATAGGTCAGGGAAGACTGGGATAAGAGGACTCGATCTATGTAACTATGGGAATCCTTTCATCCCTGATGGGAAAATACATTCTGGTGTAACCTTGGGTGGCAGTACTCACTCTCCAATAAGTAGCCCATTACTTGTATGCTGTTTTTCTCTTGGCTTAGCAGCTGTACCTGAACCCACTGATATTTTAACTACCATCTTCAGCCCTGTGGCCCCACAGTCAGTGCCCCACCACTCAGGCTGCAGTTAGGAGGGACATCTGGTCCCACTGGGCACAGTCTCTGCTGCTGCCACCAAATACAGTTGTTTTGAACTAAGTTTCTATTGTTCTATTTACCAATAAAGCTGTGGAAGTCAGATGTTGGGGTAAAACCTGGTAGCTCAGAGAGGCCAAAGAGCAACCAGCTGGCTTTCCATTTTCCTGGATACCCAGCAAGAGAGCAACTAGAGACAGTGTCCAAAACAAGCAAGCAAGCAAACAAACAAACAAACAACAAAAAACAAAACAAAAACAGGCCACCACTACCACCACCACCACCACCACCAACAACAACAACAACAACAACAACAAAACTTCAAGTTCCTCCCTACCCCTTTCTGAGCATCTCTCTATCTATTTTTTGACTCCTCTGTACTCTCTATGGCTAATTCCTGTCTACTAGTTTCTGGCTCTTCCCCTGACCAAAGTTGATCTTTTTAACACCATTTTTGTTTTCACAGTATAATCAAATATCCCACAACACCTGTGCTCCTTAAGTAACCATGAAATGTCATTGATTACCCAGAGAAAAAAATTTTTTGTGGAAATATAAATTAGTATCCCAGAGGGTTATCAAGAGAAGTTATAGATGTCTAAATCTGTTTCCATGGGAAGACATTTTATCAAGATGTGGAGCAGTTGGGAAGATAAAATAAAACTGCCAGTGAGACTGGGAAGAGCAATGATGTTCTTGATGTGGTGAAGGAGACAGGAACTGAACAAAATTTGCATGCAATAGTGGATTTTAGAGAGTAAATTTTTCCATGGTAGTTTTTCCATGTAAGAGAATAGGGCGACTGTGGCAGGGGCATGGACAGGGAAGAGCGTTGTGAGTTATGTCACAAAGGTGAGGCCACCTGGGCAGTGGTTGCTGGTTAGGGAAATCACAGGATAGCAGTCTTTCTCTGTGTGGTATGCAGTCACAGGCATGGTTGATAGGTGTGTGACTGGTTTCTGACTGGGATTGGCAATAAAAACTCTAACAAAGTCACCAAGTTTATCTCTGAAATCCTATAGTTAAATATACTGTAGCAGCTCAGGGATTTTCACCATTGTTCTGCCTGTCCTCTCTTTACACAAGTGCTCTCTCTCTCTCTCTCTCTCTCTCTCTCTCTCTCTCTCTCTCTCTCTCTCTCTCTGTGTGTGTGTGTGTGTATACATACATATATATTAGGTATATAGATATATAGATATTACATATGTAATGTGTATAGGTAGCATTCATATATGTGTGTGTAGCATAATGCTAATATGTGAGTGTTTTGCAGATTTAAGAAACATGTGATTGCTCCTGAAAAATAAAACATGGAATTTATTTAACAAAGGGTACAAATTACAAGTTGTTTTTTTTTTTTTTGCAGAATTCTTGGAATTTTTATGGTTGGGGAAGGCACAACTTATACCCTAGTGTTTGGAAAGTTTACAATAGCCTTTGCCTATGGATGTTGAAAGGTATACAAAAGATCAAAGCAGATGCTTGATGAAATCCTGACATTATTAATTGGGAATTCTAGTGCCAGCAGTGGATTTCCTCCCTAGTAGTTTTTGGCCACAGAGACCTTAGAGAATTCTAAACCAATAAGGGCTTTTGCAACAAGTGTTAAAACCATTTCAGGACTGAATGATAAGGCCATATTGCTGATGAGGTTGATGGCTTTGGCTATATGACTGAGATTAGCATAATTAAATCTGTGCATGTCTATTTGCTGTCACAATCTCTATCAGTATAGGCTTACTGGTCCTGTTGGGTCTGTAAGATGCTGTTTCCTCAGAGTCATCATCTCCCTCTCTGTCTCATAATCTCTCCACCTCCTCTTGATATGGTGCTCTATAGTCTCTCATTTTAGGCACGTTTTCAAGTTATGAAACTTTGTATTATTTTTTTATCTACACCCAAAAGACTGTTTGTTGATGAGTGTTGAAAAGTGCACTGATCTATTGGAGTCATTTCATTGCTAGATTTCTTTGGCATTTTGAAAATATTAGTAGATTTTTCTCCTAGGTCATGTCCTGTCTATTATCAAGGTTTTGATCATTAGCTGCATTAGGCATGGACTCCATCTTAGGGAGTGGGCCTTAAATCTATGAAAAGAGTGGTATTGAATCACATAACATATGTGATAGTAGTACTATACCTACTTTATCTTTCTGGCAGGTCACTGTCTTAGGTTGCAGGGGTAGTAGCTGTGTGATAGTGATGATTTTTTACCCTCTTCCACTAATGTGGAGAGTAACTTCCATCACCAGAATTTCTTCTTGCTAAGATTGAGACTTTTCATTTGGCACCAGTTTGATTTCTTCATGCTTGATTGTATGAATAAATGACACTTCCAGTAATTGAGCCTTATTGTTGGATTGTGGAGAGTAACTGACAGTCTTGGCTATAGACTGTGGTGGTTGGAAAGTATAAGGGATGAAGTTGATGAATGACTTAATGAAAAATAATCAATGCCCAACACTGGAGGTTTTACTTGGTGGTATAAAATGTCTAGTTGGGGTCTGTATTCCCTATTGTGGAGTGATCTTTTACATCCCTCTCTTATATGTCTATATTTTAGGAAGCATATAAGTATTTTTGACATGCCCATATTTAAGTACAACATTTAAATAATTTCCAACCTCCCTTCTTATACACACAGGCCCTCCCATTTGTTTTTATATTTTTGGACATTTCTTATCAACATTTATAATTACATACATGTAATAATATATCTAATGACAAATGAATACATTAGGAGTTGCAAATATATGTATATGATATGTGAACGCATGCGTGTGTATGCATGTGTGCATACCTCTGTGTGTGTGTGTATGTGTGTATGTGTTCAGAACTGTAGAGTTTGGCTATTCTGTCTCATCAAAGGGCTCATAAATGGGAGAAGATCAGTGAAACTTTGGAGTTTTCACCCAACCACATTGGCATTTTGGCTAGAAGTGTATTATTCATCTTGGGTATATTTATGGTTGAAATTTCACAGGTACAGCTCTTCTGTCATATATAGAAAACACTTTCTCACAGAAGACATGTTTTTCTGAGTCTTATGGCTTTTCTGCCACCTCTTCCACGATTTTGTATGCTCTTGCACTACTGACTGATATTATTTTTTTTAATTAATCAATTGGTATTGGGCACACAACATTCACTTGCATTTTCACCAGTAGGTTATTGTAATGGTGAGCTTCTGTTGCAAAACAAAGCTACATTTCTGAGGGTGGGTGCTACAGTAACCTGCTTGTATAAGAATAAATATTGAAAATGCAGTGAGAAATTATACAGGTTCAGAAGATTGTCACTTGTAGGTGTTCCAAGGCGCATGGTATTACTATCTATGGGTAGTTGGCCAGGTTTACAGTGTTTGACATGTTATAATTATACTTTACTGACCATAACTATCGTTAATAGTTCACATATGCCTTTGAGTCACTAAGCATCTGATATCCTGATAAGGGCTAAGATGAGGGAAATGGTGGTTTTTTTAAGAAAGTTGAAAAAAATCATTTACTTACAAGTTTTGTAGTACTCAATTTATCCTGGTGGGAAAAAGTAGACCAAACATGAATCTTAATGACAATGACATAGGAAACTCTACTTCTTTAATATTGTAAGTAATCCCAAAACCAGCCCGATTGTAAATGAGAATGAATGGGAGTATTTGGACAGAAGCTTGACTCCCGTGTGATGTGGGGGTTAATGGAGAGTTTTGTGTTGTTCGAGTTTCACTACAGTTTTGTGGCTCACAGAACAGTACTGACACATTCCCATTTCCTAATATTTCAGAAACCTAAAACTGAAACTTGAGTAGGATCTCAGAATAAAGCTTCCAAGAAGTGATAGAAGAGGGCTGGAGGTTTACATACAGTGGGCAGTCTTGTGGTCCTTGAATTTTATTCAAAGGCTTACTTTTCCCTTTAAGGCTAAGTATGCCTGGGTAGGAAGATGGCTCAGTCAGCAGCATACTTACTTTGTAATTCTATTGGTATGATAAATTTGTAGTTGTAGATTCTTCTTAACTATTACTTTACTATCAGTGAGTAGTTAACTAGGTTTCCTGTGCTAGGCATGGTATCCTTCTTTTTGAATAGCTCATAAGTACAATTAGAAAGCCGTTGGTTACCACCAAGATATTTATGCCACAACTGGCCCATTAGGTTTATTGTACACACTGTTAATTAATATGGCTAATAGGCATCACAACTGTTGAGGGCCACTGTTTGACCTAGTCCTTTGAAGATTGCACAGCACTAATGGATATGTCTACACAATGTTCCCAACCTAAGGCTCATGGAATATTGCAGAAAAAGGGACAGGAACTTATAAGAGTCAAATGATTAGGAGGTTGGATGTGATATTGTATCTCCTAGTAATATAAGAAGCTCTACCTATAAAGTCTCAGCAACACGACTGTCAAAAACTGAGCTGAGTAGGCAGCTGAGCAAAGCTGGGAAAGAGAGATGTGGTCATTCCCAGGGAAAGAAGCACCAATTTGTTTCCTAGTACAAAACCATAACCATCAGCTTTCAGGCAGCTGTAGACAGGCTTATCAGTTTGTGTGTGTATACAGAATATGAGTGTATATACATATACATATATGCATGTAGCAACAACTAATAAAAAATGAGGCCATAAATTTGAAGGAAAATGATGAGTTTATATGGGAGTGTTTGAATGAGAAAAGTTAAGGAAGAAATGTTTTAATTATATTATATTCTCAAAAATAAATAAGAAAGTAGACACACACCCATGTGCACACACAGGCAAAGAGAAGAGAGAAAAATTTCATAAATCTAGGCTAGAATAATGATGATTAGAGATAGGTAGGGGTTTTAGATTAGCGCATGGAGGATGAAATTTTATAATCGTACAATATAGATATTTATATTGAATAAAATGTTTTTAAGAAATGAAAACAATAGAGAAAAATAGTTTCTTTTCTGGCTGTCATCTGCATGACACATGTGTTCATGCACCACATCAAAACCAGTATGAACACACACACATACACTGACACACACAGACAAACAACAGTGAAAATATATACAGATTTCCCCCTTTCTTTTCTAAAAGTTTTCTTTAATTATTACTTTATCATTATGAAACTTTAAGATACCTTATTCTCATTGGGAATTCTCATTGGCCAGGTCTGGCACCAACCATTTCTTTCTTTAATCTAAGTAGCTCTTTGTGTGGCACTCTAATAGATATAAAGTTCAAATCCTGATTGATGGCTCATGTGTATAATTATAGCACATGGAGAAACATACAGAAGCAGATTGCAATGAATTATCAGCAAGCTGCATTTAGCAGGATAGAGTTAGTATCAGAAGGGCCTGATAAATGAACATCATGGGAACAGGGAGAAACAGGGTGCTAGGGAAGTTCCCAGGAATCCACAAGGATGACCCCACCTTAGACTACTTGAAATAGTCAAGAGAGTGTCTGAATTGGTCTATTCCAGTAACCAGATTAGTGAATACCCTAACTGCCATCATAGAGCCTTCATCTGTTGGAAGCAGATGCAGAGATCCATGGCTGGGCACCAGGCTGAGCTCCAACAGTCCAAGAGATGAGAGAGATTCAGGATTCTATTATCAAGGGACATTGAGATCATGATGGAAAAATGTACAGAGATGGCCAGCCAAACTAGTGGAAATCCATGAACTCAGGACCAATGGCTGTGGAATCCCCATGGGACTGGACGAGGCCCTCTGGATACTCAAGATAGTTGTTTAGCTTGAACTGTTTGGGAGGCCCCTAGGCAGGGGTATTGGGATCTGTCTCTGGTGCATTAGTGGGCTTTTTGGAGCCTAGTACCTAAGTTGTGATACCTTGTGCAGCTTTGGTGCAGGGGGTAGGAGCTTGGGCGCTGTATGTACCAGGATCTGTTGGCTCCACAAGGGAGATCTTGACTTGGAGGAGTTGGGAATAAGGGGAAGGTTGAGGTGGAAGGCTGGGGAGTGGGAAGAGGAAGAAGGGATCTGTGGGTGGTATGAAAAATGAATAGAAAACATCTTAATAATAAAAAGATTAAAACTTAATAAAATAAAATAATAAAATCAGAAGAGCCCAGACAGAAATGGAGATTTTCTAGTAAAGAGCAAGTATCTAGGTCCAAGCAGCCAGATACATCCACAGACCCATTTGAAATTAGCTGGCTTTAACTATTATCCATTGGAATCAGAGCCCAGAGTCCGATTACAGTAGTTCTGATGGATATTTCATTGGTTACAGCAGGATTTTGACTTCCATTCCTAAATTGCTTGAGATCTCTCTCTTGATTGGTCCTAATTCCATTCTCTATATGAATGCACACACTCAGCCAATCAGAGGGAACCAGAGCTAATGTAAGTCCTTTCAGTGAGGGTTTTTGCCAGTCACACTCCTGGCTGCAGTTCACCTCTAAGCTGGTTCCATGACCTAGCAAGGTCTTGACTATATGCCACTCAGCAGAAAATGAGGACTGTTCCTAAGATCTATTGGAGTCAGAGCCAATATAAGTGCCACATTGAAAAAAATGACACATAGGCAGTGTAGGGTAGTATGTTGGGATTCCCCACAATGCTACTTAGTAAGATAATTTACCATTTTCATCTATTTGAAATTGATTCCTTCATCTGAGAACAGTGCTCTTCCTTTAAGATATATCTTTCTTACTAAGTTTTGGATTCTGGCTTCATCTGCAAGAAGGGTGATTAATCTCAGCCTTCAGTGAAAGGGGACTTGCTGCTCATCACACTTCTTTCTTGGACCTTATATCTGAGGAAATGGAATTTAAGTACAGCTCTCACATGATACCTTGAGCTCTAAAAGATTATGTCTTAAACAGTTGATGACATCCTCTCTATTTTGGAGTGGGGTTTCATTTTTGCTGATGATAGATTTAATTTCCTACAATATATGCTTATTACAGCCCCTCTACCTTAACTTTTGCCAGATCCTCTGCACTTACACACCCACCCAAAGCTACATTCTTTCTTTCTTTGTTTTTCATTAGAATATAAAACAGGCATATAGTATTACTACTACTACTACTACTACTACTACTACTACTACTATTACCACTAGTATGACAACAATGATGATGATGACAGTGACTAGTACTACTACCACCAGCACCACCGGCACTGCTTCTATTACTACTACTACTAACCAAACAAGAATGGGCTAAAACAA
Organism: Onychomys torridus; assembly: GCF_903995425.1. Taxonomy (NCBI): domain Eukaryota; kingdom Metazoa; phylum Chordata; class Mammalia; order Rodentia; family Cricetidae; genus Onychomys; species Onychomys torridus. The sequence goes on from NW_023411189.1 coordinate 230,314, forward strand.
TAAACAGAAGAAATACAGCCAAAGAAAAAGTAAAAACAAATGCATATGGATACAGGGAAATACATGTTGATTCACACAGAAAACCCATAAAAACCCAAACCAGAAGTTACACTATGTAGGGGACCCGGCTATTTGGAACCTTGGGCTTACACAGGGACTCTTTGCTCAGCCTGGAAGGAGGGGACTGGACCTGCCTGTACTGAATCCACCAGGTTTAAATGAATCCCCAAGGGAGTCTTGGCCCTGGAGGAGATGGGAATGGAGGGGAAGGGATCGGGGGAAGGTGGGAACAGGGGCGGGAGGGGGGAGGACAGGGGAACCTATGGCTGATATGTAAAATTAAAACACAAATATAATAAAAAAAGAAAAAAAAATCACTGACAAAGCATTGTGAGACAAAGAACTCCCCAAACAGCGATTGCTTTTTGTGGAGCCATCTAGTGCTGTGCTCTGCCATTACAGGTGATTCATATGTACAGTGAGACTCCATTGGAGAAAATTATTTTATTTTCATTTGCTTTTAGTTATTAATTGGAGGTATGTGTGATTTTTCTCCCTTTCATCACAGGCTCTGTGGGGGAGGGGAGAGGGAGACAGACTCTCACTATGAGTTTCCCAGGAAACAGATTCAGCAGACCAGCATTGATTGCAGATCTGCTTTAGTGTGTATGTTCACAGACATATATGCAAACATTATCTAATCATATTGAGTTACTGTCCAATGAGCCCAAATGGCATGAAACCCAAATTAAGTGCGAGTGTACAGCGGGGGCAGGATGTCCAGGCAGTGTGTCTGCAGACAAAGGGCAGGAAACAGGTAATTCTCTGAGCTCTGGTGCCTAATTAGAGGCTCTCCTGTTATCTAGGACTCCATTATGGGTCATCTGGTGTTTTAGAGACTCAGGTCTGTTCAAACAGCAATATGAGGTGTTGGCACTTCTCATGTTCCCTGTCTTTTAGTGACACCATCTAAACAGAGGCTGACCCCTCATGTTCCCCCTTGCTTATAGGTGGGAGTTATTCCAGATTTTTCAAAAGTTAAGAAATTTAACCTAAATAATGTTGATAGTAATTTTTCTTGTGGATGTGTATGAATCCATTTCCCCCTTTTCTAATTGTTTTTAAAGTGAAGAGTTTGCACTCTCAACTATGGCTTGTCCTTGGGGGGGGGTTGTTGTAGGAAATTCATGTGCAATGAGCAATAATCCAATCAGCACAGAAGGCTATAAATTGGGAGCTTGTATAATAAGCAGAGCCATTGGAGCAGTTTCTGTTCAGATGGTGTCACTAAAAGACAGGGAACATGAAAAGATTCAATACCTCCTATGGCTGTTTGAGCAGACTTGAGTCTCTGGAACACCAGATGACTCATAATGCAGTCCCAGATAACTGGAGACTCTAATTTGGTGCCAGAGCCCAGGGTGTTGCCTGCTCCAGGCCCATTGTCTGCAGACACATTGCCTGGATATGCTGCCCCTCCCCCATACCTCCATACATCCTCACATAATTTGGGTTGTGTGCCATTTGTCCTCATTGAATAGTAACTCAATATGCCATTAGCTGAGTTAATAATGTTTGCATCTATGCCAGTGAACATACACACTAAAGCGGATCTACACTTCAATGCTGGTCTCCTGAGTCTGCTTCCTGGGAAACTCATCTTGATTCTGTCTCCCTCTCTCCTCTCCCATGGAGCCTCTGGTGAGAGGGAGAAAACAAAAACCCACAGCTGTAGCTTCCAGTTTAGGGATGGGAGCTTGTGCTGACACTCTCTTGCCTGGTAGCAGTGGCCATCTGAGAACAAAGAACTATAATCATGCACAGCCTCCTTTGTTTTCATCCTGCTGGCATCCAAGTCTCACAGATCCCACTTCTCAATCAAGCTTCTCTTGTCAAGTGTGTAATGTTAATGCTGTGTTTTATGGTAAAAAAATATTTTTTTTTACTCTTCCCTGTCTTTACATTCCATTATTTGAGATTAGATAAGAGGCCTGTCTATGCTACCTTGGAAAGAATTTTTATACTAAAATTTGTTTTGCTTTCATATTTTTATTTTGAGATTGTTTTTTATTACACTTACCCCTTTGCTTTCCTTCCATACTGTTCTATATACCCATTCCCTCTCTCCTTCAAACACATGCCCCCTTTTTTGATATTACATGAATATTCCTAAATATATTCTTAAATATATCCAATTCAATCTATAAAATGTTACTTAATTTTTTTTTCAAGGCTCAGAGTTTAGACTTGTAATCTCCATGCAGTATCTAGTATCTGTACACTTGAGTCCTGTTCTGACCTATAAATTTAGTGTGGTAAGTTGTGTATATGAATGGAATTAAAATAGTTTGTCCTGAGTTGCAATTGGAAATCACAAATCCTTTTTCCAGTCATATTATACGCAACTCGCAGCTATTATATACCCCATGTTAATTTTATTCCCTTAAAGTTGCACTTCTTAGTGAGCATTTTGAGAGGACAAAAATTCAGTAGTGATGTTCAAAGGAGATATAGTAAAGACAACTCAACAAACACATGCAATCTTGGAAGTATTTAATCACTTAGAGATTTCAGAGAAAATTGTTTCTGTGCCTCAGAGTTGATGGAATGACAGATTAATAACACCAGATTAAAAGGCGAGGTTAATATTAGATGGGGATATGATATTTAGGTAAATAGGGACCCCCACACACAATATTGGGACAGGATACATATTAGAGTAGTAATATAAAACACTATCAGGGATCCCCAAACCTGGATCCCCTTGGGTAGAGTTATGCAGTAATGAGGAAGCAGGTGACATAGAAAATCAATTGACACAGTACAAATGGTATCAGCCTCAATTGAGCCACTAGGAATACGTGTTCATCTGCAAAGAAGACGCTATGGAAGTCAAATGTTAGAGGATAGTGGAGGTGTAGTACACACTATGAGGAAGACTATGTAGGAAGCCCAGTTGATTGGGGCTGGGTTCACAACAAGGGCTTTGAGACTGTTATGGACATTTAAAGGCTTTGCTGAGCCCTTTGTTCATCAGGATCTTTAAAAGATTGAAAGTCTTTTGCATTTTTAAGTGACATAGACTAGCATGTAAGGAGTGTCTATAAATTGGCGTTATATATGGAGGAGATAAGAGAACGGAAAAGGAAAGGAAAGGATCTATGTTGTGTACTGCAAGGCAAATTTAGCAAGATTTGTGTTGAACTTGAGTTCCCAAGGGAGAAAAAATATTGAAACAGAGCAAAATTCTGTGATAATGAACTAGGAAGTTTAAAGCCTCATTAGAACCTCAGAGAGGCACCTGTACAGCAATATTGATGAAGACAAAAGCCTATTCCTAATGTGGGAAAATATCCTTCCAGGTTAATAAGTTTATCTCTGTCTTCCAGAAAAAGATCTGATAGTGGGGTCATGATCGGCACAGCCCAGACTTTTACCAGCAGCCTGGTGTGTTGCATGGAGAGAAAATAGCTGCTACCATAGCCACAATAGCAACCTTGAGACTCTCTGATGACCCAGGGACCCAACCTGAACAAAACGTGCAGCAAGGGAGATCAGGGACTAATTCTCTTTTTCTTCTGGTCTGGTCAGGCAGCAGAGTCAGGTTCACCAAATTGATCAAAGTTAGAGAAGTTAAAGAGAGCTGGATGAAAAAGTTCCTGGTGTGGAAGTGGAATGGCTCAGAGAAAATTATTGAGGACCTGCTCACTAAACAGTGTGTGATGTACCATGTTGATGAAGCTGGAGCAGGTAGAAAAATTGGAATACCAAATATGTTATAATCATTTTATAATACAGAGTAAGTTTATATTCAAGATATTAATTTCATAATTCAACAGGGAAAATGTGGATTGTGCTAAATTATTCATATTTTATTGAAGTGTTTAATCAAAATACGGCAGAATGTAGTATCTGAGGCTCCATGACATTATCTGTGGAATGTTAACCCACAGTTAGAAATAAAAAATACACTCACAAACTAAAAAAGATCACCAGTTTTCCATGAAATGTATTTGGCAGAATAATCAGCTCATGGATCTAGACTGGGTTGAAATTTAGTTATTTTTCTATCATTGGTGTTCTGTTTGGGACAGACAGATATTCATTCTGTTGTTGGAATATCACCCAACAGGAACATAGGTAGAAGATTAAGTTCTTCCTTCACCTAGGATCAATATATATGCATACTATTGTACATCTAAGTACTTTCTCTATTAAATCCTGTATTATGTTTTTTGTATAGTCTTGCACATGAGCTTATATGCACATATAATAGTTTTTATACTTTTATGTACAGTGTGAACTTTATATCCATGTTGTTTGGCTTCCAGAACATTTACTGAGAAAAATTATTCTCCACAATTGTGTTTATTACAAATTCTCTGGGATGGTCCTTACATGGTCCATATATCAGTCACACTGTGAGAAATGTTTGCCATTGCAGTCATGATGTCTTCTGTGTAAACCCCTAGAAGCTGCCAGAGGAACCAGGATTTGTTCCATATTCATAACATGTTACCAAAAACTCAATCAACCTTATTGGACATTGTTGATGACTTTATATATGAAATATTATGAGTATTGTAAGTCAAGTCAACATTCAGAAATCCTCAGAAATTTCTTTGCCATATTTTGTAAAAATATGAAAACAAAGAAATAAGGGGGAGAAGAAAGAAGGTGGAAAGAAAGAAGGCAAGCATGGAAGAAGGAATGAAGAAAGGGGGTGACATGTTAGGAGGGGGCAGCTGGGAAGGATTCAGGCCAGCAGGAAAGGAAAGGGAAGACAGGAGTTGGGAGGGGGAGTACAATAATTCTTACTATTAATATTTGTTATTATAGCAATAACTGTGCTCTATCTTGCAAATCTGGAAGAAGTAACATTTTTTCAAACTAAGGTAATTCTTCCACACATATTAACAAATCCTATGCTGTACATATAATGGCATCTCTAATGAATAGTGGAACCTGATCATGTAAACTGCTGCTTTTCAACTGAAAGAGACTAGGAAATTAGTGTAAAGCACATTCAAGGTGGTGAGGACTTGGGCAGAGGCATGGTTCACATGTGGCATGTAATGTATAGGAAAGTGCTCTGTGCTGCTAATGTTTAGTGCATGTTTGTGGCTCAGAGGGGCACAACCCAGACAATTTCCCAGTTTTTGTTTGTTTGTTTGTTTGTTTGTTTTGAGCTGAGGATCGAACCCAGAGCCTTGTACTTGATAGGCAAACACTCTACCAGTTTAGCTTAGTGGTAGAGCATTTGCCTAGCAAGCGCAAGGCCCTGGATTCAATCCTCAGCTAAAAAAAAAAATGCAGTTTCCCATTTTTAAGGGTTTTAGTCAAATATTCAGAAAACTAAATTGAACTGGTATAGGGAGTTGTAGACATGCTTAGATTTGTGGTAGAATAAAATTGGAAGGCTCCATAGAGTGAGTTTATGTGTGGCTTCAGACATATATTCAGTCAATGGTTTCTTTTTATGTATTTTAATTTTTAAATTTTTTTTCAATGAAAACAAGTTTATTGACAAGTTTATACCTTTTATGTTAATAAAAATTAAGCATGATTAAAATGATAAAATTTGTAAAAATTGAACTTTAAGATGATTAAGGATTCATAATTTTTAAATGTCATGGAGTCAATAGCTTGCAATTAGAGAAACTTTTTTTTTTACCATTATGTTGTAAAATCATACCAACCACAGATTCCCCTTTCATCCCTCCTCCCAACCCCCCTATCTTCCCTCCCACCCCTCATCACTTCCTCCAACAGGGTAAGTTCTCCCATAGGGGACAGCTAATTCTGGTACATTCATTTGAGGCAGGACCAAGCACCTCCCAGCTTTATCGGGGTGAGCAAGGTGAGCAAAGTCAGCAAGGATCCAGAAAGCAGGCTCATGTACCAGGGATAAAATCCTGATCACACTGCCAGGGGCCCTCAAACAGACCCAGCTACATAACTGTCTCCTGTATGCAGAGGGTCTAGTCCAGTTCCATGCAGGTTCCACAGCTGTTGGGCTAAAGTTTGTGAATTTCTTTGAGCTTGGTTCAGTTGTCTCTATAGATTTCTCCATCATAATCTTGAACCCTCTTGCTCATGTAATCCCTCTTCCCTCTCTTCCACTGGACTCCCAGAACTTGGCCTGGTGCATGGTTGTGGATCTTTGCATCTGCTTCCATCATTTACTGTATGAAGGCTCTATGATGACAGTTAGGGTATGTCAAACAAGCAATCAGTGTATATTACAAATGCACTCACACACTCACATACACCCCCCCCACACACACACACACTTCTAATCAAACTCACAGTTCCATGTATACTAGACAAGCCCTCTACCAACCTGAGCCATATCACCAGCTCAAGTTATCTATCTATCATCTATCTATATAGACATATTAGTGATATATACATATATCCCTCAAACTTACCCATCCTCTGAGACACAGACTCTGCCAGTTCTGATTGGACCAAGAGCTCTGATTGGACCAAGAGTTGGACCCTGAGACACAGACAACATTTGCACCAAATTGGAGAAAGAGATGGGTAGACACCAGTGTAAGAATACATTCAGTCAACTATTTTTGCTTTTAATGTCAAATCTGCAGGGCTGGTAAATGGCTCAGCCAGCATTGTGTGTCCTTGAAGATAAAAACACCTAAGTTTTATCTCTAGCATACACATACAAAGAAAACTGTCACAGTGGTATGAACAAGCAATTCCAGGTCTTGACTGTTAGAGCCAGAGATAATTCTGTATCTTGCCGGCCATTTGGACCAGACCACATGGTGAAATCCAGTTCAGTTAGAAATGTTGTCTCAAATGAGTCAGAAGTAGTAGACCTCTGCATTGAAACAGTATTTGCTGGACATGACAGCACAGTGCAATTGTAATAGTTGAACTCATAATAGGTAGGGCTGTGTACACAATCTTGTACAGGATCAAGCCAGCTGAAACATTGTTATGGCTAGAAGCAGTATTTGTGAAGTCCCACCTATACCCTAGAGACTGGACATTTGATGGGCTACTGGGGCAGTCAAACTTCTTCAGAGAGGTTTTCCATGAGAGGCTGTTCATGTCTCACTAGATGGTGTTAGTATATTTTTGAAAACCAATTAAACAAAAATACAGATAGCACTAAATGTATTTAGTGCTTATTCAAAATGAAAGATCTTGATAACTTGTGATAGAATGTTAGTACTAGAAAGAGAGGAATAATTCTAGGGTAGAAAATTGCGGCTAGATTTTTTTCAATATATTATAGGTATTTATCAAGTATTAAGTAAAGCATTTTTGGAAAAGATGAATGATCCCTTAAAAGTAATTCAGAAGTTATCCACTCTCCATAAGCATGCACACAGTATATATCTGCACTTTAATAATTCCCATGTTCTCCCATATGGAATGATGTAAATATGCTTACATTTTACTATTTCTTTTCTAAAATAAATTCCTCTTAAATTCTTTCTTTACCAGTCTGACACATTAATATTCTGTATATGTCTCAATCACGGGTAGAGTCAGTCATTTCTTTAGGTAATTCAAGCCCTTATTTTGTGAGCTGTAACAAAGATAAATTGTGATTCAGTGTTATGGATTATCAGAAAACCACATGTGTTGCAGAAACTGTCACAGGAGGATTGGAAAGAGTCAGCAGCAGGCTCCATTTGACACAATCATAATCAGAGTCATCAGACAGAAATGGAGGCTTTCTTTTATAAAGAGCCAGGACTGTGCCTATGAATGGCCAGATCCAGGCTGGAGGTTCCAGGCATCACTGGCAGGTTTATTCTGTTGTCAATTTTCACTACCAGAATTCAGTGGAAATATAAATAATCTTTCTTTCTCCTTCCACTTCCACCATGCCTCTTGCAACACCAGGGGCGGGGTAGTGTGGGATTTGTGGGAGGAGTAGGAGCAGCAGCTTCTGTGGAGGTCTCCCAGGCAACAGCAGGCTTTACTTTGCATTCCTGGGTTTGAGATCTCTCTCTTGATTGGTTCTTAATCTGTTCTGTATTATCACGCACACAGCCCACCAATCAAAGGCAACCAGAGTTGATATGGGTCCATTCACATAGACTTTTTGTTCGCCAGACTCCTGGCAGGAGTACAGCTCTCAGCTGATTTCACCCTCTAGCCAGGGGCTTGACTGCTCAGTATGGAAGTGGGGGTGTGGGCTGGTCCTGGGACATGCAGGAGACAGAGCCACAAGACACCCAGCATGTGCAGGGACTTGCAGGCATTTTCCCCAGAGTCACCTGCTCCTGTTATCTCTGCTTGGAATTTGATCCTCCTTCTGAGGCCAGTGCTTCTGCTTTAAGATTGATTATTCTTGATGCAGATTTGGAGTCCCTACTTCAGTTGCAACAAGGATAATTCACTTCAGCCTTCCGAATCAGACAGAAACGTGAGCGTGCTGCTGTTCCTATGAAGAATTACTAAAAGGGTCAGTTCTCACCTGTCACCATGAGACTCTCTGAGAGCTTAAGAGCTATGACATCTGCTGACAGTATCTTTAATGAAACCTAGGCTGTATGACAGCCAAGAAATTTTACACTACCACTCTGTAACTGAGTGGTAGTTGATGTGAATTTTTATGTGGACTGTGGGATGAAAAAGGCTCAGCAGTGCCACTTAATTGTTGCATCTGTCGTTTTCCTAGAATCTGGTCAGGAGGGAGATTTTCTCCATGTGGATATCTAGATGGGTCACACTGATGATGTTATGAATGACAGTGGACTAAAAACCTGAAGGGTGAGTGTATTGAAATTTTTAATGATAAAGTTGAGGTTTTATTCACATGATATACAATATAAAATTGCAAGCTTTTGTTATCATATACTGTAGTAATTACAATAGTCCAATAGTAACTCTCATCACTAATAATAGATGAATTAATTTTGTTAATTTGCTGAAATTTTATTTAATAATTTTTCTTCAAGAAACACACTGATTATACTGCCTATTCTTTATGCTTACTCCTGAGAAGTGGGCACTCACGGAGAAAAATAATTTAACCCACTAAAAATGGTGTACATATTTATGTATTTTATATCAGAGTGTCTTATAAACTGTGGAGCACATCAGGAGTTCTTTTGTAACTATGTGTTCACTCACATACTAGAATTACATCACACAATGTACTGCTGAATGCAATAGAATAGGATTAGTAGTCTTGACTGGTGGATCACAAAGACCAAGTGTTGTTTCAGCTAAAAGCATTTAGTGTAACAGAATCTTGTACATGGGTGGGAAAATCCTAGTGAAATAGCAGGAAAGAATGCAAGAGACAAAATAGACACCTGGGAAGTGTCCAAGAAGCAATAAAAAATCCTCCAGTACACTATGAGTGCATACTGAGCAACATAAGGACTCCTACTTTAATATCCATTATAAAGTTAATATAATGCAATATAATATAATATGATATGATATGATATAATATAATATAATAATCTGCTGTGATCTGGAGCCTTGAGGACAATGACAGATATCCTGGCTCACAGGCTTCACTGCTGAGATCATGGCAGCATATATTTAGGTTCAAGTGGCTTTGCACAATTGGAGCTTCATTCTGTTTCTTACCCCTTGCATTTCATGAGTGAATCCTGGGTAAAGAATAATCAAACCCCAAATGCACCTGAATTAATTGATGTTTATTTTGTTGTATGATTTTAAATGGTAATAATTCATTTTTACATCTAATTCTTGATGTAGATGGTCTCACTGCAATCCAACATGTTATACATTGTGTATTCAGGCACAAATCTGATGTTTCTCATACTCATACACTGTACTTGTTAGTTTTTATTAACTTGACAAAACAGACATATTTGGGATGAATGAATCTCAAATGAATAATTTTGTTCATCAGTTTGACCCAAGTGGCATTTACTTTGGAATGTTTTCTAAATTAATGATTGATGAGGGAGGGACCAGCCCATTTTGAGAAATTTCTATTCTGGGTACATTGTCCCAGGTTGTATAAAACAGTAAGTTAAGTGATCCACAGTGAACAAGCCAATAAGTAGCATTACTCTGTGGCCTCTTCTTGGATTAGTTCCAAAATCCAGGTCCCCAAATCCATGAGTTGCTGCTTACTTCCCTTTATGAAGTGCTATGAGCTGTAAGATGAAATCAATCATTCCATCAACAAGTTGCTTTTGGTCCTGGTGTTTATCACAGCCATAGAGTGCAAACAAGGACAGATGCACGCTCATATGTATACACATACAGAGCAGTGGAAAATCCTGAGAAAATCCTCATGTAGGTGTGAACAGGAAGAAATCCTCTTCCTAGGTAAATGTTGTCAAGATTTGCAGAAAGTTCTATAGTGAAAGAGGACAGAAGATACATCAAAATCAAGATACATATGTTTGAGGAGCTTAGGACCGGATGCTGAGAGACAGTCCCAATAAAGACACTGTGATTTCAATAAAATATGTGAATTAATATAGTCAACTAAAGCACTCATGAGCAGCCATCACAGAGGCTGTCTGTTTTTCAGAAATTAAGTAAGCTATTTTAACATCCCATAGAGACAACAGGGTTATCCACAAGCCAGCAACTGGTCAATATACTAATGTTAATGAAATAGAGCATCTAAAGTATGCATGAGCAAAGTATCTTTGATAAATTCTTGCCATTAAATGTATTATGCATGTTAGGCTGAATTAAGATGTTATTTGAGTGATTATACCCAGGAGGCTACAAAGAGTGTCAGGAAATATGAGGTCAGACAAAGAATTAATTGTGGTTGCATGGTTGAATAGAGTTCAGCTCAAGAGAATATAACCTCTGTTTCCATTGTGTGCATATGTTTTCAAAGTATTTTGAAATATATGAATAGAAATATATGAGTGTGGGGTGGGGGTGGTATGTGTGTGCGTGTTCATGTGTGTTCATGTGTGTGTGTGTGTGTGTGTGTGTGTGTGTGTGTGTGTGTATGTGTGTGTGTGTGTGCATGAGAGAGAGAGAAAGAGAGAGAGAGAGAGAGAACCTGGCATCTCTACAGATTTATTACTACAGTTCTTAGAGCAATGTAAATCTTAAATACTTTTATTTACTTTCAAAATTGCCTTTTTTTTTTAAGCTGAGGATCGAACCCAGGGCCTTGCGCTTGCTAGGCAAGGGCTCTACCACTGAGCTAAATCCCCAACCCAAAATTGCCTTTTTAAAAGATATTTATTTATGTATTTGTGTGTTTGCTTCAGAATATTGTGTTATGGAGTCAGTAAACTCATTCTACTATGAGATCTTTATGTTTAAATCCAGTCTTCAAACATGTTGTTAGGGGCCTTCACCCTTCTCATATAGTTGGTGTTCCTTAATGGCATTTTCAAATATGCTGGTATATATTTAAGAAAAATTTATAATATGCTTATTTGTTTGTGACCAGTAGTAGTAAAGCAGGTTTTAATATCAATATTTGATTTTGTTTGTTTTAACTTTCTTATCTGTGAACCTTTCTCAAATACCAGCATACTTTTGTAAATGAAATTTAAGATGCTACAGTCATTGATTTTTGTTTTCAAATTTAATCTATTCTTTTGAAAGTTTGGTCAATGATGTCATTGTTAACCACATATAAGTCCAATTACTTCTTTTTCAAAGGATTATTTTGGAGTAAATATTATATAACATATTTTTAAAATTACATTCAGGAAGTAGATGGAGCTGGATCTTACAGGTAAAGCCACAGAAAACATGGTGACATATAGATTAACAGAAATGGGCTGAGTTTAAGTGTAAGAGCAAGTCAGTAACAAGCCTGAGCTAATGGATGAGCAATTTTAATTTAAAAAAGCACATTGTCAGAACACAAACAACAAAGAAACAATAAAATCATTTTGAATAGAAGTAAAGTCTGAGTCAGGTCAGAGTACTTGGAAAATCCTAAGTGCTGACTTAGGTGAACATATTCAGATGCTTTGGGGACATGAAGTCTTAGTACCATGATGGGCACTTCCGTCTGTCATCTTTTACTAAGGAAGCCCTGTTTGCTGGTACTAGTCCTCAGCAACAAACTTCACAGTTAAGGCTGACAGAGATGCTAACAATTAGGATGAGGTGACACAAAAGATTCAGAACAAGTGCCTCAAGGAAGATTCATGGCCTTTCCAGAAGCCCACACTTCCATCACTATAAAAGTGAATTCTTACATTCATTGTATGAGTCCCTGGACCTGGTAAATGATTGATACACATGTAAGGAGATTGCCCATCACATCATATAGTAATTTTAGTGACCATGAACAACGTCTTCTTTCAGCAACTGCAAATTATATTTAGGAATACAGGCATAGTGTCTATGGTATGTATTTTTCTTTCTCCTTGAGATTTGGTGCAATGTCTGTGTTGCTTAGAATTGAAGTGGCAATTTTAAAAATTGTCTTTGAAGTATTAGTTGCCTTTTCTGAAAGGCCTTGTATCAGTAATTTTATGTCTTTTTTTTTCCCCAGCACAGCATGCTTTTCCACAAAGCTAATGGCATGTTACTTCAAGCAGGCATTTGCAATCTCCTAAATTTACCCCTAAATTCTCTGTTATTGTGAAATATTCACCATATCTCAAATGGCATGCTGCATACAGTGACATACCCAGTTAGCAATGTGTCTCTTAGATTTGTCTAGTCTTTCTCAAGGCTGTTTAGATTTGTATTTCAATAAGACTGAAAATATTGAAAATGTGTGTATATTTTTTTTGGATACTGTGATAGTTATTTTGGAGCAATCTCTATTCATAGAATTTGCCAGTTAAGTTTAGACATTACTGTTAAGGTGCAGTTTTATTTCATATATTCTTGATTGCAGATCCTTATATGTGATTTGCAAGTCTGTTACTCCATTGATTGATCAATCTTTATGTGGCTTTCCTTTGATGCTGTTGCTCTTCTTTCTTTGTGTGATTTTGTGGTGGTTGTTATTTTAGTTATAGCATATTCCTGGTGTTTATAATTCTTGACAGGAATAATGAAGTGAAATGAATTAAACCAGAGAACGTTTTGATGTGATATAGCTTGTGAGTATGCTCTATTATGTGGTTTCTCTACAGATACTATGCAGGGGGACATTGCCTATACTCTTGCTTTACTTTCTACAGGCTTTCAAAAATTACTTCATTAAAAATGTTCTATATATTTGTGGATCACATCTCCTGGTAGGATGCATTCTTTTTTTTCTTTGGGACTTATTTGGGACATGGTGTTCTTTAGAGCTTCAGGTACTGTGTTAACTACGGCGATGAGTGGCTGAAATATGGACAGAAACAGAGAAATGCACTTAAAAGTTGGAATTGGGTAGGATCTGCTTGCTCTGATAGAGAGGACATACTGTACCTGGATTTTCAGTGCATCTATTTATTTCTTTATTTCTTTATTTAGGTGTTTTGAGACAGGGTATCTCTGTGTAGCTTTGTGCCTTTCCTGGAACTTGCTTTGTAGACCAGGCTGGCCTTGAACTCACAGAGATCTGCCTGCCTCTGCCTGGTGAGTGCTGGGATTAAAGGAATGTGTCACCACTGCCTGGCCTCAGTGCATTTATTTTACACATCTGAATCAAGGATGCTATTTATTGTATGCAGCTGAACGAATAGTCAGGTGTATGGTATGTACCTGAACAAGGAGGCAAGTTTAGGTAAGATTGGGGAGAATTCTCTGGGGGGGGAGTAGCCTCAATCTAAAGGTATCTTGTAAGGAGGAATATGTGATTGGTATTTTCTATATACATTGTCAATTCTCAAACATCTACCAGACGCCATCTTTGCCAGCCCAGTGAACCTCACCTATTGTCTCAGTTAGGGTTTCTATTGTTGTGAAGAGGCAGCAAGTCCAAGGCAACTCTTAGAAAGGAAAACCTTTAATTGAGGTTACTTTTCAGTTCAGAGGTTTAGTCCATTATCTTCATGGTGGGTGGCACATAGGAAGACATGGTGCTGGAGAAGGAGCTGAGAGTTCTACATCTTGAACTATAGGCAACAGGAACTGAACTGAGTACCACATTGTGCATAGCTCAACCTTAGGAGACCTGAAAGCCCACCCCCTACAGTGACACATTTCCTCAAAAAGACTCCATCTACTCCAAATATTCCACACCTCCTAATCATGGCACTGTCTTTGAGGGCCCACATTCTACTCCCTGGACCCCTAAGGCTTCTAACCAAATCAAAATAAAAAAGAAGATCACATACTTCCAACATAAACTGGATCAAGATATTCATTACATTTACAAATGGAGGAAAGGGAGGATAGTTCAGAAATACTGGATGAAAGCCAGCTGGGCAAACACCAAACTCTGCATTTCCATGTCTGAGGTCAAAACACTCTTCAGATCTCCAAATCCTTTCAGCTTAATTGACTCCAATGTATTTTTTTCTCTTGGGTTGATTCCACTTCTTGTTAGCAGCTTTCCTTGGCAAGTACTCCACAGCTATGGTTCTCCAGCATCTTGGGGTCTCCAAGGCAATCCAGGCTTCATCTATATAGCTTCCTACAATGGTCTCTCTAGGCCTACAAGCAGGGATGCCCCTGACACATGCCTGGCCTCAGTGGCTTCTTTTAGTGGGGGAGGAAGATTTCACAATCCCTTTCCTCTACCATTGACTAAAGTCAGAGTCATGAGGCCAAAGTTGCCAAGTTCTGCTGCTTTCTGAGGCTGGAGAATGCCTCCCTCAATTCAATAACATCTTCACCAGATTTCTATTTTTAATGGTTTCTTTCACTACCTAAGATTGGCTGTCTTGAAACTGGATATGATAGAGCAGGCTGATCTCCAACTGAGAGATCTGCCAGCCTCTACATCTGGAGTGCTGTGATTAAAGGCATGCACCACCATATCCAGTTCTAAGCTTTTCTTTAATTTTTTTCACAAGTTGGAAAACTAACTGTGTGGAATCTTACTCTGAGACCACCATTCCCTCTATTTTTCATCTGTTTATCTCTTTGAACACAGGACATAGCACCATTCCACTTCCTAGTGCTCTTTTTCTCTTCAAATTTTACATTTTTAAAATAAACCTTCTGAGCTTGTAACCTTTCATTATAAACCTTCATTATAGTTAACACTAATAACCATGCAACAGAGTGTATACTAAGCTGTCATGAGATTTCCTCTGCCAGTGGAATTAATATAAAACTCTTCACTTTAGCCTCAGGCAGACTATTCTGACAAGGGCAAAAAGGCAGCCATGTATTTCACCTAACCCAAACTCTCAAAGTCAAAATTCCTCCAAAAAAACATAGTCAGTCTTATCCCAGCAATACTACAGTCCATGATACCCAATTCTGTCTTAGTTGGGGTTTCTGTTGCTGTGAAGAGATAATATGACCACGGTAACTTTTATAAAGGAAAACATTTAATTTTGAGGTTCAGTACATTATCATCATGGTGGGACATGTTGGTGAGCAGACACAGATGGTGCTATCAAGTAGCTGAGAATTCTACATCTTGTACAGTTACAGGATGTGGTCTGTTTCACTGGGCATGGCTTCAGCATAAATGAGACCACCATGCCTGCCTCGACAGTCACAGACTTCCTCCAACAGGGCCACAACTCCTAATAGTGCCACCCCCTTTGGGGGCCATTTTCTTTCATACCACCACACACATACTCCTTGTATTTCTCTTATGTTTTTATTCATATATATATATATATATATATATATATATGAATCTATTAATTTTTGCCATTGTCAGCCGTTTGATATTTGTGTTTTTCAAATTTTTACATAGAATTATTTAGAAAGTATTCATATCTACATTTACTCTAAATGACTTGCATTAATTATTTAAATGCTTCAATTGATAATCATGAATTGATCATTAAAGGTCAGAATAGATCCAAAGAACAACCTGATGAACTTGAAAAAGCCCCGTCCTCTTGATTCTTTTTTTTTTTTTTTTTGATTTTCGAGACAGGGCTTCCCTGGGTAGGTTTGTGCCTTTCCTGGAACTCACTTGGTAGCTCACTCTGGCCTCGAACTCACAGAGATCTGCCTGGCTCTGCTTCACGAGTGCTGGGATTCAAGGCATGCGCCACCACTGCCCAGCCTCCTCTTGATTCTTAAGTTCAGACATTATCCCTACCATGATCCACATCTGCATTCCTGACTGAAAACCTTGAATGCAATCAATATGGGGCTTTGACCACAATATGACATGTTCATTTGAAATTTAAAATAAAGAGACAGTAAGTCTAAGGTAGTATGATGGTTAGAGCCACCAAATAGAAAGTGATTACACTAGAGAAATAGGAAGACTTTGTTAATTAATTTGATAGTTTTAGAAGACTGTTACCTTCAGTTTACATAGACATTCTCTATTTCATGCTCAATTGCTCAGGTGTTAAACTGATTGACTTATGAAATCATGTGTGTCATCTTGAAACCCTAAGTAATTCTAAAAGCACATGAGAATAATGTGGTGTATAAAAGAATTAATTTGTTAGAATCACTCTCCAAGTACATAAAAGTGAACCTATGCCTTAGACAGTGGATAGTGTCTGACAGTGGTCTGATAATAGTAATTGTTTTTTCTAGGACGTGTCACTGGATAGTGGCCTGATTATTGTCATTGATCCTCTAGGATGTCCTGTGAATGACTGTGATACCCAGGATTATCGTCTAAGCCATACAATTACACCTTGAGGAAATTAGCTGTGCCGACTTGTGTCAGATCATCCCAGCTGGGCTTGTTGACTATTTATATGTACAAACTGAAGAGCAGGCAGGAACAACAGACCCTCACCTGAGTATCCATCCCTTTCCTACTATCCACTTTTGCAATGTTGCACTTGCCCTCTGGAAGGGGTTAGAGTATATGTGTAGGTGACTAGGGTAGTTAGGCTCCATCTAAGCAACTATGGGAAATACATAATCTATCCTTGGTAAAATCTTCTGGTGCAGACTTTGAGTGGGAGTAGGGCCCACACACAGCGTGACAGAGCCTGTCTCCTATGTTTTGTAGATAAGTCCAAAACTTTGTAGATTCCCCAGAGGCAATTTTGGTTTTATTGTAAATTGGTTCATCAAGAGAACCATAGCAGGAGTTGGAGACAATGTTTTCATGTCTTTCCAATGGAAGAACTTTTGGTAGCACTTGGGGTAGTTGGGGAATGCAACAAATATAATTATGGATTTAAAAAGAGCAGTAATGTTCTTAATTTGAGGAAAGAGATACACAACTGAACCAACTTTTGATGGGGGAGTGGAGTTTCAGAAGACATTTTGACATGGAGTTGGTCCCTATTAGGACTCAAGTGGTTAGTAGAAGAAGCATAAAGTATTCAAGAGTGTAATGAGACATATCATTAAGGTAAGCCTTCCTGGGCAGTACTGTCAATGGGGCATATCATATGATTGCACTTTTTCCTGTCTGGCATGTGATGGCAGGCCTGATGGATGGGTGGATGGTTGGAGTATGCTGAAGGTATCACATAAAGGACAGAAGTATCTGTGAGTAGCTCTGTAGGCAACATAGCAACTACTGTGCATAATGAAAAATCTATCCATGGTCTAGTTGGCAACTCTCAGGTAGAGTGATGGGTAAGTAGGGATTGTAACAAAAAATGAATGTTGGGCCTATAATTGGTATTTGTCCCCTACCTTGTAGGCAAATTACATAAAGGATGATAAAGAGAGAGATTGGCTAGTGGCATTTTTTAATGTCTGGGCACCAAACAGAAAGAAGGCCCAATTCAGATCAGTAATATAGAACATAGCCTTGAATCCCAAAGCCTGGAACAAAGGAGAGGAATCCTGTCCCAATGATGAAGAGAGTAACTAGTGTGGAAAGATATTTTATTTTCACCTTTGATACAGAGAAATGGAAAAATTCATTAGACAATATTTAGATATTATACTTAATTATGATCACATGAGTGATTATGTTTATCAAAGACAATCAACACTGAAAATGCCAAAATGAGAAAGCTTTAAACAAACCAAGAATATCTCACAGACTATCTTGGGGGCTGTGGTAAATGAGTGCACATAAGCTAAGTCTTAGGATTGTGGAAGAAGAGTAGCTTAGTGTTATAATCATATAACCCCTCCTATCCTTGAGATGAAGGCTTTGTAAACTGAGAGAGTCCCTGATGGACTTTCTCATATAAGCCACTAGATACTTGGCTATCACCAGAGAAGGTACCCATGGATATCAGGGTCAGAAAGTGCAATAGAGTTGAGATCAGCACTACTGATGGGATTAGGTATAAGAAAAGCAATGTATGATGCCCAGTTGACTGGAGCTGACAGTAATGTTTTCAACAACAAATCAAGGAAAACTTGGAATGAACAGGAATCTTAAAAATGTTATGGAGTTTTGTAGCTTTTTGGAATCCTTTGGTGGGGTGATATCTTTTATTATTATTATTATTATTATTATTATTATTATTATTATTATGTGTTTTAATTTTATACATCAGCCATGGGGTCCCCTGTACTCCCCCTCCCGCCCCCACCCCCACCTTCCCCACAGCCCCTCCCCTCCATTCCCATGTCATCCAGGACCAAGACACCCCTGGGGATTCATTTAAACCTGGTGGATTCAGTACAGGCATGCCCTGTCCCTTCCTTCCAGGCTGAGCATGTGTCCCTGTGTAAGCTCAAGGTTCCAAACAGCCAACTCATGCACTAAGGACAGGTCCTGGTCCCACAGACTGGGTGCCTCCCAATCCAATAACTGATGGAAGTGGATGGAGATATCCTCAGCCAGGCCCTAGGTGGAGCTCCAGGTGTCCAACTGTCGAGAAAGAGGAGGGACTGCAAGAGCATGAATTGTTGAATCCAAGATTTCAAAAAGCACATGGACAAATAGCCAAATGAATGGAAGCACATGAATTATGAACCAATGGCTGTGGAGCCCCCAGTTAGATCAGGCCCTCTGGAGAAGTGAGACAATTGAATAGCTTGATCTGTTTGGGGTGATATCTTAATACAGGTGGAAATCTCTTGACAGATGGAAGTGGCTTAGACAGCATGTAAAGAGTATCTGTAAATAGGAGAGCAACCTGGAAGGGATATGTTTAAAAAATAAGCAAGAAAAGATTTCTCTCTGGGATAGTGAAGAGCAAATGTACCTTGATTTGCATTGGCTTGAGTTTTGATGTAAAAAATTGTACAAAAGAACAAAATCTAAATGAATGAACTTTGGGGATGGCTTTAAAGTCTGACAAGAAGTTCATAGAAATCATCAATGCTAAGTCAATAAAGGTAAAGATAACCAAGTCTGACTCTGTTGTGGGCAAAATTTTTATCAATTTATCAGCTTATTTTTATCTTCTATAGAAAGATGAGATGCTAGGCTTTTTCCCATTAGGCAATTTAGGTATGGTGGATATAGTGGCAACATTTGGAACAACAGCCACAGTGCCAACTCATTGCCCCTCTGAGGTCATCTGTTTGAGCAGCAGATACAGCATGGCAGAATAAGGCTTCATCCCCTTTTGTCTTAGCTGGGAAGAGCAACAGGAACCAGATCCATCAAAGCCATCATGGGTTGAGAAATGAAGGAAAGCCCCATTGATGTCACTAGGGGATGGAAGTGGAATGATTCAGGGAGCATGATTGAAGACACTGTACAACTAACAAATCTGCATGCTATTATATACAATATTAAAATGTGGACGAACAGAAGAAACAATTGATGATAATGGATGCCATCTACACATGCTCTATTACAACTTAGTTATATTTGATGTTAGTATCTTATTAGTTATGAACTTCTGAGGTCACAGGATAACTGCTCAGAATAGATGATAATGGACTGTCAATGGGCTTTTCCATGGTTATCTCTACAGCCTTACTATTAATTATAGGTTGGTGGCTCAGGAATTTGCATCCTTTTAAAGATAATCTTCTGTATAAGGATTTTTCTATGTAGATAGCATAATGCTAATATTTGAGTGTTTTGTAGATTTGTAGACTCACTGAAGAGACATGTATGTACATCTGAACAATGAAGAATGGAAATTGCTTAACAAATTACAAACGTCAGGAATTTCTGTAGAATACATGGTTGCTTTATGTTTGGAAAAGACATTTATGATACTTACTGTCTTAGTTATGGTTTCTACTGCTGTGAAGAGACACCATGACCAATACTTATATAAAGGAAAACTTTTAATTGTGGTAGTAGCTTACAGTTCAGAGGTTTAGTACACTATCCTCATAGTAGGGAGAATGACAGCATGTGAGCAGTCATGGTACTGAAGAAGTAGCTAAGAATCTTACATTTTTTCAGGCAACAGGAAGTCAACTTTGGGAGTAGTTTGAGCTTAGAACTCAAAGCCCATCCTTACAGTGATACACTTCCCCTAAGAAGGCCACACCTACTCCAACAACCTACATCTTCTAATAGTGCCACTCCTTATGAGCTTATGAGGGCCAATTACATTCAAACTACCACACTTACCAATATGATTGCGAAAGTTTGCAATTACCTTTGCTTATAAGTGTTTAAAATCACACAAATGATAAAAGTGGGTACTTGTTGAGGCCCTAAAACTGTTAACTGGGATTCATAGTGGTAGGAATGGGTTATGTCGCAAAGAAGTTGTTGGCCACAGATGTTGTAAATCACAAAGGCTGCTGTTACATTTGTTGGTTTTATTCCAGGACTGAATGTTAAGGTCTTACTGTTGAAGAGGTTGACTGTTTTGGGTGTGGGACTTGGGAAAATACAGCTAGGATTGGCCCAAAGTCTTCACTCCCTGGGCAACCAGCTTCTAGAGTCCCATCAGGTACTACTAAGGATGCTGTGGGTAGGTTCTACTCATTTTAGACCTCAATTGCTTCACAATGCCAGTTAAGATGTATTAGCTGTTACAATATTGGTGTGGAGAGGCAGATAGAATCAAAGATTGAACTGAGATTAATTTCATACCAGTAGTGAAAAGTCAGATCTGGTGTGGGTAACTTGGAAAATATCTGTGACCATGGAAGTCATAGGCCCCCATGAAGAAGCATTTGCTATTGACTGGTTAAATGCAGTACCAGCTAAAGTGTTCATATACATTTGTGCTTACAGTCCAGGCTATTAGTATATTCCATCTCTATTTGTACATTTTTTTCTATTTATCAATTGTTTTTGTCATTTTTCTAACTTGTACTTTGTAGTAGAAAAATCCTCAAGGGTTTACAGCAACAATGTTCCAGTGACATACTTATGACAAAAGGTTCTCAAGAAATAAGTAATCTGCTATAGCTGAAGAATTGTCAGATATCTATGTGATACCCTCCAAAGTTTAGGGAGTCTTGAAGAAGAGAGGGGTCCAAAAGAATTTAAGAGCTGGAGGAATGAGTGAAGGTGTTGTGTATTTCTATCCTTCAAGCCAAACAACTCCTATCTTGGTCATTCATTTGTTGCCCTTGGGAAGAGCTTGTTCTAATGGACTGGTTGACTATTTACAACCCATTGTTAAATGACTGGAAAGCTCAGAGACTCCCACTGGAGTATCTATATGCTCCTGTAACTTACATGCAACTAACTTTATGTTACCTTGAGAAAAGTATGTAGTATATAATTTAAGAAAGTCCAAGGAAGATGGTTTCATTGGTGAAGTCATGGGAGAGATATCATCTTTGCTGGGTAGAGATTTTCTAGTGCAGCCTTTGGGTTAGAGTACACATACATACTAAAATAAGTGGCTCATCATGTGTTTTCTATAACTCTGCTCAATAAACTCATTGGGTCCCCAAACAAAATTTTCATGTAATTCTATGTTGGCTTATTTTGGGGGTACTAAGTGGAGGGGCAGGCATTCCTTACATTGGTGTTATGGAGAATTATGTTTTTAATTATTTCCTTATTTTTTGAGGTTTTAACTTAATTATTTTCCCTTTGTGGTGATTTGAATTAAAATGGCCCCCATAGGCTTATAGGGATTGTCTTTATTAGAAGTGTGACCTTCTTCAAGGAAATGTATCACTGGGGGTGGGCTTTGAGGTTTCAAATACTCAACCAGACCCAGTGCCACTCTTTCTTCCTGCTGCCTGATGATCTGGATGAAGAAATCTAAGATATTTCTCCAGCATCATGTCTGCCTGCATGCTGCCATGCTTCTCATCATGATAATAATGGACTAAAGCTCTGAGGCTATAAGCCAGCCACAATTAAATGTTTTCCTTATAGAGTTGCCTTGGTCATTGTAACACTTCATAGCAATAAAACCCTAATATACCCATACCTTTCTTTCCTCTATCCATCCCTTAAACTTTCATTCACTCATTTTCAAATTATCTTTTTTTTTTCATTAATTGTTGTTACATACATATATGCACATGTATACTTTTATTTTTTAATTGAAAATAGATCCATCTCTCATACAAAGTCCACAGTTTCCCATCCCTCCATGTGGGGGACCTGCCCCCACTTTACCCTGGATACTTTTGAGAAGAGAGAGTTATAAAAAAAAAAAAAAAACAGTAGAATGATAGGCATAGCTGACAAGTAGGAAACCAGAAACAGTATAGTTTCAGGAAGACCAGTGTCAATACACAGTAGTCCAGAACTTTATTCAAAAGAGCTTTTTATAACAAAGCCAAGGGGTGAGGCAAAGCTAGATATAAGCAAGGGTAGACACTTCCAAACATGACTGTGGTTAAATCACCCCCTTATGCAGCCCTGCTGGATAAAGCAAGCTCATATTTTCTGACCCTGAGGAATTTTGGCCTCCACACCTCCATTCCTCTGACCCTCCCCTATCCCCTTCCACATGATTCAATACACCTCTGTCTCCTTTCAGAAAAGAGAATCCTTCCAAAAAACAACAACCAAATACAACAAAGCAAAATACCACAAGACAAGGCAACATCATTCACACTGAGCCTGGAAAAAGCAACCCAACAGGAAGAAAAAGGTCCCAAGAGCAAAAGAATCAAAGACACACCTACTCCCACAGTTATGAATTTGATAAAAACTCAAGTTAACATGCACTAACATATACACAGACCTAGTGCGGACCCCAGCAGTTCCTGGGTTTGTCACTTCAGTTTCTGTGAGCCCATACACTTCCTACTCACTTGATTCATTTGGTTGTGTTCACCTCATGTCCTTCATTCTGACTTCTACAATCTTTCCACGGTCTCTTACTTGGGATTCCCTGAACTTTGAGGGGAGTGACCTGATGTAAACTTCCAATTTAGTCTGTCTGCATGATGTCTGACTATGCAGCTCCCATCTGCTCCTGGAGGAAGCCTCTCCAATTGGACAAGGCACTGATCTATGAGTATAGGACAATATGATTAGGAAGCATTTCATTGCTTTATTTTTTCCTGATACAAGGTCTCACTATGTAGCTCTGACTGGCCTGGAATTCACTATGTAGATCAGGCTAGATTCAAACTCAGAGATCCACATGCCTCTGCCTCCCAAGTGATGGGATTAAAGGTGTGTGCTGTTATGCCTATCTGTATTTTTTGGACCAGTTGTGTTTGGTTCTACCCTAAATCTCTGGGTTATCCAGTCACCACTTCCTGGCCATTCAAGCAGTGTCGGGCAGAGACTCTCTCTCATGGATGGGTCTCAAGTTAAATCAGACATTGTTTGGCTACTCTCACAAGTTCTGTGCTGCCATTGCCCAAGGATATCTTTTAGGCAGGTCCCATTGTACTTTTTTGTGACTGGGATTGTGTATAGGTTTCTCTTTTATAGCCTACAGAGTACTTTCCCATATCAAGGAGATTATAATGTAGTGGTAAAGGCTCCATGCAGGCATCGACTTGGCTTCTCTACATTCCATCAGCTGTGTATATGTTGTCCTCAGCAGTGAGGCCTTATTGAGCAATCCTCTGTCCTATCATGAGGCTGGATTGTTTGGGGATCTCCACGGGACATTCCCAGCCAACAATTCAACCAACTGCAACTCAGTTCTACTGTTGGAAGCCTTGCCTGGCTACAAGAAATGGCCGGTTGAAACTCTGCATCCACCATTACTAGGAGTCCTCACTAGGATCACCCATATATATTCTGGGAAGTTTCTATGTACTAGGGTTCCACACTGCTCTCCAAATGCCCCTAGTTCCAATGGTCTCTCCCCATACTCTCTCCCTCTATTCCATCCCACCCCCATCTGATTCCTCTTAATTCTTTCCTCACCTACAC
This sequence comes from Onychomys torridus, assembly GCF_903995425.1. NCBI lineage: Eukaryota > Metazoa > Chordata > Mammalia > Rodentia > Cricetidae > Onychomys > Onychomys torridus. Next base: position 254,411 of record NW_023411189.1, read on the forward strand.
CTAGTCAACTTGCAAAATCCATTTTATTCCTTCTTCACAGGGAGATCCATGAATACCCTCTCATCTTTTCTGGATCTATGGATAATAGCTTGCTTATCATTGACTTAAAAGATAATGTCCACTTATAAGTTAATACATACTATATTTTTCTTTATGGGTCTGGGTTACCTCATTGAAGATGATCTTTTCTAATTTCATCCCTTTGCTGGCAAAATTTAATGATGTCATTTTTTAAATGGCTGAGTAATGCTTGATTTGGTAAATGTACCACAATTTATTTATCCATTCTTTGTTTGAGGCACATCTAGGATTTTTTCTAGTTTCTGGCTATTATAAATAAACACACAATGAACATGGTTGAGAAGTATCCTTGTGGTCAGATGAAAAATCCTTTGGTTGTATGTCTAAGAGTGGTATAGCTGGGTCTTGGGATAGATAGATTCCCAAGGTTTTAAGGAATTCTTATATTGATTTCCATAGTGGCTGTATAAGTGTGCACTCCACCAGCAATGGAATAGGGTAACCTTTGTTCCACATCCTCAACAGCAAGAGTTGTCAATGTGAATTAAATCTTAGCCATTCTAACAGGTATAAGATGGAATCTCAAAGTAGTTTTGATTTACAGTTCTTGATGGCTAAGGGTGATGAGTATTTCTTTAATTGTTTCTCAGCCATTTGAGATTTCACTATTGATCATTCCCTGTTTAGATATGTGCCCAATTTTTAAGTTGGATTATTTGATTTTTGTATATGTATTTTCTTGTTCTTTATATATTTGGATTTTAGTCCTCTATCTGATTTGAAGTTAGTAAAAAGTCTTTTCACATTCTGTAGGCTGCCATTTTTTTTTCTGCTGGATGGTGCCCTTTGCCTTTGAGAGGCTTTTCAATTTCATGACATCCCATTTCTTAATTGTTGATCTTATTGAACTGAAGTACTATTGATGTAGAGCACTATTGGTGTTTTGTTCAGAATGTTGTCTCTTGTGCCAATTTGTCCAAACCTGTTGTTAGTTTCTCTTCTATTAGGTCAGTGTATATGGTTTTATTTTGAGGTCTTTGTTCTACTTTGAGTAGTTTTGTGCATGGTGAAAAATAATATTCGATTTGATTCTTCTACATACATATATTATTCTCAAGACACCAATACAATCTTTTCAGCCTGTATAATGTTAGTTGTATGTATGTATACTTTTAGGTGGTATCATTTTGTGTTGGATAACAAATTGGTGTGTTCTGCCCTGTAGAAGACTATATCTTGCTCTCTGCTTTCTTTAGGTGTCTAATATGTTGTACAAAGTTTAAGACCTCCTGGGCTTTCTAGATCCACATTAATAAGTCTATTGTTGTTTTCATTTTCTGTTTCTGCTTATTTATGTACTGAGTAATATGTATTATAAGCATTTTATGTAGTTAATAATATTATTCCTTTTGAGTTTTCAGACATCTTCCTTCTTACTATACGCTCTTTCTTAATTATGTATTTACTTTCTATAAAACTTAGAGGTTCCCACTTTTACCCACTAACCACATCAGATCACTTGTAGCCTACTACTCTTCAAACTTTTGTTCCTCTAGACTTTTACCATGAAAATGGTTCCTTTGTACTTTTGTTGTCTCTACAATTACTCCAAAGTATTTATTCATATATGAAAATTTAGTCCTAGGATCCTAAGAGACTCAGATGAGAAAACATTTGACATATTTTTAGTTTCTGAGTTACTCAATTCAATATGATCTTTTTTTTTTTTTGGTTCCATCCATCTTTTTGAAAATTTCATTATCCATTACAGCAGAATAGCATTCATATTTACATATACCATATTTAATAATCGATTCATCAGTTAAAGCATAGGTAAGTTGTTTGATTCCATAAGTTTTGTAAATAGAGAAGCAATCACCATGGTTGACGAAGTATCAGTGCATTAGGCTGTTGAGTTCTTTAGGCATTTGACAAGGAGTGGTGCAGCTTTCAGGTAACTCCCCACCTAATTGTCATAATGCCTGGGCAAGTTTACAAACCCATTTCAGTGAATGTGTGTTCCATTTTCTTCACATCCCATAGAATATTTATTGTTAATTTTTTCTCTTTTTTATTCTTACTGCTGTGAGATGAAATCTCAAACTTGCTTTGATTTTTATTTCTAGGTGAAAGTATTTTAGAAACAGACTAAATCTGGAAAATATTCTGAATTGATAGTTGGAAGGGTCAGAGAATAAGGTAGAATACAAATTGTGGACTTATTTGAAGGTACTCATGATGAATCTTGGTTATTTGTACAATTAAATAAAGGCATGAAACTTACCTGCCACTTTTCTTATTCTACCCCAAATATATGAATTTGAATGAGATATTGATAGCTGTAAATGTCTTAACCTTTGGTTTTGGAATCATGTGAGGCTGGTGTGGAGCAGCACCCACCACTGAGCATGAAATCATAATTCAGTAAATGAGATTTGTTTCTTAGCCCATGTGCATTAAATGACAAATTGATGTTTTGAGAAATGCTGGCATAAAAATGATATATCTGCAAATGGAGCTATAGGGGACCTAGAAAAGTGTGTGATGTGATCACATACAGAGTACAGGAGGAAAAAGAGAGATGGTAGTGTGTTGAGAAATGTGTAAATATAGAAATTCCACTGAAAACCTGAACAATCCACATGACAGAATAGGAAAAATATTAGCTATTGACAGGTTCATCATATGAGTCCAGGTAAATCTAGGGATGTGAGAAGGGAATGGGCAACCACAACCCAAGCCTTCTTCCTCTCTCTTTATTTCACTTGATTGTAGATAGTACAAAATATTTTTGTGAATGGATTCATGTAGATAGTGGAAAATGATCTCAAAGAATGAACAATATTTGAATTTTTGGTGTAAAAATAAATTTGTCTAGAGGCATGGTCCAGTATTTTTGAGAAGTTTCCCTTGTGGAAAAACATGGAAAATACAGATCTAACTATATTGTGCATAGGTCTTGTGTGTGCTGACAGAGTTTCTGTGTGTTCCTATATTTTCAGTAAAGATGTATCTGGAGATCATTGTTATCTTAGAGTCATCTATCACCTCTTAACCTTAGAATCTTTCTGCTTCCTTTTTAACATAGATATGTGAGGCTATAGGGAAGGGGTATAATGAAGATATTCCATTTAGGACCCAGTACTTCAACATCTCTCACTCTCTATACATAGCCCATTTGAGCACCTATGTATTGTTTCCTCTTAGTGCAAGAAAAAGCATTTATGATGAATGTTCAGTGATGCAAAAATCTATGGGTATAGTGATATGAATAAGAGCTAATTTTATTTCTGTGTTCTTTGAGCAGAATAAAAGAAGTGTGTTTTATTCATAGGATTGTGATTTGTGTATTTTTTGGTTTTTGGCCACAGTAGCAGTGTGAGGTATGGCTTCCATCTCATAGAGTTGGTCCTAAATCTAATCAAAAGTAGTTGATTACTCCAGTAATATTTATGGCACTATGGCACCAACATGTATTTAAGACTGGTCAATATTATATGTTGCACAGTTTGTAACTGGTGATATTGATGGTTTCTTTACTCCTTCAGTAACATGTACCTTATCATTTGGCCCTAGTATTTGTACTCAGTAGCAGTGGAGCTTCAATTGGGCACCAGATCCATTTCCTCTGTTTGATGACATAAGTAATAATTTTAGTAATAAGTTGTGTAGATTTAACAATAGCTTTGTAAATAGTCTGTGATGTTTCAGTAGGGGACTATAGAGCTCCTTTGGCCAACAAGTCAACAAAATAACAATTTCTGGCACTGGAGATTTCATATCATTTTATAGAATATATATATGGAGAGTATCTCTGCAAATATAGGGTTATTCCATTTCAATCCATTTAAAATCTTAAGGAAACACACACACACACACACACACACACACACACACACACATAAGCTTCTTTGGGTTATTTGAGAATTTCATACATGAGTTCTTTATTTACATTATTTCCACATTTCCTTCTCCTACCATTTGCCCTTACCATGTCTTCTCTATCCATAATAAAAATACTGCAACTTATTAATAACAGTTATTATTATGACTTACCTCTTGAAACTGAATTGCCTACCAGGGGACTTGTCCCTGGAGAAGACTGATTCTCCCTCTTTTGGCATCCATCATTTGACTGTGTCTTTTCAGCTAAGTGAGGAATCTTGAGATATTTTCCCATCTTCTTTGGCATGACAAATTGTGGTGTCATTGTGCTAATCTTCCTTAGGTATGACTGTTTTGGGGGATTTTATTAGTATAACTTCTCTATATACATAGAATACACTTTCTTTGAAGCAGACATCATTTTCCTCTAGATCTTATAATCTTCCTGTCCACTTTCTAAATTTTCATCTGAATCTTTGAGTAATGATGAATTCTGGGAATTCATCATTTGCGATTGGACACACTACAGTCAATTGTTCTTTGCAGATTAAACAGTTGTAGAATTCTGTAATTGCCCGTGTGCTGTGTGCTGCAAGAAAAAAAAATGAAGCTTTTTGCTGAGGGTGATTGCAGTTGGAAGATGTCCTATGTCCTGGCCTGCCGGAGGTTGGGACAAATCTTTCCCACTTGCCTGTCCCACAGCCACTCAGACCCAAGTAAACACACAGATGCTTATATTAATTATAACTGCTTGGCCATGCCTCAAGCCTTTTGCTAGCTTGCTTTTATATCTTAAGTTAACCAAAAACACAGGCTTTACCTGTGTCCCATTCCATGTTGTTCCTTGGGCAGCTGGCTGGCTTCTTTCCCTGCTTTATTCCTGTCTCTCTCTTTCAATTTTCCACCTGCCTCTAAGCTGCCTTGGCATAGGCCAAATGGATTCATTTATCAACCAATCAGAGCAACACATATTCACAGCATACAGAAATACATCTCCCCATCAGGTGATGGATAAACTTTTCAGTAGTCATTAGGATAGTAATATAGAACACAATTAGAAAGTATACTATTTCAGTAAATTATCAGATAAAGTCTTACGCAAGCATCATTGATCGCACCTACCATGTGTAGTAGGCAAGGTTTACTGTAGTGGGCAAAAGCTTCTCTCCCTGGCTACAATATAGGTCTTTATTTCTCACCAAAGACATGGAGAAAAGTTCAGATATGGCCTTGCACAAGAAGCCACTAATACCTTTCTAAGGGCAATGAATTGACAAATTAAAACATTTGAAAAAGGCATGAAAATCATGAAGTTTACTTTTACTTTTTATTTTTTAGTATCATTAGCTTCAGTATTTACATCAACATACTATGGTGGTAAGGAGCAGAAAGAATAACAGTATGATTGGCATAGGGGACTGTCTCTAAGGCCTTAATATTGTAATAAATTCTTCAATGGACCTCATTGGAAAGTAGAAGGTACTAAGGCAAGGAATTTGAAAGTATGAAATGAAATATATGGGAGCATCTTAATTTCTTCTCTTGTTTCATTATATGTGTGTGGATCACAGAAGAATAGTACTGACACTTGACTCACTCACTTGGAATGCTCACTTGGAAAGATGAACACATTGGTTTATTTCTAGAATAAATTCTAAAGACCAGGCATACTGGTATTAGCATGCAATCCTAGGGCATGAGTCAGGCATGGTAACAGAAAGATATGAGTTTTACTTGCCAGCAAGCCTAGACTCTCAGGCAAATTGTATTCCTGGGACAAAGAGTTTCTCAGATGAGGCAGTAGCAATATATATCACCATGCAACCAGTATTTGATGGATATTTAAGCACAGATGCACTCATGAATTCCCAACATCTGAATTTGCATTGGTATACTCCATCCATCTAGCCAAAATTCCAGCATGGGTACAAATAGGATTCATGGAGCCCAACACTTATCAGAGTTGTTATTGTAATTTAATGAGCTGATAGAGGAGGAGATTCAGAATTTTTCACGGATGTTTGCCCTGAGAGGCTATACATGTTCCAGTAGATAGTCTCATATCCATGCACACACAGGTACCTTAAACGAACCCAGTTTTTATTAAACAGTGAGAACTTATATAAAATCCAGATGGAATTGTGTTAGAGGTGATCGAAGAGGAATTTAGTGTAGGGAAGTGCATGGAATTTTCCAAACACACAATATTCATATATTAATATGGAATAAAATATTTTATGACTATCAATTGTATCTGAGAAACAAAAATGATTGCCACTTGCATGCAAACATATCTGAAAGCACACAAATAAACTTAAACACACAGAATTTTAGATAATATACATATATTTAAGCTTCTATTTTTTAAATAAGTAGCTATTAAATTATTTCCATCATTTGACATTGTGAGTGCTGTATGCCAATTGGCTGTATTTGGAACAGGGCTTGAAAGCAGCATTTCTGTTTCCAATCCAAGAAGCTTTATGTAGAGCATTCTAATAGCTGTAAATATATTATGGACTGTTATAATTCAACCATAGTCATAGCACGTAGGGAAACTGACACAGGAAGATCACAAAGAGCCAGGAGAAATCTGCACTTGGCAGCCCAGTTTCACAATCAGAAAGGTACTAGCAGAAATGGAGGCTTTCTTGTATAAAGTCAGGGTCAAGTACCAAGTAGCATGGTACATGATTAGCTCCAAGGCATTGGTGGCTGGTTTTGTCTGTTGTTAATTGGCACCAGAGCTCAGGGTAAATTACATTTTCCTGTCTTCCACTTTAAATGTTCTTGCTTCTGCTGCAACATCTAAAGAAGAGGGAGAGATAGATGAATCAGCAGCTCTGATGGAGATGTCCAAGATTATTCTAGGCTTTTGCTTTCCATGCTTAGCTTTGAGATCTCTCTACTGATTTGTTCTTAATCCATTTTCTGTTTGAATGCACATAATCATCCAATTAGAGGCAAACAGAGCTAATAAACATTTGTGCATCCAGGGTTTTTTTTACCAGTCAGGCTCCTGTCTATAGCCCAGCTCTCAACTGGCACCTGGTCTAGCCAAAGCCTGACAATAAGCTGCTCCAGAGAATGAAGTCTGTTCCTGAGACCTAAAGGGGACAAGGCCAGTAGAAATTGAGCAAAAGCAGGGACTGGCTGGGGTTCCCTACACTCCTGCTAAGAATCACCTGCTCCTGTTTTCTGTGCACAAAATGTGTCTCTGGCTCTGAAGCCACTGCTTCTGCTTTAAGAACTGTCATTCCTGCTACCGTCTAGGAGTTCCTTACCATCCACAAGGAGAATGGTTCACTTTGAAAAGCAGTTTCTGATAGAGACCAGGTATGTACTGTTCCTTCCACTCCCTTGAAATACCTCTCTGAAGAACTGGTATGGCAGGGGCAGTTCTCACTGCCCCCACCCTGAGACACTCTTAGAGCCTTTAAATTTTCAGATACTATCTTACTTGTCACCCAAGGCCCTCTGTGAGCAAATAAATATAAAACAGTAATCTTGTGTTATACTTTCTGACATCAAGGCTCTGAGAGGTTCACTTTCCCATGTGAGTTAAACACATTAAATTAGGTTTAAATTGTCATTATACTTTGGCAAATAATAGTTCTTACAGTTTATCTGCTCATTATTTCCTACAAATTCAGGCAAGTCATGAGAGTCTTTAAAAGTCAATGGTCTCTTTGGGTTGTCAGAGTAGTGTTCTATACCCCCATTGAAAGAAAAGAAACTTACCCACCAGTTTTTCTTGTCACTTTTTAGCAGTGAATATACCATTATTGGCCAATATCTCTTCATCAGAATTCTGTTTCCACAGATCACTTCTTTGTGGTATGTCATATGCATATATGCAGTTATAGTGTTTTGTCTGTGTTGTTCCTTGTAATCACAAAACCTTTATCAGTTGTGTATATTTCATATAACCTAGTGGTCTGTATGTCCTATTCACATTTTCTGGAGAATCTTAAAAAGAAAGAGAGAAAGAATTTATTTTAAGACCAAATGGTCAATTTAGATACCATAGAGACAACATATCACAAAGAACGATACAAGAAATGCATCACTTAGATATATCAGAAGACAAAGTTTGCATGCCTCACAGAAAACAAGCTGGTAAAGCTGAGGATATATTGTTAGAGGTATGTGCAGAGATGAAAGTGAGAGAAATAGAAATTGACAAGAAAGAGGGAAATCTGTAGGTCAGCAAGATCCCCTTTATTATTGCACATAGCCTTACTCAAAGGCTTCTTTGATTTGGAATAATTTTGAGCAAGAAGAGCATGAATCCAGGAGGTCTCATGGTATATATAAATGAGAATTGCTGTGCTGATTTTCATGGACAGGAGTAACTAGGCTCACTGGAGCAACTGAAAACTTGAGTGTGATTTCAGTTAGTATGCTGTGGGAAAGCCCATCGAGACTGGTCATTTTGAATAAGTTGAGGAAGGTAAAGCCCTCGAAATTCTCAAAGTTTTTTTTCCCCCTATCAATCAATAGTGAGTATATCAAGTCTGCTAAGTAATGTAATAACTTTAAACACAGGGTGGCTAAAACATGATTTTCTTAACTTATATTATGCCATTTGATAGCTGAGCCTACATGGGTTTTAAAGGAGAAATAATAAGCAATACAAAATATTTTTATTATATGTAACGTTTAGTCAGAAGTTTCTCCAGTCCTGCTTGGCCCAGTGGTCTCACAGGTGCCTATAAAGTAATCACTCAGAGTCTTATATTAATTATGAATTGGATGGCTAGGGCTCAAGATTCATGCTAACTTGCTCTTATAACTTAACCCATTTCTATTAATCTATATTTTGCCAAGTGGCTGTGGTGTTACTGGTCTGCTGGCATGTTGCTGTTCAGAGCATATTCACATATTCACAGCATACAGAAAGACATCCCACAGAACTTCCCCTTTTCTGTCTAATCAAAAGGGAAGATTTTAACTTTAACATAGTAAAATTACATATAATAAAACAGTTATCAAGCAAGAATTACAGTTACAATATCTAGTCTATTTTTAGTTGGCAAGATTAAAGAAAACATTCTATCATCTATCCTGTATTTGTGAGTCTAACATTTCATATCTTATTTATTTTTTATCATAGCTTAGGAAAATTATAACTAACATAGTTTTAAAGGATAAATAAGAAGTAACATAAAATATATTTATTATAATGTAACAGTTTATTTTTTGTAAGCAGGGATGGTATATTAGCCAGAAATTATTCTTAATGTAACTAACCTTATGTAATCACACACATATTTGCTTAAAAATAAAGTGATATGTCTACTTAATAGCTTGCCTGTTAGGTTTGTGTAGTCTGTCTCTGTGGTGATATTTTATTTGTGCTTTAATAAATAAATCTTGCATGGAGATCAGAGGAAAAAGTGAGCTGCAACACAAAAGTCATGAAATGTCAGCACATGCCTTTAATCCTATCACTTGGTAGGCAGGATCTCTGTGTGTTCAAGGCCACACTAGAAACAGATAGTGTGGTGGCACAGGCCTTAAATTCTAACATTTGTTAATCATGGAAGCTCATGTGGATTTGCACCAGTTCAGAGACAGGTGTTAGACAATCTCTTGCCAGTAACAAACAGAAGAAAAGAAGAATCAGCCAGCTTGGATGGGAGACTGGAATTTTAGGACTTTCGCTGTCTCTTAATGCTTATTTGTTCTTTAAATCAACTCCAACCAATCCACCATTTTACAAATCTAAATATATTGGAACAGTATTTTTTCTATATTGCTTGTTTTGTTTTTTGGTCCACCATGCACTGAGCATTTACAATTTTGTTTTCATTCCCCCATTGATGTGACACAAACAAGCTGGGCACTCCAACATCAGTAGAATTCAGGCAGATGAAGTAAATTATTGAGTGATTGCTTATTTGCTTATTTACAGATTAGGAATGGGAGGAGAAAGTGTCAAGGTGACACCTAATCCAGGCTACCAAGGTTTTTTATTTGTCTGATTTTTCTTTTTCTTTATGGCTTTAATCCCCATAGCTTGCCTCCCATTAGCAAAATTGCTTGAACAAACATCCTCCTTAATTTTGGTTGTAACACCTTTAGAGTATAAAGCTTTTTTTCTGCCTTCTCTTTACTAACAAATCTGAGAGGACAAGGGAATAAGGAAAGGGCAGGCATACGGAAATAAAGGTTGGATTGAGTGGGCTCTGCTTACTCTGGTGAAGAACATCAACTCTACAAGAAACCTTAATACATTTATTTTGTACATCTTGATCATGGAGGCAGTTTATTGTACACAGCTAAACAAGAAGGCAATTTGTGGTATAAAGATAAACAAGAAGGACATTTTAAATAATCTAGGAAAGAGGTCTCTATAGAGAAACAATCTCAGCCTGCAATCATCCTGGGAGGAGGAAGTAGTATTTGAGGGTTCCTACATACACTATTAACTCCGTGTAAGTTTTTGCTGTCCCACTGAGCCTCACCTTGGGAAGGCTTTTCAAATCATATAGAGCTGAGATTTTAATGTTCTTTGACAAGTTATTGCCCATAAAAAAACAAAGCAAATATACTCAGGGATTTGTCATTTCTCCACAATTTTAAAATGTTACTTTTTGTTATTTGTTTTGTGAGATATTAGTGTGTTCTTGAAGATAAATAGTTGTGTACATTGTGTAGGTTTGTACAAAGTGTGAATATGGGACTAGATTTTATAAGCCTGTATCAGCTGTCTCCCTACATTGCTCTTCATAATAATTTTATAAGATTCAATTTCTGATTGAATTTTAGTTAAATATTTTGAGTACCAGACTTCCATACACCTATATCTGTGGCCCACTCAAATAAATCATTAAGACATCATCTAAATTACTCCCTGGAACTTCAGTCTCACATTTATCTATTTTAAAACCACTGAGTCCAATTATTGCTCCTCAAAATCACATGAATGTTAGGTCATTCACTGTGTTACTCGCATTATACAAACATTGGCCCCCCAAATTTCAGTGCTATCTCTGCTACATCAAACTGAAATATTCCCTGCTATGTAATAGGAACTCCATATACCCTGCCCTTCCTTGCTAGAATTTTCAGCTCACTTTATAGTAAAGGTCTTATGCAGGTGTTCTGTGACTTCACTGTTTAGACATCAACCATGCCTAATTCCTACCTCTCCTCCATATTTTACTGCTCTTACATTCTCCCTGTGTTTCTGTCCCTACTTTCATTCACTTCATTCACTTTCTTTTCTTTCCTTTTTTTTGGTTTTTCAAGACAGGGTTTCTCTGTGTAGCTTTGTGCCTTTTCCTGGAAATCACTTGGTAGTCCAGGCTGGCCTTGAACTTGCAGAGATCCGCCTGGCTCTGCCTCCCCAGTGCTGGGATTAAAGGCATGTGCCACTACCGCCTGGCACATTTACTTTCCTCTACTGTCTGATACAGGTATTCCAGCAATGGCACAATTAACAAGACTTGCAGAGACATAGGGTGGCAGGTAAGGCAGAAACAAGATCACAAGGATTCTTGTTTCTGGGAGACATTTCTAGGAGGAATCTTTATTTCTCTGGGGGGGTTGATGTCTAAACAGGAACAATAATTGAAATGGAAGGACCCAGAGGACTCTTAAATACCCAAACCAAAGCTCATATTGCCATATTGCAGAATCCTGGATTGGGGCCATTCCATCTCTAACTAGTACTAGAAAACATATAAATTTTGCCTTCTGTCTGCCCCAGGAAATGGTCTCAGGTTTTATGCAGATGGCCAAACTCCTTCAAGTTACCTTTTTTGGGGGACACCTATCCAGGGTGTTAGGACTACACTCATGTTAATATATGAGAATGAAAAGTGTGGGGAAATACTTGTGTGTGGTAATGTCTGTACTGCATTCATGAGGGCTGCTACTTTATAAAGGGACAAAGGATACCATGACTAGTACAGTTGGAATCAACAGCAGTTTCCACCTTCTGTAGGAGTAAAGAGGAAAGGAAGATTGTGCTCCCATGGAGCTTTGAGGTTTCATCTTGTGTGTCCATTTAGAGATTTCTTCTGAATAATCAAGGGAGGAGGCATGTACCTTGGAAGAGATCACACAGAAGCAATACTTTTACTTAATTGGATAACAGAGGGCAGATACTCACTTGATACAACTGGTAATTGTTAATGTGGACAGTCACTGCTCTGCTTAATCATGTCTTATCCCACTGTCAGTTCATTGGACATGAGCTGGGAATAGCTGAGTGTAATTCCCAAGGCTAGGCTGATGATAAAGGAAATACAGCCTGTTTATTCAGCCTGAAGTAGTCTTGAAGTTCACTGACATATTAAAAATAAATTATACCAAGTTTGCTTTGTTTCCAAGGTGGGCAGGTCCTGAAATTCAAGAGGAGGTGGTTTGAGTGGCTTAGGAGGGAAGAAGGTTCTGTCCCTGTGTAGAAAATATTTGTTGGCAGCCTTCCACTCTGAGTTGGTTTGTCAAGAAATCACAACGATACTAGAAGCTAGTACTTTGCTTCCATACTGATCTGAGGAAGTGAAGCATGATCATGTTGCCTCAAAGCCCTTTTGTCCACTGTTTCTATAGTGTTGTTTGGGACCTGTGCCTTTATTTTCCTTTGGGCTCAATATAGGAAGTGAAGTATGATCTTTGAGAAAGGGAAATGGTACACCAGGTGCAGGGTGTTTGGCTGGATTGTCTGGCAGATAACAGATATGCTCTGTCTGATGCCCCTACTATACATGTGCCCCTTCTCCAACAGCAGGTTTCCTTTACTCTATTTAGTGTATAAAATAGTATTTAAATATGCTTGTCGTGCCAAAATAACTAGGTTCTACAGTTCCCTGTGATGATTATGGAGAAGGGAAGAAAATTGTAAAAAAAAATATAACTATTGGGTCTAATATGCAGCTTGACAGAATACAAAAAGCCCTTGGTCCTCTCTGCAGCAAAAGAAAAATCAATCCAGAAATTTCCTTTTTTTTTTTTTTTTTTTAACAGAGACTTAACAGTTTATCTGGCCTTGTGACTCTAGTTCTAAGATGGTTAAATCATGGAAGCTCATGTTGATTTGCACCAGTTCAGAGACAGGTGTTAGACAATCTCCTGCCAGTAACAAACAGAAGAAAAGAAGAATCAGCCAGCTTGGATGGGAGATTGGAATTTTAGGACTTTCGCTGTCTCTTAATGCTTATTTGTTCTTTAAATCAACTCCAACCAATCCACCATTTTACAAATCTAAATATATTGGAACAGTATTTTTTCTATATTGCTTGCTTTGTTTTTTGGCCCATCATGCACTGAGCATTTACAATTTTGTTTTCATTCCCCCATTGATGTGACACAAACAAGCTGGGCACTCCAACATCAGTAGAATTCAGGCAGATGAAGTAAATTTTTGAGTGATTGCTTATTTGCTTATTAACAGATTAGGAATGGGAGAAGAAAGTGTCAAGGTGACACTTAATCCAGGCTACCAAGGTTTTTTATTTGTCTGATTTTTCGTTTTCTTTAGAGTGATGGATATTGCACAGGAAGGGGGGGATTAGGAATTATTTAAGTGACCCGTCCTGCACCAGGTGATTAGGTCGGACCTGAGGAGGCACCACCTGAAAGACCAATGGGGGAGAGAGAGAGGAAGGAGACCAGGCGCATAAAGGAAGACAGAGACAATCTGAGTCGCGTCAAGGTCTCATTTATTGAAAAGTAAAGCAAGCTTATATACTGGTGGATATGAGGGGAAGGGAGAGAGATGAAAAATTGTTAGAAAAGGGTTCAGGACGAGGTCTCTTTGGTCCAGTGCTCAAGCAACAGATCAATCAATTAGGAAAGGGTTGGGGAGAGGTCTCTTCTGTCCAGTGCTTGAACAACCAATCAATCAATTAGAAAAGGGTTAGGGAGAGGTCTCTTTGGTCCGATGCTTTGAACAACTGATCAATCAAACATACTCCAGGAAGTTTAATCTAAAAGTACACTTTGTAGTTTTTCCAGGAGTGACTGTTTTTGCAATTCAACGGGTGCAGTTATGCCAGATCATCCAAGCAAGAAAAGTCAAGGCACAGCTATCCAACTTTTGGTTCCCAACATTTAAGTTTACTGGAATTGGATAAAGGAAGAATTTTCAGAGCATCCCTTGCAAGTTGGAGATGGGTGCATCAGGTGTAGGTACAACTCAGTCCTGCAGCATCTGGAGAACCAGAAGCAGAAATGCACTGCATGTCTGAAGTCAGACTGCACGTTTCTGAGCACCTAGGAAGATTAGCTTCCCATTTTTTTGATTCTCATAATTAAGAGTGATGTGTAGCATCTAGTTTCACCTCTCTCCTGTTCCTCACACTACTTTTCCATCTAGACACTATCCCTAAGCTTAACATCCATTCTGTATAGCTAGGGCTTCTCCAGTGGTGAGAAATCACTGTTATTCTAATGGTAGGAAAATACTTGCAAATGTTTACAAATCATGCCATGGATCCCTGTAACTGGATTATCCTTGGGACTGTCATCCCTGCCCCCCCATTTAGATTCATCCTCCGCAAGTATGGACATACATATCTCATTGTTGTAGTTCCACTACAATGTGACTATTTTCTGTAAAGGTAGTACACTGTACAACCTTGAACACTTGCCCTCAAGGTTGTGTAGTAAAATATATTATGGAATATGGGTATTAAATATGCAGTTCATTTTGAAATTTGGACAGTTGTGCACAAAAATCAGTTGCATGAAAGCTAGCCAATCATGAATGTGAGAAATATTGATGATTAAGTTTGAAAGGACCAGTGAGCTGCATATAACCAGTTTCTATTACCTTGTTCTATAATCAGTGCCCAAATACAAGTGTGAATCTTGAAAAGTTAGCAGCTGTCTCATGGAAAGACTTCTAATCTGCTCATCAGGAGACAAGACAGGAATGTTATTAGCACTAAATGCAAACATGTGAGGGAGGGAAAACCAACTATGCCTATCAGCCATTGCTAATAATTCTAATTGTTTCCTTGGGATTTCTGAAAATGACTGCCCTAAACTATTGATTGTAGTATTAAGACAATCCCACATAGTTAAAAGGGAGGTTTCTTTTGTGAGGTAACTTACAAGTAAAGAGATAGGTTACAGGGTCCAGGAAAGTTGTAGCACAGTGCAGAGGTGTTCTCTGGAAAACTCTGTTCAGTCTAACTCTAGTTTCCAGGATCCAGGAACCAAGAGAGCTGGCCCATTTGGATCTCGGGTCTCAAGGGCTCCTGTCTCCTCCCTATCTTGTAGGCGTGACAGTTACTGAAGCCTCAGTGGGGGTAGTACTTCCAGGTCAAAGCTAGAACAGCTAACCACTGCACTAAACAGGACCATCCTCTATGCCATACTAGTGACAGGTTGGGGAGTTAAGCTGTACCAAACTTGTGACAGATCATTGAAGCTTTGGCTTGTTGGTTGTTTTCATGTCCACACATAAGAGCAAACAAAATAATATGACCCTTACCTGAATATCCAGGCACTCTCTCTGCCATCTGTTTTATGCATGTCTGCCCTAAAATAAGATTGCCTCCAGGAAGTGTAGCAAATATATGTCAAGGATTTTTAGTGGAGGAAGTCTTCATTTATGCAACTACTTGAAAGCCATCATTCCTGCTGGGAAAGACTTTCTGATGCAGCTTTGTGTTGGAGCTTGTACATTCCAGTAAGTAGACCATCACCTATGCAATGAAAATAAGCCAAAGAATCTCATTTGTTCCTCAGAGTAAATTTTGGTCAAATTTTAAATTGCTTTGCCATTAGGAGAAGTTTTAGGCAGTATTTTCATCTCTCACCAAAAGAAGGAATTTTGTCAGCACCTGAGGTGTTTGGGTTGTAATGGCAAAACCAAGGATGCATTTGCAAAGTGAAGTGATGCTATTATTGAGGTGAGAAATGAGGCAGGCAACTGAAGCAATGGTGAATAATGGAGTTTTGTTCTCAGAGGATAGATTTACATGTGCTTTTTCTCTAATTCTGTTTAAGGTAGATAGTGGCATGAGCATGGCTACTATGTGGGGTATGAGAAACACCACTAATGTGAGAGACCCCCAGGGCAGGGATATTCTTCTCTGATAAATCACAATGTGGCAGCTTTTATTCCATGTATTACCAGTGACAGTCTTAATTGATAAAAGAATGTTTGTTATCAGCCCTGAGCATCACACATTCAGGGAAAAACAGTATCACTGATAACTACATGAGGCAACATGGCTCCTGCTGTCTATAATAACAGACTTGTCACTGGGAAAGCTGAAAGCACTGAGTGAGACTGCTTGTCTAAGTTGGGAGTTGTGTGAGAAAGGGGCACTAGGCTACTATCTCAGGGGTATTTTTTGAGGTCCTGCCAAAAGGGGTTAGCCACATGCTGACTTGAAAAGTAATAAAGGTGACAGAGACAAAGATATTTAATGCATCTTTGCCTTCATGACACATTTAAATGACATTTATTAACACACCAGAATGCACAAACAGACAAATAGACAAACTTTTAATGGCATAGCTTTCTTGAGAAATAGACAGACAAAAATTTCCCATGAGGGAGATGTGTTGTTACAAATTTTAATCTTGCCTGATGGTCATTCTATAGATTCTGAAATAAAAGTGATTATTTAATAGAATAATTTTAAGATATAGAAAAAAAGGAATTTTATTGGGTCTTTAATGGTATGTAGTCAGATTGTAGTTCTTTAGGAGACAGTGAGAGGCAGACTTGTGGAAGTGCGGTGGTTATGTGGGGAGGAGGCAAAAGGAAAAGGGTAGAAGGGCCTGCCTTTGCTCAGTCTGTGGAGCCATGGTGGGCACCATAACTGTGCATATACATACATACATATATACATACACACACACACATACATATATATATATATACATGTGTGTGTGTGTGTGTGTGTGTGTAAGCTTCTTTGATTTATTTGTGAATTTCATACCTGAGTACTGAGTGCTGTATTTATATTACTTCCACCATTTCTTCTCCTACCCTTGTCCATTCCATGTCTTCTACATTATTTATCAAATGGTTACTACTTCCTATAAAATACTATTGTTTATTACATATACATAACTACTTACTGATGTGTATATTATATCATTATCATGTGTATAAGGGTATTTGCAAGTGTATGTATGTATGTATGTATGTATGTATGTATGTATGTATGTATGTATATGATATCTTTTTACTGAGTAGCCTAGCATGAGTCTTGTTCCTGGAGATGAATAATTCTCCCTCTTTTAGCATCCAACATTTGCCTGTAGTTTTTTTAGCAAAGTATCAGATTTGATAGTTTTTCATCTGTGTTGAAATACCAACTTATGGTGTCATTGTGCTAATCTTTTTTAGGTAGGCATGATTTTGATAGTTCATGTGTGTAGTCATCCTGTTCCACATGATCTTATAATCTCTTTTCCCAATTTCCTCAATGTTATCATAGTCTTGGAATAATTGTGAATTTCATGGAATCACCAATTGGGTCAGACATACCACTGTTAGTTGTCCTTTGAAGTTTGCACAGCTGTGGAAATCTATAGTAGTCTCTGTGTGATGCAAAATATTTTTCTGGAGATGATGGCTAAATGTGTCTATAGATATGAAGAAAGACCTTTAGAATGAATATAGAAATTATACTGCTTCAGGAAAATTAGCAGCCAAAGGTTCATCTTTTTTTTAATATTAATTACAAACTATATGGCCTATGGCTTCTTTTTTCTTGCTAGCTAGTTTGTCTAACATATTCATCTATGTCTCAATACATGTTACATGGCTTTACCTATGTCCCATTACATTCTGCTCCTTGGATGGTGGGTTGGCATCTCCCCAGCTATGCCCTTCTTCTCTTTGTTATTTCCTGCCTGACTCTAAGCTGCCTTGCCATAGGCCAAATCTGCTTTATTTATTAGCCAATGGGAGCAACACATATATTAACAGTGTACAGAAAGGCATCCCATAGCACTTCCTCTTTTCTGCTTAATCAAAAAGGAAGATTTTAACTTTAACATAGTAAAATTATATATAACAAAACAGTTATTAAGCAAGAATTACAATTACAATATCTCGTCCACTTGTATTTGGTAAAATTAAAGAAAATATTTTATTGTCTATCCTATTTTGTGAGTCTAAAGTTTCATATCTAATTTACCCTTTATCATGATTAAGGAAAACCATAATTATAACTATCCAGTCTTCAACTCCGTCAAAGACCCCAGAAGGATTTAATATTACTTAAGTGAACAGGAAGTGCATTGTAAGCAACTTCCAGAATTCTAGAGATGACAGAGACATCTGGATGCCTGGACAGTCATCCAAAGTTCCTCTGCAATGTTTGGGCATCCATCTTCAGCCTACAGTCCTAGAGTCTCTGGCAGGCTTTTTTGTGAAGCAGGAAATTTGAAGGATTGTTTCTCCTATTGGCAAAGTTCATCAGTTGCTTCTCCCTGTGTCCTGCAGAATGTCTGGCAGTCTCTTCTGTGAAGCAGGAACCTGAAGGACCATTTCACCTTGCAAAACTAAGTGGCCACCTTTCTATGTGTCCTGCATGTCTAGTTTATACAGCATCCTGTCAAGCAGTTGAGGCAAGGACACTTTTTTGCCCAGTGGATAATTTCTGGCATAAAGAAAGCAAACTCAATAATGAGTTTTTTCATTGCTCATCATCCTCTTTCAAGTAATTGGTGCTGCTAGGAGTGGATGTGTCTCATTGTCCAGAAAAGTCTAAGTCCCTAAAACATTTTTTTTTCTGAAAATAAAGTTTGAATTTATTTCCAGTTTCTGCTCTCAACTTTCTAACTCAGCCATGTCAAGGGTTCATGTCCAGGGAGAGTCTTGAACAGCTCCTTCACATCTGGATGACTGTCAGTGAGCAGACAGTTCTCCTGGAGACCGGGTCATGTTTTTAGTTAAGAATAAAAGGGTATTTCTAACTTTTTGCTTTGGGGACTGGATTAAAAAGTATGGAACTTGTGCTCTGTGCATTTAATTAAATGTTTGATTTGAGCTTATAAAGAACTTCTATTTATTTCAGCCAGTCAGATTTCATTAGATCATTAAAAATTACATTAGCCATGATTGTTGACACTCTGATAAAATGTATATTTAGCAGGATAAGGCCTCTCTGGAACTGAATTTTCAACTCTTCTTTGGCCTGTTTTATTTTTATTTTTACTTTTTTTCCATTATATTTGTATTTTAATTTTACACATCAGCCATGGGCCGAAGGTTCATCTTAAGGACCCCTGATACCACTGGCCTTGTGTAGTAGGATGGGTTTGCTCTGTCTGACATAAAATCTTTCCTAGTCCCATTGGTGCTTCAGGTGGGTGCTGTTCAGTTTCTATGAGATTGTAGGTTTCTATAGTTTCTGTTGTTGTTGAAGTCTAGCTTTAAGGCATGGTGGTCCAATAACATACAGGGGGTTATTCCAATGTTTTTGTATCTGCTGAGATTTGCTTTGTGAGCAAGCATGTGGTCATTTTTTGAGACGGTTCCATGGGGTGCTGAGAAGAAAACATAGCTCTCTGAATAGATGAAGATAGGTCTCTTTTGTATCCCAGAATCTAATCAATATTTATATGTATAATTCAGCTATCATTTGACTTAAAAGGGCTTATTGGTAAATGTTATCATTTATACTATTTTCTACAGAAAAAAATATTTTACTGTTTAAAATAATCCTGGACTTTTAAATTATAGCCTGTTTTTATGCTCAGGCTAACTGAGTATTATTTCTCCTGGAATTGTACATAAAATGCTTTTACATTAAAAAAAGGACAAATACTATAGAATTGTATTACATGAAATATATAGAATATGCAAATTCATAGAGACAGAAAGATTAGATGTTATCTCAAGACAGAGAAGAAATGATTTCCTAAGTACAGATTCTCAGTTTTGTGTGATGGAAAAACCCACAAATGGACAGTAGTATCAGGACATAATATCATGAATATAATAAATCAATACAATTAATGTAATTAATTAATATCATAAATATAATCATTGAATGAATACTACAAATGTAATCAATGAATACAACAAATATAGTTAATATCACGAGTGTAATTAATGAATATCATGAGTGTAATTAAAAAATAAATTTAAAAAATCTCTCCCTATCCATGATATAGGTCTGAAAAATTCAGATGAGACTTTAAGTACCAAGCCACTAATACCTTCCTAAGGGCTAAGATTTGGCAAATTATAACACTTGAGAAACGTAGTAAAATCATGATGTTTACCTTGAGGTTTTGTAGTACTGTTAGCTGCAGTGTTTACATTGTCACAACATAGTTGTGAGGAGTGGAAAATTAAATTACATTAAATAGGGGACTGTTTATAAAAATCTTAATATTGTAATAAATCCTTAAATGAGTCTTATTGTAAAGTACAACAGACAGGTGAGGATTTTGACTGACGCCTGTAATGGAATACATAGGAGAGTTCTTTGTGCTCCTCTTGTTGCATTTTTATGTGTGAGGCTCACAGTTGAATAGCACAGATATTTGCCCATATCCTGTTTCTGTGCACTATTGAGAAAAGAAAAGTTGAAACTGGAGGAACAAGGAGGACAGAATCACAGCTAGGGAGGAAGCAGAACAGAGTGTTACCTAAAACGAACATCAATATTGTTCTTGAGTTACATTCATTAAGTTATATTTTGCCTTTAACGTTATAATATACACAGCCAGGTAGCAACATGCTCATGTGGAAATAGGAACCTAGGATTTACTTCCAGAATACACATATTAAAATGCAGGTGTACTGGTATTAGCATAAATGAATTTTACTGGCAAGCTAGGTGAGAATGTTTGGCAAATTCTGTTCATTGGAGAAATACTATCTCAAATCAGCTAGTTGTAATCTACATTTGCATTGAACCAGCACCAGACTGATTTGTAGGCATAGCAGCACTCATCAAGTGCCATCATTTGTGATTGTATGTACAATTCTCTTACTATGTCCAGCCAGTCAAACTGCAGCATGGCTAGAGGCAGAAATTCTGAATCCCAACTCCTATCAGAGTGGCTATTGGTTATTTAATGAGCAGATGAATGAGGAGAGTCACATTTTTCATGGATGCTTGTCTTGAGAAGCTACGTATGTTCAGTAGATGGATCCATATTCATGCACACATAGGTGCCTTAATTAAACTCAACTCTTATTGAAGGGAGAGAAAGTATATGAACTTAAGATGGAATAGTAATAGTGGTGTATGGATAGGTAGTCTAGTGTGGAAAATGGGGTGGATTTTTCCAAATACACTATTACACATATTAATATTGAATAAAAAGAATATCAGTTGCACCTGAAAAATGACAATTGTTGCCACTTGCCTATAGACAAATGCGAAACCATACATAAAAACTAACAGAGAATTGTTGAGAATATACATATATTTTTAAGCATTTCTTTTCTAAAATACATACTTCTTAAATTATTTATCATTTGACATTGTGAAATACTCTATGCGAATGGTTATATTTTCAGCAGGACTTAAAAGCAACATTTCTTTGTCCAATCCAAGAAACCTTTTGTACGGTCTTCTAAAAGACATAAATGCATTATGTAGTTTATAATAAAAGCATATAATCATTGCACTTAGGGAAACTGACATAGGCAGATAATAAAGAGGCAGCAGCCAGCTGCGCTCGGTAGCCCAGAATCACAGTCAGAAAGATGCAGACAGAAAGGAACCTTTTGCAGATAGCGAGGATATGATCAGCCCCTAGGCACCACTCTCTGGTCCTGTCTATTGTTAATCTATTGTTAATTGAGAATGAGCGCTCTGGGCAAATTACATCCCCCCCCCTTCCACTTTCACTTTCCCTGTTCTTTCTGCAAAGCACAGGGAGGAGGGAGAGAGATGAATCAGCAGCTGCAGTGGCGATCTCCAAGGTTACCACATATTTGCTTTCCATCCCTGGGTTTGAGATCTTTCTCCGGATTGGTTTTTCGTCTTCCTTCTATTTAAATGCACACAGTCTTCCAATCAGAGGCGACCAGAGGTAATAAAAGTCTCTGCAGCTGAGGTTTTTACCAGTCAGGCTCCTGGCTAGATTCCAGGTACCAGCTGGTACCTGATCTAGCCAAAGCCTGACTATAAGCTGCTAAAGAGAAGGAAGACTGCTCCTGAACACTGCAGGTGACAGAGCCAGTGAATCATCACAGGCAGGGATTTGCTGAAATTCCCCACACTCCTGCTCTGAGTCATAGGCTCAGGCTCTTGCTTCCTGAAGGAAATGTTATCCTGCTTCTGAAGTCCCTGATGCTGCTTTAATATCTGTCATCCCTGTCTCAGGCTTGTAGTCCTGCATTATCTTCGAGGAATATGATGCAGTTTGATATCGGTTTCTAAAAGAGAGCAGGGATGCGCTGTTCCTTATACTTCTTTGGGGGACCCACTCTGAAGGACTGCTATGGCAAGGACAATTCTCACATGGCCCCTGATTCTGAGAGCTTTGATGTTTAACAGCTGCAGATACTATCTTACTTGTCTCCCAAGAATCTCTGGGGGCAAAGAAATGTAACACTGGCAACATTATTTCTTGCTGCCTTCTAGGGTCTTAGAGGTTCAAATTTTCAATCTGGGTTCTATAGTAAGGCTTAAATTTTCATTGTACTTTAGCAAATAATAGTCCTTATGGATTGTTCTTTCTTCCCTGTGTGTCCATTCTTTCTATGAGGTCCTGCAAGGCACAGGAGTATTAGAAAGCCAATTTTCTCTCTGTGGTATCAGACCACTGTTCTGTACACTCACCAAAAGAAATTTACCCACAAGATTTCCTTGTCACTCTTTGACAATAAATTTCCACTGACTAACCAGTATCTCCTCATTAGCAATATGTTTCAACCTATAACTTCTACATTGTATGTCCTATTCATTTTGGAAGTTATACTGCTTCATCTGTATTGCTCCTTTCAATCACAAAACCCTTTTTAATCACATATATTACATATTATCTGGAGTATTTCTGTGTCCTATGTAATTTTCTTTGATCCAAATGTCCTTTTATGAGGTGCATCTGAGTAGGAAAGAATTTAGGGTGAGAACTGATGGTGAACTAAGATAGAGTCGACTCACCAAAGCACAAACAACAATGCAGGTATTGCATCACTTAGGAATATCAAATCAAGGAGTTTATATGCATTACAGAATGATGCACTGATGGAAAAGCTGGTAAAAGTTAGTATATGTGGGTATAGAGATAGATATACATATAGAAGTGAGAGAAATCGAAACAGACAAGAAACAAATAGAGAAGTGAGAAAGATTCCCTTTATTACTGTGCACAGACTTATTTAAAGATTTCTGTTTTGTAATAGCTTTGTATAGGAAGCACATGTCAAAATCAGAGTTAATATGCTTATTTTCATGGGCATGAGGAACTAGGCTCATTGGAGCAACTCAAAAGATGGATCTGATTTCAGCCCTTCAGTTTAGCACTGTGGACCATTCCAAGGATGTGGGTATCTGATGAGTTACTTCCAAGAATTTGGAGGAGACAGAGATCTGGAAATTGTCAACAGTTTTAGCACTGTTCTTACTTTGAATTCTCCCTATCACTAAAATAGTGATTAGATTAAACCTGATAATGACTGTAGTAGTTTTAAACACTAGGCAGCTAAAAATTATTTTGTTAACTGATATAAAAAAATTTCTAAATCATATTTAATTATACCCTGCCTTATGGTAGCGAGGCTTTCATAATCTTAAAGAAGAAATAAATAGTAGGACAAAACTATTTAACTCCATATTTACAAGCTTATTTTTTTGAATGTAGGAATGGTGTATTAGCTAGAAATCAAGCTTATCCTTATATAATCACACATATCTTTGTTTAAAAAGATTCCCTAAGATCCTTGCAGTGATATCCCCTCCATCCTTATAACCACCTGCAGAGAGGTTGTTAGACCTTAGAAAGACAATGCCTCCAGGAGTCATATAGACTTTTGTAGAGAAATACTGCATTACTATATCATATGACCTGCACAGAAGATGTCAGGGTGGGGAATGTTAGATAAGTATATAGTAAATCACTTCACAGAGTTGAATATAAATTGACAAAAGATCATTTTGTTGTGTTTATGAACAACTTACATCATTTAATATATTATTCATACTAATATATGTCAATAATGATATAAGAACGTACATGGTTTAAATTGCTATTTCATGTTTAGTAGTATTTGTTTTCATTTTTATTTAAAAAAAAATGAAGTTGATGAATGTATGAGTCAATGGTAACACTTACTCCAGAAGGTTTTGTGAATGGTGACTCTTTCACACCCATGCAAGATCATGCATTTTTTTTATGGATACAAGAACTGGATAAGGAAAGCATTTTCATAACACCCTCTGTTGGTTTTAATGTGGTGGCACTGTGTTATTCATGAAGTGATGCTGTTACTGTGCAAGAAAGGCCATGAGACACAACAAAACCCAGTATCAGAGCTTTATTAGGAGAAGAGAGGGACAGAAGAGAGCATGAAAAGGACTGTGGAAGACATGTGCCAAGAGAGAAGGTGGGGACAAGAAGGAGAAGAAGAGGGGAGAAGTCTGTGTCCCACTTCTTATGGATTTCCCTGCCCATGTGCATATGGGCTTACAGAGATATGCCACACATATGCATAAATTGTGTGATCATGCTGCATGCAAATTAAGCGATCACACAGCACAGGGATTACATGGGACATAAGGCCCCTTGCTTGGCTACTGAACTGTACATGTGTGGTCATATAGCTGGGGAGTGGTTGGGAATTCCAACATTCCAAACTCTTTGCTTATTATAAAAAAGGCAGTTGAACAGGAATAGGGGTGTTGTGTCTCCTGAGAAATGCTTCAGGCTGACTTGATGGGCATCAGTTGACTCTTAGAGTGGGTAGGGAAGGGGACTTCTGAGGCAGCCAGATGTCCTGGTGGATTGTCATCTGCTGCTCTGGAGCCATCTGACAAGGTGCCATCCAGGTGGATTCTATGGAGCTTGAAAGAATTTTTAAATATATGACAAAGTAGCCATGGGAGATTTAAAATCTTGAGCTGGTGACCATGATACTGTAGTGTTTTAGAATTCTGCTGTATTGGTTAGTGTAAGTGAGTGAGAGAGAAAGAGAGGCATAGGGGGATATTTGGAACATGCTTTTAATTTTTACCTGAGATACATCTTACCAGGACAGGTTATTTTGAGGTACCTGTTTCCTTTATTAGATTAACATCCAGGAGACCCAGTTGATCAATTTCTGAGGGCTTACAGTAATAGATTGTTTTATTAAAGTCTGGTTTTTTTGTAGAATCCAGACCATTTTGTGTCTGTGGTTGTAAATACCTTTGGACTGTTACTGTTCTCACTGCCTGGGTATACTTGATGGTTCTTGGACTCCAGATCTTGAGTGGTCCTGTAACAATTGGCTGAGTACTTAATTAAGAGTGGAAACCAGGAAGAGAAAAGCTTGTGGGGTGAGACCTCATTTTTATGAAATTGGTGTCAAGGCAGTGGATCCTGGTGTCCTCTGGAACTTGAGAGAGAGCAGGGCTTTCTCTGTGTCACTGTGCATGAAGAGAAGAAGAACTGCTGACCAGTCTGGAGTGAGGCACATGGAGGGAACAAATGAAACAAGAGCTCCTACCTTAGCTGGAAAAATCTCTTCCCATTAGGTACCCCTGAAAGTATAGTTAAGTGGTGGGGTCTATTGAGGAGGGTAAGGCTGTTCCCCTACCTCAAAAGAAGAGGGAGAGATGAGACCCCAAAACTCCTTCAGGACTGAGTAAGTGGTTTGGTGTTCAAAAGGAAGGAAATGGATGCCCCATGCTGCATCCTTGGTTCCCTGTGAGCCTGTGGCCAAGCCTAGGAGGTCTGCTGGAGCTCTTTGTTTGATGGCCCTATGCCACGAGGTGCATGAGGGTAGTCAGATGACCAGTATTCCTCTTGGTGGCACTTCAAACAAGGCTCAACTGGTGGCCTGCACAAGCCCAGTGGCCTTTTCTAGCACACTTAAAACAGGTACCTTTATGCAGCTGCTTGGACAGTTCTGTTCATGGGCTTTCTCATCTCTCCTATGGTACCTTAAAGGCCACATCTGAGACTTCAGCCTGTGGGGTCAGGGGTCCTCTCTCCAGATGCTTAATTTAGCCCTGATGTTGGGAAGTTCTGGGAGACATCAGATATGTTTTATTCTGTATCTTGAATTACATTTTTTTTCTTTTTCTTTTAGCTTTGGTAGTTTGCTGGTTTGAGGACAGCTTTAGGAAGACCTGACAGGAGGCAGGTTGTAAAATGATCTCTGGATAGAGAGCCATCTGATTATTATAATCCCAATTTTGGTCCTGATTGTAAATTCATTTGCATGAGTCCTAGCCTGCTTCCAGACCTGTTCATGCTACTCGGGGTAGCTCAAGAATGGGTGAGAGTAAGAGTGGAGGTGGGAGCCAGAGTTGGGCAGAAGCAGCCTGCCTGATACTGAAGAGCAGAGCAGAGGTCAGAAATGTAGAAGTCCTTATTAGTCAGAGATTCCTCAGGTTCAGGTTGCATGTGGGCAAGAGAGAAAGAATCAGAAAGGGAGGGCTCAGACCTTAGGTGAAATGCTTGGGGATAAGGTAACTCTTTTCATTTGCCCATTCGCTGGCAGAAATTAGATAATTCCTGTGAAATATCTGGGTCCAACCAGCCATTATGTGGCCATATTTACTGGTATCTAGGGATATTTAAGGCATTTCTCAGAGGAGGAATGGGACCAAGAAGAGGAAGACTTTATGTCCCATGACTCCAGCTGAGAGAAAATATACAATAACAAACACATTCCAAGACCATAATCTCAGGCATCCCTGAGGTTAGGGAAGGGTCTGTGAATCAGCACAAGTTACTCCACCCTTTGTCAAGAGGGCGATAAGGGCTGGGGGCATATGTACCCAGAGGACCCCATGGGGGTCTGACATCATTCAATGCTTCTCCAAGAAAGAATGTGCCCTGGTGTACATAGCCTGAGTCCCAACCTCCCAGGGATCTGACAGTGAGTGAGAAATATATCTCAGGCTACAGTCATGGGAAATGGCAAGGAAATGGAAAGGAAAAACGTACCAGTCTGGGCAGGTGGAGTTGTGCAGAGCAGTCTGGCACCCAGGCAAATGAAAAAAGTGGGCAGTTGTAGATCGAAGAAACCTTGGTACATGGTCCCAGATGCAGAGTGCTGGGAGGCCTGCTTCATCACAGCACCAATGTTGTTTTTAATGTGGCAGTGCAATGTTATTCATTAAGCAGCATGCAAGAAAGGCCATGAGGCATGACAAAACCCAGTATCAGAGCTTTATTAGGAGAAGAGAGGGACAGAAGAGAGCATGAAAACGACTGTGGAAGACATGTGCAGAGAGAGAAGGTGGGGAGAAGAAGGAGACAAAGTGGGGAGGAGTCTATGTCTCCCTTCTTATGGAATCCCCTGCACATGTGCATATGGGCTTATGGAACTATGCCACACATGTGCATAGATTGTGTGATCATGCTGTATGCAAATTATGCAATAACAGAGCACACAGATTACATAGGATGTAGGGCCCCTTACTTGGCTACTGAACTGCACTTCTGTGGTCATATAGCTAGGGCAGTAGATTGGAATTCCAACACTCCCTGCAAAGAAGAATGGGGTGCATTAGGTGTGGATACATCTACTCAGTGCTGAAGGGATAGGAGAACTAGAATTTCAGAACTTTGTTCCTGAAATCAGACTGACCAGTTCTGAGTACCTTTGGTGATTTTTCTCAATTCTTGCTTCCATTGATTATGAATGATGTGTTATGTCTTGCTTCACTTCTCTCCTATTCCTCACACTACATTTCCAACTTAGACTACATCCCTTAGCACACTTCCATACTTATCAGTATAGCTATCAGTATGCCAGATGAGAAAAATTACTGTTATAGTATTGGTAAGTATTGTCCTTTCAAATGTCTGCATGTCATGCCATGGATCCCTCTATTCTGATGATCCTTCTGACTATCACCTCTTCTGCCCAATTAGACCCTTTCAGTATGGCTCTAGACATCTTCTTGTGGATGGTCTACCATCTCTGGCACTACATTCTGTGTAGCTGCTACTTGAATAAACCTTGGACACTTGTGGTCACGGTTGGGTAGTAAAATATAATAGGGACAGTAGATATTAATAGACAATTCATTTTGAAAACTGGCAGTCATAAGTAAATAGTAGTGGCCCAAATGCAGGCAAATCATGTGTGTGAAACCTTGCTGATGACATTTGAAAGAACAAGTGATCTGCATGAAACTAGTTTGTGTTGACTGGTCCTGACTGGTCAGTGCCAAGTAAATGTGTAAAGTTCTGAATGGTTATACCTGTCTTCATGAAAGAACTGCAGTTCAATCATCTGGGGTAGCAGAGAAGGAATGTAATGAGTGCTAAATGAAACCTTGTTCAGGAATACCAACCTTTCCTTTTGGATGTGGCTGAGAAATGTAATAATTACCTTGGGATTTATGGAAATGACTTTTTTATACAGGAATTTCTTCTGTGTCAGGTTATGAAAGATCACATCACCTTGGCTTCTTGACTATTTTAGTACTCACATGGAAGAGTAAGCAGAGTCAAGAGACACTTACCTTAGTATCCAGCCTCTCCCTCCCACCTGTAGAATGCAAATAATTTCTAAATTAAAATGAGTTCAGAGAGGTGTAGCATACACACACACACACACACACACACACACACACACACACACACACACACACACACACAATCAGGGAGGCTAGTGGAGAAAGGCTCCATATATGCAACTATGTGAAAGGCATCATCCCTGCAGGGAAAGGGATTTATGGCACAACCTTTGTGTCAGAGGGCCCACACTCTAGTAAGCAGTCCATCACCTATACTTTGCCAATGAGTACAAGATCTTCATTTGTTCCTCAGAGCAAAATTGTCTGAAATGATACATTTTTTTTCTCACTGATACATTAGGAGGCATTTTACCCATTATTTACATCTCTCACCAAAAGAAGGAATTTTATCACCACTTGGAGTAGTCAGGAGGTAATAACAAAACTAAGGATGAGTTTCTGAAGAGAATGGACTCTCCCTGGGAAGTCGGCAGACCCTAGTATATTCAGTTAAGGCAGGTTCTAGTTGCTCTTCCCTGTACCAAGGCTGAGCAAAATGTCTCAGCATAGGCCCTAGGTTCCAAATAGCTGGCTCATGCACTAAGGACAGGTCCTGGTCCCACTGCCTGGGGGCCCCCTAAACACTTCAAGCTAAACAACTGTCTCACTTATCTAGAGGGCCTAGTCCAGTGTCATGGGGGCTCCTCAGCTATTGGTCCATGGTTCATTCATTTCCACTAGTTTGGCTAGTCATCTCTGTATATTGTTCCATCATGGTCTCGATATCTCTTGCCCATAAAATCCCTCCTCTCTCTGATTGATTGGACTCCTGGAGCTCTGCCTGTGATCTGGCCATGGGTCTCTGCATCTGCTTCCATCAGTCACTGGATGAGAGTTCTATCATGAAAGTTAGGGTATTCAGCCATTGGATCACCAGAGTAAGTCAGTTCAAGCACCCTCTCAACCATTGCCAGTAGCCTATGGTGGAGTCATCTTTGTGGATTCCTGGGAACTTCCCTAGCACTTTGTTTCTCCCTGCTCTGATGCTGTCTTAATTTATCATGATATCTCTTTCCTTGTTCTCCCACTCTGTTCCTGATCCAGCTGGGACCTTCCACTCCCCTAAGCTCTCTTTCCCCCGAATATTGTCCTCCATTAACCCCACTCACCCCTAGTATGCTTATGTAGATCTCATCCATTTCTCCATCTCTGGGCAATCTCTGTATCTTTCCTAGGATCCTCCTTACTAGTTAGTCTCCCTGGAGCTGCAGGTTGTAGTCTGGTTATCCTTTGCTTTACATCTAGTATCAACTTATGAGTGAGTACATACCATGTTTGTCTTTCTGAGTCTGGGTTACCTCACTCAGAATGATATTTTCTAGTCCCATCCATTTGCCTGCAAACCTCATGATAACATTGGTTTTTTTCTCTGCTGAGTAGCACTCCATTGTGTAGTGTATATGTACCACATTTTCTTTCTCCATTCTTCAGTTGAGGGGCATCTAGGTTGTTTCCAGGTTCTGGCTATCTAAAATAATGCTATTTGAACCCAGTTATGACATTGATAGACTGAATTTTTTAAGAATTATTTTTATTTCTGTGTATGTTTGTGTCCATGTCAGTATGTCACAGGTGAGCTACATGGAGTCTGACTTCACACCTCCTAATAAGTACTAGTTAGAAACAATACAGATATGTTCATTTTGCTTTCTGCTGAATTTTCCATAGCTTTGATTATGGTCATTCCTCTGCCTCTAAACATTGATGTAACAAAATTAATCATTTATTTTGTGTGTGTCAGATTATAAATGTTGCCCTAGCTTGGATTTATGACTATTTCCATGCCCACATGGAAGAGCAAGTAGAATCAAGAGACCCTTACCTGTGTATCCAGCCTCACCCTCCCACCTTTTATATGCAACTCTGTCATAAATTAACATGGTCTCAGAGAAATATATCAGATACTTGTCAGGGATGTCTAGTTGGGGGAGGCTCCATATATGCAGCTATGAGAAATTCATTATCCCTACTTATAAAATACTTCCTATTACAGCTTTTGTGTTAGAGCTTCCACATTCTAGTAAGTATCCCAATACCTATGCTTTGCAAATAAGCCCAATAACCTCAATTTTTTCCTATGAACATTGTAAGTAGTGTTCTACAGCTCACCATTTTCATATTAGAAGGTGCTTTAGTAGCTATTTACATCTGTTTTCAAAGAACAGAAGTTTGGCAGCATGTGATGTTAATGGGACAGAATGACAGACCAAGGATGAGTTTGGGAAAAGAATTGACTCTGTTCTTTATGTGGAGAATGAGAAAGGCAACTGAGGCAATGTTGAATGGGGGATTTGGAGAGAAAATTTTGCATTCTTTTTTGTTTCTATGCTGTTTGAGTTGTATAGTGGCTGGGACATGGCTAGTACATAGGGTAGTGAGACATGTCAATAATGTGAGACCACTGTGCTAGGGGATGTCTCTAGGATAAATCAGAGGACAGCCATCTTCTTTCATGTGGTATACTATGGCAGTCTTGATTGAGAGGTAATTATTTGCCATATACCCTGAGAGTAAAAATTCATGGAAAAGTATCATTGAATGGCTACAGAAGCAGCTGGGCTCCTTCTATGGACACTAAGCAATCTGTCCCTAAATAAGCCTACTGCTCTGATGGAGACTGCTTGTGTCAGTTATGAAGTTATCTCCATTTCTATTTTCTCAAAAGCCTCCCTGATGTTTTAGTCCAGTTCATCCTGTTGTTGCTTCCCCAGCTTAATGAGTGCCTTCAAGTGCATGGCATAGGCATACTCAAGGACCCAGGCTGTGCAAATCTGGGTGGCTGCTCTCATTCCCTGTGAAATTGGTGTTTTTTTTAAATAACCAGCTTCTTTAGAAGTCCCTCTTCATCATATAACTGGTCCTGAGGCTCCACAGTTACAAGCAAAGGAAATGTGGTTACCAAGGATGAGTCTTCACTGCATCTATTCAGAGTTTCTGAGCAGCTGGCTTCCCTGAGAACTAAACAGTGCCTTTCCCTGATGGCCTTCCTTGCTTATTGATCATGACCACAGTTATCTCCACCTGGCCAAACACAGAAAAGGCTTCTTCCAGCAGTTCATTGGGCGCATACTGAGGGAGGTTGTGAATTGTAAGAGATGCACTATGACAGGCAAAGCATACAGACAGTTGCTTTCCACATGGTAGCATATTGTTCAGCTCAAATTTGGCAATTTCCACTACTTTTCATGTTTCTAAGTGAATAAAGCCAAAGCTTTTATTCTTATGAATGAAAAATTTACCCACTTTCCCATAGTTCTCAAAAATCTTGCTAATTTCCTCCTCAGTGATATCAGAGGTAAGGTTGCTTTCAAAAAGACAGCTATGTTTGGTGAAGTTCTTCTCTAAAATTCTTCAGGTCAATAGTCAAGCTTTATTTCTGGCTGCTGGCCTGCTGTCCATTTGCAGATATTGGTGGGGATGGCTGATGCTGCTGGTGCTGCTAGTGCTGCTGCTTGTGGTGTTGACAATGCTTCCTTAGTGGTCTACTCATTTGAAAATTTCACTACAGAGTCCTTATATTTAGAACCTGTCTCTTCTCACTGGAGCTCTCTGTGTTGCCAAGGCAGGTCTCCATGTCTTCTACTCATGTGATCCTTCATGATCCAGTGAGCTGTGCTCACAAGAACATGACCAAGCATGACATGTATTTCTTTAATATCTTTGTTCTTTGAGTTAACTTTTGGAGTAACTTTTACATAGAAACGCAACTGGACATTTACTTTGATCATATGAGTTGCATCAATGATAAAATTCTTTTATCTTTTGAATGGGGTTTTGTAAGTTCCTTTAGAGTTTTATATCCACAAGGTTATGATGCCTTTGAAAATAAAATGTTGCATGCCAATTTTTTCTGACGTCATTAGGGTTTAAGAAATTCATTTCCTACTTCAGTATCTGTGTTACCCTATGAGCCCACATTAGTTGATCCTGTAGGCCATGTTCTCATGGTGTCCTGGAATCCTCTGGCTCCCACTGTCTTTCTTCCATGGGGTTTGCTAAGCTCTGCCTAATGGTTAGGTTTAGGTCTCCCATCAGCTGCTGGATGATGTCTCTCTGATGCTGATGTGATGACAGTCACCAACTAGGAAACCAGTATGGGTCTGGCCCAGGTCCTCTACATATATGTTATAATTATATAGGTTGGTGTTTTTGTGGAACTCTTAAACACATTGGTAATGGGGATGTATCAGGCTCTTTTGCCTCCTCTTGGGACCCCTTGCCTCTTACTTGGCTGCTTTATCTAACCTTGATATAAGGGTTTGTGCCTAGTCTTTTGTAACTTGTTATACAATGTTCTGTTTATATCTCTAGGAGCCCTCCTGTTTGCTTAAAGTTATGCAGGAAAGAGTGGATTCAGAGGAGAAGAGAGGTTGGGGGACCTGGGAAGAATGAAGTGAAGGGAAACTCTTGTCAGGATATAATATATGCGACAATGGTAAATAAAAAATAGTTTCACAGGAAAAAAGAAATTCATTTCTCTACCTGATTTGCTGAATTTTTTTATTAATAGATTGTGGATTTGCAAAATATTACCTGCCAATCCATTCATAAAATGACTAATTTTTATCATGTTTGTGTGTCATGTAATACATTGTCTTTTATTTAATTTTTAAAAAAATGTATGTTATTCTTGTATACATTGCTTCCTTTTTAATGTTATGCCTATTTCATTGATAGACAACAGTATATTTTGGAAAAAGTTTTCCTTTGTATGCATTTATAATTTATTGGTTTTTTGTGTATGTGTGTTTGAGTGTGTTTGCTTTCATGAATGTTTTATAGTATCTACCTTTCTTCTGCCTTTCAATGGCCAGAAAATGTTGTTGGATGCCCTGCACTGAAGGTGGGGACACTTTTATGTTGCTATGCAGGTACTCAGAATCAAACTAGTGTATTCTAGAAGACCAGCCAGTATTCTTAGCTGTTGAGCCATCTGTTCTACCCCACCTCTGTATACTTTTACCTTATATTAAGATTATATACCTTATATGTAAATGTCCAATACTGGGGAGGTAACAGTGTATAATCTGCATGCAGTTGAGTAAAAGGACTTTAATTCAACACCTTGAATCTGCATATAAATAAGCATGGTATTATATAGTTTTAATCCTAGTATGGGATATACAGTTCATAAACATGGCTAATCTGTGAGTTAAATTATAGACTCTGTCACAAAAATAAGTTGGAGATTGTCAGAGGAGTGTATGTGAACTGACCTCTTACATTAACATGTCTTTGCACACACCTTTGTACATGCACATATAAAAAAATTCATAAGCTTCTATATCTCCACATATAATATATATTATGTCTCCCTTTATTTTAGAGAAGGACATATTATATAGATTTGAATGCCCTGACAATTCTCATATAAATAATGCTGGCTTCAATCTCACAGAGATCCACCAGAGTCTCACTCTCCACACACACACACACACACACACACACACACACACACACACACACAAGGATTAAAAGTATGTACTACTAATTCTGGCTTATTTGCTCATTTTTGTGCTCTAAATTTTACTCCATGGGTTTTTATTTTAACTATTCAACAGTAAGATAACACATTGTTTATACACACTATGGATATTGAAACTGCGTATCAAACTCTGAATCTTTACTATTGATTTCTGGATGTTGTGTCAGTGTCCACTATCTTGGAGTCCCTTATGAATTTTATGTGAGTTTGGCCATTGGATCAAAAGTAAAACATCAAGGCCTTGGAAGGGAATAGTCATAATATCTAAGATTTGGGGCTTCTTCATAATTTTCAATGAGTCAAAATATTTAAGATGTTTGTAGGTAATGTTAATAATTTAAAAATGTGGTTTTGATTATTTTTAGGTTACTTGGTATGATTTATTCTGTTAATAAATTCTTATATATAATGGGATTAAAACATTTAAAATTAAGGACTTGTATTAAATTATGTTTATCTCTGCTAATAACACAACTGCCTTAATGACTCTGGTATAAAGTGTTGATGGGTCACAGCACTGACAGAGCTGAAAAATAGGGTTCACGGAAGAGATTTCCAAATTAGTGTCTGCTATCTAAATGAAGTTAGTATCACAGAAGAGATTTCCACATTAGTGTCTGCTATCTAAATGAAGTTAGTATATGAAATTAAATTGATTGGCTATCTCAACAATTGAGAGATTTACATAGCTAATCAATACCTGAAAAAGTACACTGTAATCAATGTATATTCTCTTGACATTTCATCTAAAGCAATACAACCAAAATAACCATGACAGCAACAACAACAATCCACTGATATCAGAAATAAGCATAAAAAGGCCAAAAAGTTCCTAATGCTATTCTGCTATACTCATAGGTGCCTTGTCCAGTCACCATCTGAGAGACTTCCTCCAGCAGCACACCAGAGCAGGTGCAGGCCATACATTATGCTGCAGAGAGAGGGGCTAAATTGCAGGTTACCCTTCATCAGATCTTGCCCCTAGGAGATTGGGAACCCTTCTGAAGAGGGGGAGGGAAGACAGTGGGAGTCAGAAGCCACTGAGGACAACAGGAGAACATGGCCCACTTCATCAATTAAGCAGGACTTGCATGATCTTAGAGACTGAAATGGCACTCACAGGGCCTATATGGTTCTGCACCAGGCCCTCTGCATATAAGTTATGGCTGTTAAGGTTTGATATTTTTGTGAGACTCCTAATAGTTGGAACAGGTATATCTCAGATGTTTTGCCAACTCTTGAGTCACTCCTATTAAGTTGCGTTGTCTGGCTTTGATATGAACGATTTTGCCTTGTCTTATTGTATCTTATTTTGTCCTGTTTAGGTGTTATCTCCTGGAGGCCTGTTTTTTTTTTTTTCTGAAGGAGAAAGGGAAGGGGGGTGGATCTGAGGAAAGGGGAGGTGGAGGAGAGTTAGGAGGAGTGGAGGGAGGGCAAACTGTGGTTGACATGTATTGTATTGAGTCAATTTTCAATAAAAAGGTAAGAAAATTGTGTTCTTAGCATAAAGAAGCATTGTCTACAAGTTTTGTAAGGAAGTAATATATGACTTAAGGGTTAAGGGTTTATTTAGAATTATATATATATACATATATATGTGTGTGTGTGTGTGTGTGTGTGTGTGTGTGTGTGTGTGTAAACAGTAAGAGACTACTTCATATTCTAGTATATTTTTACAAAGAAGATGGTACAAAGATGATGGCATTCCTCTGTCTTTCTGATGCCTTGTTTGATATTTCTTGGAAGAATTGCACTGTTTTCTTTACATAATTCCTGAGCAGTTACTGTTAAGTTTAATTCTTGAATATTTATATGCATATTACCTTTGTGTTTGCAGTTTAAAGTATATACAGATTGCATTTATTCCAGTGTTATTATATTAATCTATTTCTTGTGCTTCTGATACAGAGTCTCACTGTGCTGCCCACTCTGGTCTCAAACTCATTACTGAAGCCATGCTTCCTCTCAGCATCATGAGAAACTCCCAATTCAGATGCATGCAACAACACTCTGCTGAATGGTATAGTAAAACCACTTGCTTTCTGACTTTCAATTTTTGTTTGCATTGCTTGTGTATGAAATTCAATTGAAAATTTTTATTGTCTTGTTTTCCTACATGTTTGCTGAAATTGTTTAGGTAAACATACTTTTCAATCTTTGTGTTTTCTATATACAACATTATGCCCTTCTCAAAAGTTGTAATTTTTTAAAATTTTTTTATGCACAGGTTTCATATTCTCTTAATAACGTCCTAAAGATGCCCTTCATTACCATGTTCAATTGAAGTGGCCAAAAATGTTGTCATTGGATTATTTTAAAATTGCAGATACCTTGGGGTATTTAGTACCTGTATAGATGGTATGTACACTAAATTTTTTGGAAGATCATATCTGTAACTAATATTTTCCTTCAAATCATGTAGGTGGGTATAGAGTCTTAAAGATTTTTCTCTGTAATGGTTGATATATCCAGTGACACTACACTGGAAAAAACTTGATTTTTTGCCTTTATTCTTAGAAATTATTCTCTCCAGCAACCATTCCTCAAATTGCTGCTTGTGTAAGGGTAGACTTTGTTCTACTTTACTTCTCCTCCCTGGACGTTTGTCGGTTTTGAACCTGATCAGTTTGTGCCTGATGCTACAATCCCTGTGAGTTCCTATGTCAGTCAGTCCTGTTGTTCTAGCAAATGTTGTTTCCTTGGACTCATCCACCACATCTAGATCTTAGAATATTTCTGTATCCTCATCCACCTAGATGCATGAGACTTGTGGGGAGAGGTTTGATGAAGACCTCCCATTTAGAACCTAGTGTTCAAAATATCTCACTTTCTACACATAGGGCAAGTTAAATTCCCCATGCTATTACCCACTTAGTACAAGAAGAAACATCCCTGATGAGGATTGAACTATGCATTGATCTATGAGTATAGCAGTATTCTACTAAGAGTCATATCATTTTAATGTTCTCATAGCAAATTAATAGTAGTATGATTTTACCTATAATCATGATCTTCCTATTCTCAGGTTCTTGGCCACTTTAGTAGTGGCAGGTATGGCATGCAGCTCTTAAAACCAATAAAAATGTGTTTGGTTACTTTCATATTTGTGTCACTATTGTACCAGCATATCTTTCAGGCAGATTGCTATTGTAGGTTTGCAATGTTTGTAGCTGGTGATGTTTAAGAGTTTTGTCTCCTCCAGTAAGATACAGTGAACTTTCCAGAATCATGGACACTATTTCAGTGGGAGTAAAGAGTCTTTGTGGCAAAGTTCAATTTATTCATTTTTGATGAAATAAGTAAGTATACTGAGCAAAAGGGTTGTTGTTCCAACCAGTTGTGGAGATTAAAACATAGGCTTGTAAATGATCTGTGATATTTGTGTGGAGGGCTATTGGACCGCTTTAGTCAATGACTCAATAAGAATTAACACTTACCTTGCATGGGAGCTTTGACTTGGTGGCATAAGATTTCTAGTTGGGACAATGTCTCTCTGAATATATGATGTCTCCATTTAAGTTCCTTTCACATATATAAGCTTCTACGGTTTATTTGAGAAATTGCTACATGAATGCTATATTGCCATTATTTTTATGCTTCCTCCATCTAACTCTAACTCCAACCTTTGTCTGTTTGATTCACTCTCAATTTTATTACCTCTTCTTAGTGATTACCTTTCTTACTTACACAATTGTATACCTAACTACTTGCCATAGTGTATATTAGATGTTGATTGTATGTGCAGAAGTTTAGTCTGACCTCTTAGTATCAAATAGCATATCAGGATGCTTGTCCCAGGAGAATACTGATTCTTCTGCTGTTATCATCAGTTAATTACCTGAAGATTTCCAGCTGAGGATGGGGCATGTGAGATTTTCACATGAAAATTACCATGTCAACGTGTGGTGTCATGGTGCTAATCTTCTTTTGGTATGCATGTTCTTGAAACTTTATGGGTCCAGATTTCATATCATGTATAGAAGACACTTTTCTCACAGCAAACATCCTGTTTCTCTGGATCTTATAGAATTTCTGCTGTACTTCTGCAATGTTTTCTGAGTCTTAGCTTGATGGAATGATTTTGGAATTCTCAGTTGTGCTTGGATGCACCACTATCAGTTATTTTTGCATTTTGAGCAATTGCAGAATTCTATAATGGTCTCTGTCTGCCAAAAATAAAGATTATTGCTCAGATGGCATCTAAACATGTTTGTGGGTATAAGGATAGATAATTAGACAACTTATAAATTATACTGTTTCTGGAAATTGGCACAGGCATGATCTCCTCCAGGGT
Source organism: Onychomys torridus (assembly GCF_903995425.1). Taxonomy (NCBI): domain Eukaryota; kingdom Metazoa; phylum Chordata; class Mammalia; order Rodentia; family Cricetidae; genus Onychomys; species Onychomys torridus. The sequence continues at coordinate 292,731 of NW_023411189.1, forward strand.
CCATGGTCTCACCAGTAGTTGTCAAGATTTACAATAAGAGTTATATTTTTTCTCCTTAATCAAGATATAAACTTGAAATACTCCCAGAAATATAAACAATGTAAGTGTGGCTTTGTGACCTCAAGCCACTAGTAACATGACAGTAGCTAGTACTTGGGAAATGATGACATTTGAAAAAGTTGGTAAAATCGGGAAGTTACTTTGAAGTTTTGTAGGATGGTTAGCTGCAGTGTTTACATGAACACAACACAGTGGCAAAGATTAGAAAGAATAACAATCTGAATGACACAAGGGTGGTGTCGCCAAGGCCTTAATATTGTAAAGAATTATTAAATGCACCACATTGGAAAGTAGCAGGAACAAAGGTGAGGGCTTTTAGTGAAGTCTATGATGGAATACATGGAAGAGACCTCTGTGCTGCTTTTGTTCCATTATACATGTGGGAATCACATAGGAAATGCACAGACACTTGCACATGTCCTAAAATTTCAGTCCAGTATTAAAAAAAAATTGACACTGGTGGAATACAGAAGACATCATCAGAAGAACATCCCTGAGATTTAGGGGCCATCTAGGCTAGACTGCTTGTCAAGTTCTATTCCTTGAGGAAGCACTATATCAAATTAGCCAGTGGTAATGTACATCTGCATCAAGCCAGTAGATGATGGATATGTAAGCATAGTAGCACTCATGGATTCCTGATGTTTATAATTGCGTATGCACTTTCTTTCTTTCTTTTTTTCTTTCTTTCTTTCTTTTCTTTTCTTTTTTTTATATTTTTGAGACAGGGTTCTCTGTATAGTTTTGTTGCCTATCCTGGATCTAGCTCTGTAGACCAGGCTAGCCTCAAACTCATAGAGATCTGCCTGCCTCACAAGTGCTGGGATTAAAGGCGTGGGCCCACACTTCCTGGCTCATATGCATTTCTTAAACTATATCTAGCTAGCCAAAATCCCAGTACTTTAGCTAAAGGCAGGACTCATGAATCCTAAGCATAATCAGAGTGGGTATTAATATTTAATGAGCTGATGGAAAGAAAAAGTCCGATTTTCTCAGGGATGCAAACCCTGAAAAGCTGCCCATTTTCCAATAAATGGTCCCATATCTATGCACACACAGGTGCCATAAAGAACTTTGTTGTTATTAAAGAGACAAAACATATATGAACATCACATGGAATAGTGATGGTGGTAATTAGAGAAATTCTAATGTAGGGAATAGACTGGAATTTTACAAATACACAATTTCATATATTAATATTGAATAAATTGTGAGTATTAATTGCACCTGAGAAACAAAAAGGATTGCCACTTACCTGCAGACACTTATGTAACCACACATAAAAAAATTACACACATACAGAATTGTTGAAAATTTACATCTATTTTAAGCTTTTCTTTTCTAAAATAAATACTTCTTAAATCATTTCTTTATCATTATGTGTGATACTCTGTGATAATTTCGTGTATTTTGAGCAGGCCTTGAAAGCAACATTTCTTTTTACAACCCCAATCATCTTTTTTGTGTGGTACTCTTATAGCCATAAAAATATTAGATAGTTTTACAATTAAAGAATATAATTATAGCACCTGGAGAAACTGCCACCAGCAACTCATAAAGAGACAGCAGCAAGCTGCACTTGGCAGCCCAGGTTCACAGCAGAAAGGTGAAGACAGAAATGGAGGTTTTCTTGTATATAGCCAGTATGTAACCCTGAGCAGCTAGATACATGATCATCACCTAGTTACCACTGCCTTTTCTTGTCTATTGTTAATTGGAAGCAGAGACTGGGAAAATTACATTTTGTCCTGTCTTTCCCGTTCACTTTTCCTTGCTCCTGCTTTAACACAAAGGGAGGAGGGAGAGGGAGATGAATCAGCAGCGCTGGTGGAAATCACCTAGGTTACCGCAAGCATTTGCTTTCCGTGGCTAGGTTTGAGATCTCTCTTCTGATTGGTTCTTGATCCACTATCTATTTGAATGCACCCACTCCTCCAATTAGAGGCAACCAGAGGTAATAAAAATCTCTGCAGCCAGGGTTTTTACCAGTCAGGCTCCTGGCTAGAATCCAGGTACCAGCTGGTACCTGATCTAGCCAAAGCCTGACTGTAAGCTGTGAAAACAAAGGAAGGCTGCGCCTGTATCCTGCAGGTGACAGAGCCAGTGAAAACCCAGCAGAGGCATGGATTTGCTGAAATTCCCCGCACTCTGGCTCTGAGTCACAGGATCCTGCTTCCTGTGTAAGAAATGTGCGCCTGCTTCTGAAGCCGCTTGCTTCTGCTTTAAAATCCGTTATTCATGCCTCAGTCTTGTAGTCCTGTACCATGGGCAAGGAAAATGATGCAGTTTGGAATCAGTTTCTGACCGAGACCGGGGATGTGCCGTTCCTTACACTTCCTTGGGGGGCCCATTGTGAAGGACTGCTATGGCAAAGACAGTTCTCACACAGCCACTGAGATGCTCTGAGAGCCTTGAACTTTAACATTCCCTATGCCTTACTCAGCCTTGATGCAGCGGGGAGGGGCTAGGTCCGGCCCCAACTTGGTATGCCAGCCTGCCTTGACTGCCCGAGGGAGACCTTACTCTCTATGAGGAGGGAATGAGGGTGATATGGGGGTAGGTACAGGGAGTGGTGGGAGCGGGAGAAGAGGGTCATCTAAAGCCCTCTGTGGGCTAAGACTTACAATACTGGCAAAGTTATGTATCATCCTGCTGCCTTCATGGACTAGAGGTTCAAATTTTCAGTCGGGTTTCCGCAGTAAGGTTTAAATTTTCTCTTCAGTCTGGCAAATACTGTCTTCCCTGGGTGTCCATTCCCTTCTATGAGGTGCATTAAGGCATGGGATTCTGTGAAAATAATTCTTTCCGTGCTGAGTAGTATTCTGTACTCCCACTGAAAGAAATTTAGCCAGCAGATTTCCTTGTTACTTTTTCACAAGGAATCTCCGCTTACTGACCAGTATCTCCTCATTAGCATTCTGTTTCCACGAATCAATTCTGTGTTTTTGTTGCATTTTCCTGGAGTCCTTCTGCCTGCACAGAGAAAAAACAAAGGTTTTTATCAAAGGGAAGGCAGTTATTATTACATTCTCTGTGGCCATCACATGGTAAAACCTAATTTCAAATGAGGAAGTAATGCAGTAAACAACGTATCTCCTAGGAAATTGTTCAGTTACCAATGAACAGCTATCGATACCCTGTGAGTTCAGAAGTACAGTAACCCCATACAGCCAGAACTCACTCCTACTTTAATACCCATGACTGTGGTGCTTCTCCACTGTATTCACACATTCACTTAGGAAACAATTTCTGTGGTCTAGAGCCTAGAAGGAGAGTGTTTCATTTTGTGCCTGGAGGTGTCTACCATGACTTTACTTTTTGAAGGAAATGCTGTAAATACAGGAGTGCCTATAACTGAGAACTCAGGATGTGTTTGGGGATATGAATGCCAAAACAAAAAGTCATCTGCATGTATTTTTGTTTATTTAATTTGCACAAAAGACCCTTTAAGGTCTTGATAGAAAAAAAAAAAAAAACTAGTATATATTATTGATAAATGTCCAGAATCCTGGCCTAGACATGGAGTTCTGGCTGAAGTTAAAATAAAATAAAATAAAATAAATAAAAAACAGCCACATAAAGATCTGTTGTAATTAAGACTGCTCATGCAGAGGACCAAAGCTTGGTTCACAGCATCCAGATTTGGCAATTTACTGTAGCCTGTGATTCCAGCTCCTGGGAGCCCGAAATGCTTTCTAGCCTATGTGGGTACTCACAGACATATAAGCACACACATAAAATATTAATATTTAAAAATCACTTTCAACAGAAATAAGTACAAACTTAGTTGAGACTATTTGGGTCTTAAAACTAGCCAGGCTGTATACTCTCTCATTAATCCCCACATTCCCTGCTATTGTGAATCATTCATAAATGCAGCATAGGCTAATTCCAGTGTCATACTCTGAGGATGACCTGTCTACTCAACAGACTTCCTGTTAGATTTGTGCACTTTGTCTCAGGTTGTTTATAGTTATATTTCACTGAAAATATTGAAAACATTTTTTTTTTACATAGTGTCATAGTTACTTTGGAGAATTGTCTACTTTTGGAATTCACTTGATTAACACAATTTTCTGGTTACTTTACAGTGGTTTAAAAAATATTCTGAACAATAGCTGCTCTACACTTAGGTGATCTGAAAGTATGTTACTCAATTTATTGAGCTATCTTTTCTACATATTACAGTTTCTCTTGTTGATGATTTTCTTTTTATTCTGTGTTACTGTATTTTCATTTATATTTTAGGAGCAAGATTTTATTGATGTTTGTGAAGGTGACAATGAGGGGATAGTTCAGTAATCCACTTTGTTATATGTTGCCTCTTCAGAGGACATACAAGATAACACTCAAACTTCCGCCAGTGTAACACTTTGCTATCCTACAGAGCCCCACATTCTGTAGACTTTTCAAATCCCATTAGTCTGAGGTATTAAGTTCCTTGACATTGTCCTGCCCATGATAAACAACACACATTCACTAAGGACCTCATCATGTCTCCACATTTTATTTTTAAATTCTTATTGTTTTTTGTTTTGTGAGAGGTGAATCACCATGTTCCTGAATATCTATAGTTCTGTACATCGTTCACATTTGTGCATATATGTGAATTGTGGAGATTACAAATCCATGGCAGCTGGTACCCTACATTTCTCTCCATATTCATTTCATGAGACTGGGTTCCTGAATGAAATTCAGTTAATTGTTTTGGGTAGGCTAGCAATGCAATAACCCGAGAGAAACTCTTAAACTTCACTAAATGCCAGAAAACCGTCTTGACTAGCACTGTTCCTCACTCTTTCATTCCCACCCCTTTTATGTTTTTCTTGTAGTTTATACATATGCCTATGGGGACAAAATTTTCTGTCCTTGTCAGCTGTCTGGCAAGCTTTATGATTAAAATTTTCCTACTGAATTATTTGGGAAATTATATATATATATATATATGTTCTAAAATATTTTATTAATTCATTAAATATTTCATTTATTAACCAGTGAATTAAACCTGAATGATCAGTCATAGAGAAGGAATTTGGAAGTGGAACCTGTCATGCTGATGTTTAATTTCTTACCTCAACCTGGGCCCTGATATACATATGCCTTACTGGAAAAGAAAATAGTGAGTAATTGCCATGTGCATTTGAAATCAGATCAATATAGTAAATTTGTTAAGTACAAATAAGAGACAATGCAGGTAGCAGTATGACTTAGTTGGTCTTAGCTTTATAACCAATCTATTAAAAACGTTGATACTAGAGAAAAATTGAAGGAATTAACAGGTATTGTGATTTCACAAGTAGTTTTAGAATATTGGCCTCCAGAATGTCCATAAAAACATTCTATGTATTTATTTTTTAGGATTCTTTAGAGAAACAGAACTCATAGAATATATATTCTAATAGGATTAACCTCTACTATCCTCTCCAAATATTTTTTTTCAGATTTGGGTGGAAGCTTTTTTCACATATGCTGGCACACCAGTCTTCCATAAATCTCAATCTGCTGCCTCATCCCAATAAATCAGGAAGACACCAGAGAAATTACTTCCTTGAACTTCAAGCTCACATCTATCTATCTATCTATCTATCTATCTATCTATCTATCTACCTACCTACCTACCTATCTATCATCTATCTTTTTATTTATCTTTTTATTCATTTATTCATTTTATAATTGTCATAATTTTTAATCATTCAGTCTTTGATTTATAGTATGACACTAGTGCTAAAACTATTGGGTAAATTTTATGCAAAAAAGGGAATTTTACAGTCTTGATTTTTCACTCAAAATGTTTGCTAATACCACAAGTTTTTTCATTTATGTAGCCAATATTGGATCACCATAAATTTCTTAGTTTTAACAGTTGTACCATGCTTATATGAGATGATATCACTGCAGGACCTGGATCACAAGTATACAACAGGTTTTTCTGTGGCATTTTTGAAACTTTTCTGATAGTATAAAATAGTATAAAATACTATTTTGTCTGTTTTATAAACTTTTAAGTATAATTTAAATTTATTACCTTTATTATTTCTCTCTCTCTCTTTCTCTCTCTCTCTCTCTCTCTCTGTGTGTGTGTGTGTGTGTGTGTGTGTGTGTGTGTGTGTGTGTATCTGAATGTCTGTCTGTGTGCACATGTACTCTATGGCTTGCATGTGGAAGTCAGAGACAACCTTCAGGAGTCAGTTCTCTCCTGGGGAATCAAATACCTAATGTCAGGCTGTGAAGCAGGCACCTCCACATGCTAAGCCATCTCATCAATTTTTAAAGTCATCAAAAACTGAAAATTAAGTAACTTCATACTGTACTATCTGGTGTCTAGGGCAGTACATGACAGCTATTTCTTGGGGCAGCCATATGGCCTGTATGAGGTCTAAAATTCCCTATTTGTTTTTAACAGTCTTTCCTTCTGTAGTCAATAATCCCCTCTCCCTGCAGATGGCACCACAGACATGTATCATGGCAAATGCATATCAACTATCAGTTTTGATATTAAGTCTTTTCCCCTTTCCCAAATGCAGTGTCTTTGTTCAAGCTATCAGCTTGGCCCTCTGGGCTGATATCCCAGGAGGTAGGACCTCTGTCTATATGATTACTTTCTCAGTTGTAACTGCTGCCCCCACACATGTGACTCCATCTTTGGTGAAACTACTGTCATCTGATACCATGTTACCTCAGCTTGACAAAGGTACATCCTTGAGTTCTGGTCTGGTCTCATGGAGAAGGCTCAGGATATCCAGACCATGGTGGAGGAGCCAATCCAGATCTGGGTCTGGGAACAGGGTGGCAGGTTTCAAGGCACTGCTATGGGTATACTGGATCCTGGATGGGTTTTAAAGCAGAGCCTGATAATGAAACAGCTGATCATTAGAAAGCCATCTATCAGGAGGGTGTTTAAGAATCCCATCAATACCATGGGATGTGGTCACTTTAAGAATCAGCCCCGAAGTTAGTTTATCTCAGTCTTTGACTAAATAAGCTGTTGCTACAATTATGTGGAGGCTAGAAGGCCATCCAGCAGCCACTGGGTCCAGCTTTTTGGACAAATAGGCTACTGGCCTTTTCCCTGGACCCAGGGTTTGCATCAATACCCCTTGGGACATTTCCTTCTTCTTATCCACATATTGGTGGAAAGATTTGGTGACATCTGGTAGTGCCAAAGCATTCAATAGAGCTGCCTTAATTTCACTGAAGGCCTTTTCTATTTGTGGGGTCCAGTCAAGGAAAGTCTTTTCACCCCTTATGGAACTGTACAGAGGCTGGGCTAATCCAGCAAACCCAGGGATCAAGAGCCTGTAGAACCCAGCAGACCCCAGTAACTCCCTCACTGCTCAATGGTTACTGGGTCTGGAGATCTTCAGGATGGTCTCTTATTTTGCTTTGGACAGATATCTTTTGTCCCCCTTGAGTATGTACCTCAGTTAAGTTACCTCAATCTGGCAGAGTTGAGGCTTCTTTGCTGACACACGGTACTCCAGATCTCCCAAAGTTTTAAGTAGCCCCTCAGTTGTGTCCTTATAGGCTTCCAAGGTGTCAGCTGCTATCAGGAGATCATCCACATACTGTAATAAGTTAATGTTGTGGTGAGCCTGTTGGTACTCACTCAAGTCCTTGTGGAGTGCCTTGTAGTTAGAGTTTTCCTGCCTGGCCCAGTCAGGACAAATCTCTCTTACCCGCCAGTCCCACAGTCACTCAGACCCAACCGAAAAAGCACACAAAAACTTACATTGCTTATAAACTGTATGGCCATGGCAGGCTGCTTGTTATCTACTTCTTCCATCTTAAATTAACCCATTTTTGTTAGTCTATTCTTTGCCACATGGCTTCTGGCTTACCAGTGTCTTTACATGTTACTTCTCATGGCGGCGGTGGTAGGCGGTATCTCCCCAGCCTTCTACTTCCCAGAAATCTCTTCTCTCTTGTCCTGTCTATACTTCCTGCCTGGCCACTGGCCAATCAGAACTTTATTTACACAGAGCGATATCCACAGCAGTGCCTCATCAAAGATGGTAGGAGAGCTTTTGAACCTTTGGGGCAGCTGTGTTCAGGGCAGCTGTCCATTGAACCCATCCTCTGGATCCATCCATTTGAAAGCAAACATAGGCTGGGGCCAGTGGTGGGCTGAAGAAGGGATCCTTGAGGTCTAACACAATGGAGATGAACTGTTCTGGGGGCAAGACACTTAGAATGGTATAGGGTTTGGAAAATGTATGAATGTCCTCAACCCTCCCATCAACCCTATTGAAGTCTTGCACTGGTCTGTATTAATTAGAATAGGGCTTTTTAACTGGCAGCAGATGCATATTCCAGGCTGACTGGCAATGGATGTAAATATCCAGGTCTCTGAGGTGATTAATATGGGGTGATGATACTTTGCTTGGCCTCTCTGAGCATTGGGTACTGTCTAACCCACACTGGCATTGCCCAAGCTTTCAGCTGTACTAGACTGGGAGATGTCCTGGCAGCCCATAGCCCCCCCCTCCCTAGTTTCTTCCCATTCCTGGGAAATTTCTTGGAGCCAAGGTTGGAATGGTTCATATTGTCTTTATGCTTTGGGGGGCCCACAAACTATATTCATCCACAGTGACATGTTGAGCACATGTGGTGTCTCTCCCTTTTGATCAGTCACTGATATCTAAGCCTGGTCAAAATGGATAAGTACCCTCATCTTAGTAAGTCTCTTTGCAACAGTGGGTATGGGCATTCAGGGATGACCATGAAAGAGTGGGTTACATGCACTTTTCCCATTTCTACTAATCTTCAGGTAGTTCATGAGTACAAGTTCATCTCTGTGGCCCCTTGGACCCAGGATTGCTTTTGTGACATTTTGGCCTAGGGCTTGTTTTAAAATGATGAGTTTTGCTCTTGTGTCTACCAGAAAAATCTACAGATTTCCCCTCTACCTTTAGGTTTACTCAAGGGGGTTCTGAGCCCCATCACTTCAATCACTCATTTCTTCAAATTCAACTACCTTCACTTTTGAGCTCCGTTGTACAGGGCATTCACTCTTCTAGTAATGCAACTTCTTAGTGTAGGCACATTGAACTTTCTGCAAACTAGACCTAATGTACAGTCCTTTACTTCACTTACTGGCCAGCCAGGTTTTCAATGCTCATATGTCAGGTATATTGAGCAGGATTCCTGACCAATGCATTAATTGTTAGGGTCCAAGAGACCCTACAGTCATGTTGTCCAAGACCAACAGTAATGTATGTAATTTAGCATGAACATTTATTTTCAACATGTTGGGATGGCAAATAGCAATACACAAAGAAGGTTACCAGTTCCTTTTAGGCATAATTAGGGAAATTCCAAGAAGGAAGGAACTAATCTGGTGCTAATTGGTAGAGGAAAGGTTAGTCTGGGGGCTGATTTGTGGGCAGATGTAGTGGTTAGAGGCCTATTGATGGAGGGTCTAGTGTCTAGGGGCATGTTGATAAGCAGTAGGAAATCCTATCTTTAGACAACAGATGTCTGAGGGGCTTGGGGCACCTGCTGAGCAAGCAGAAGGGGCTTGGGCAACTTGCTGAGCCAGCAGGAGGCTGGGGGGCACCTGTTCCTTGGTCTCTCCTAAGTTGTGGTTTTTCTGAAAACTGCTTGCTAGTGAACAGAACCTAAGGCATGTTCCATGTCAGAGCTGCTAGAGGAGCCTGTCATGGCTTTGGTTTAGTCTAACTATCAACTCAAATTCAAGCATTTAATCAATTCAGTTTAGGAAACTAACATGGCATATGAGAAACTGACAGCAGCAAGCAGCATTCGCCCAGCTCCAGGCAGAAACAGAGCCTGTTGTGTAAACAGGCAGGATGTAGACACAAGCAGAAGGATACATGATCACCACTAATTGCCACAGGTTGTTTTTTTTTCCTTTTGACAATTGGAGTGGGAACCCAGGATCAATTAAGTTCTTGCCCTTCTCATCCACTTTTCAGTTTCCCTGCTTCTGCTGCTACATGTATTCAGATGAGAAACAAGACAAGAATGAGTCAGCAGCTCCTGTGTTCATCTCCAAGGTAACCTCAGGATTTGCCTCCATTGCTGGAACTGAGATAACACTCCTTATTGGTTCTTATTCTATGGTGAATTTGAATGCACACAGTCCTTCAATCAGAAGCAAGGAGTGCTTATAAAAGTGACAGCATTGGGAGCTCTTACCAGTCAGGCTCTGGCCATATTCCAGGACTCAGTGGTTCCTGGGTATGACTAGAGCCCGACTATACCTTGGATAGAAAAGGCAGAATGCTCTTGACATATACAGGAGTCTAGCCTGTGGAAGTCAGCAGAGCCTGGGATTGTTTGATGCCTAGCATTATAATTCTTAGTCACCTGCTCTGTCTCGAGGGTAGGAAGCTGCATCCTGTTTCTGAAGCAACTGCTTCTCTTTTAAGATACTATCCCACTGTCTCAGTCTTAAAATGCTGGATGATCTGCAATGAAGGTAATTCCTTTCAGACTTTAGTATCAGACAGACCCCAGAGGAGTTGGCTCCTTTCTTTACCCTGGGAGATCCCCTGTGGGAAGTGCTTTGACATTGTCAGTGTTCACTAACAACCCTTAGAGTCTATGACAAATTAAGCAGTATCATTTGTGAGGAGACTCTTCCTGTCACCCAGGGTATGTGCTGAAAATAAAATATAGTACAGGAAATTAACTTTTTATCATCCTGTTGCTATTTATCCTAATAGGTACAACTTTCCAAGCTCAGTTTGCATTTGGCATACACAAACTGTTGTACTTTGGGTCTTTTTTCTGAGTCATCCCATTCTTTTCCATATCATCAGGCCAGGCCTGGTTTTCATTGGAAATCAATTATTTATTCGTGATTCAGGAGTGGAATTACATACTTCCTTTAGAAGTAATTAACCACCAGATTTATCTGATCTTATCTCTGGTCTTTTTGTTTGTTTTGAACCTATGCAGATGTTGTCTCTCCAAGCTTAGACTCTGAATTCCTATGTCTGATAGCAAACTTGAGGCTGGAATTCACTTTTACTGTGGCTACATTTACCATCCCTGAATCTGTTCGATTCTTTCTCCCTTCTTTTCAATATAGATCATTGATGCTTTAGGAGAGGGGTAGATGAAATCAAGTGACATCACACAAAGTAACCCCAAGCCTGTCAGGAATTATAGAAAATGATCCCCTGCACATTCTTGAGTCATTTCCCAAGAAGTGCATGAAGAAACAGCTGTGATTAGGGACAACTGATGCACAGAACGTATGGGTCAGTCAATATGTCATTAGGAATCAGTTTATCTCTATATTCCTCTAGCAGAATGACAGAAATGGTTTATGCATATGTCTGTGACCATTGTAGTCTCAGTTTCTTGGGCATGTTAACAGTATTGTATAATTCTTACATCTCATAATTTTATCATAAGCCTCAAAAGGAGTTGATTACTCCCACCATATTTAGGCAACTGTGCCAAAATGGTATCTGAACTCTGCCTATTATTTTATATTTTAGGGCATGTTTCTCTTGAGAGTGAGATGTTTTCTTCCTCCTCCAGTAACTGACAGATTAACTTTGTTGTCCCTCACATGTAGTAGGTTTCATAGAAAGTTCTCACTAGGCAGCACATGGAATTCTTTTCTTTGTTAAGATAAGTAAAAAGGATTTTCAGAAATAGTTTCCTACCAGCATTTTGGTAACCCTTGATTGGAAAGGGTATGTATATGTATATGTATATACATATATGCATACATATATACATATATATATGTATATATTGCATTCAATATTTTCTGGGTCTAAGAATGATGGAGAATTGTTTGTGTTGAACATTTGTGCTTATACAAAACACTGTAAGTTCAGAATAGTTTGAGCATTTGTGGAATAGTGTAATTATGGTGTAAGTGAGGATATTTTTCTGGCAGTTACAGTTAAATTGCCTTTTGGCATATAGATAAATATTTATAAAAGGTAGAAATTTTATTACTTTAGAGAATTTGCAGTAATGTTTCTGCTTCAGGGTCCAAGATCTTCCTAACGTTGGGTAGTATGCCAGTGTATTTTATAGGAAATGACTTTTATGCTTGTGAATGATATACATCCTTCTTACTCAAGAAATATTGAATGAAAACTTCAGACATGTTTTTGGTAACCAAGCCACTAATATGCTTCAAGGGGACAAATGTTGATAAATTATAATATTTAGCTAGGCAGTGGTGGTACATGCCTTTAATCCCAGCACTCGGGAGGCAGAGGCAGGCAGATCTTTGTGAGTTCAAGTTCAGCCTGGTCTACAGAGCAAGATCCAGGAAAGGCACAAAGAAAGCTACACAGAGAAACCCCATCTCAAAAAACCAAAAAAAAAAAGGATAAATTATTAGATTTGAATATGGTGGTAAAACTATCAAGTATACAGAGAATTTTTATAGTACTATTGGCTGTAATTTGCACATTAACAGACAGGTAGGGTATGAGTAGAAGTAAGAGATGTATTAATGCCTAGTAGGCAGTCAATAGAACACTAGTAATGCAAGGAATTATTAAAAGAACCTTATATTCAAAGAAGAAGAAGAAAGAATAAAACATTTAAATATTTGGATATTTTTGAATATGAGACAGTCCTCAGTGTAGCTCTTGTTCTATATATGCGGGATTTTTATAAAAGAAGTGTAGTGATGTTGGATTGATCCTAAGCTTTGTATTCAGGAGGCAGACAACCAAGTTTGAAATAGTGGGAACACAAAGGATAGCTTCAGAGAAAGGATATTTATAGAGAGATTGGTTGCAAAAATCAAACATATGCGTGTTCTCTGAGCAATATCACTCAAGTTGCTATATGTTTTTCTGTTTATAGACTATACCACATCATAGATAAATATATCTGCAAGCTAACTGCTCTGAATTATGAAGAACTGGGAATTATTATTAGAAATGATAAAAAGGCACATCCCACTACCATCCAATTGTGGGCACAAGGCATAGGTATTGGATAATTACAGTAAGAAATCTTTTACTGGACAGTTGAATAACATATTTGACATATTTCATAACTGTTGTGCATATAGTAGATGATCTTTTTAATAAAGATCTTTTTAATAAAAGTCTAATATTGTGGTAAATGCTGAAAGACAGGACAAACAAAGGAACAAGCCATTGCCATGCCTTACTTTGCCAGCTCCATGAATCATCTGAATGAATGTTTTTGAGTCCTTAGCCAAAAGTTATCAAGGCAAAAAGCCTCTAATTCCCATCTCCTCAAGTATTACATACCTTTCTCTACCAAGTAATCAATTCCTTCATAATGCTGGTATTAATGGCATGTGTGCTTCCCAAATGTTAGGATTAAAAGAGTGTGACCTTAAGTGCTGGGATTAAAGACTTGTGACTATAAAGTATTTCAATTAATGGTGTGTGCCACCAATGCTTGGAGTTGTTTCTCTCCTAGACTGAGTCAATCCCATGTAGTCCAGTGTAGCTCTGAAGACGCTGAGATACCATCAGATCTCTGCTTCCCCAGTGATAGGATTTCATGTGTGTGCCATCACTTCCTGACCTCTATGTTTAATCTTTTGGCTTTTTTTGTCCTCTGATCTTCAGGCACATTATTTAGTGTACATAGCATATCACCACACATACCTGGGAGAAACACTGTGTCAATCTGACATTGGTGTGCACCTTTGAATGCCACTAAAATGTGATGACTACTTAAGCATACCTCTACTCTTGAAATTGCATCAGCTACATATGCTTGTATAATTCTTTCAATATGAAAACAGGGAACATTCTAATGTATCCTGTGGAAGAATGGTAAAATATATGAGTGGCTTATATTATTTAGTAAGCTGACAAAAGTGGAAAGATAAATTTTTTCAAGTATTCTAGCCCTGAGATAGAGCCCCTGGGCTAGTAGTTGGTCTCATACCCATGCATACTCAGGTGCTTTACATGGACACAGATAATCAAAAATTGAGCAAGTACATGATCAAAGGATGGAGCAGTGATTACAGACTAAAGGGAATCTAGTGAAGGGAATGTAGTGAATTTGTTCAAATTTTCAGTTGTCACACATTAAGACAGAACAGGAAATTTTATAAGTAAGAATTGGCACTGTGAAATCAAATTAATGTAAAATGCATGCAGATATGTGTAGAATTATACAAAAAATCAAATAATCAAATGTGCAATTGCTGAAGGTATACATGTACCATGAATATTTCTTTCTAAAAGGAAGACATCATATTATTGATTAATCAACACGATACTGCGATATGATATGCAAATTAGGGATTTTCAGAGCAGGGCATCAAAGTCACATCTCTATTATAAGACAAGCATCCCATTTAAGGCACTCACGTACACACACACACACACACACACACACACACACACACACACACACACATATGTGTTTGTGTATATATATATATATATATATATATATATATATATATGTATATTGCTCATTTAAAAACTTAATTTCAAGCATTTAATCATTTTGGTTGGGGAAACTAACATAGCATATGAGAACTGTCAGCAGCGAACAGCAAATGGCAGCAGAGAATCACATTCATCCATCTCTAGGCAGAAACGGACGCTTTCATGTAGACAGGGAGGATGTAGACAAAAGCAGAGGTTTAAATGATCACCCCCTACTCGCCCCAGGTTGTATTTTTTCCCTTTGATAATTGGAGTGGGAACCCAGGTGTAGTTAGAGTTTCCTGCCTGGCCCAGTCAGGACAAATCTCTCTTACCCGCCAGTCCCATAGTCGCTCAGACCCAACCAAGAAAGCACACAGAAACTTACATTGTTTACAAACTGTATGGCCATGGCAGGCTGCTTGTTATCTACCTTTTCTATCTTAAATTAACCCATTTCTGTTAGTCTATACTTTACCACATGGCTTGTGGCTTACCAGTGTCTTTACATGTTGCTTTCCATGGCAGCAGCTGGTGGTGTCTCCCTCCAACCTTCTACTTCCCAGAATTCTCTTCTCTCATGTCCCGCCTATACTTCCTGCCTGGCCACTGGCCAATCAGAACTTTATTTACACAGAGCGATATCCACAGCACCCAGGATCAATTAAGTTCTTGCCCTTCTCATCCACTTTCAGTTTTGCTGCTTCTTCTGCTACATGTATTCAGGTGGGAGACAAGAATGAGTCAGCAGCTCCTGTGTTCATCTCCAAGATAACCTCAGGATTTGCCTCCATGCTGGAATTTAGATCACTGTCCTTATTGGTTCTTATTCCATGGTGAATTTGAATGTGCACAGTCCTTCAATCAGAAGCAAGGAGTGCTTATAAAAGTGACAGCATTGGGAGCTCTTACCAGTCAGACTCTGGCCATATTCCAGGACACAGTGGGTCCTGGGTATGGCTAGAGCCCGACTATACCTTGGATAGAAAAGGCAGACTGCTCCTGACATGTATAAGAGCCAGAGCCTTGGAAATCAGCAAAGGCAGGGATTGTTTGATTCCTAGCATTATAACTCCTTGTCACCTCCTCTCTCTCCTGGCAGGAAGTTTTGGCATCGTGTTTCTGAAGCAACTGCTTCTCTTTTCAGATTTGATCTCTTTTATGACTTGATATTATTGTGTACACTTGAAATGCTGTATTGTCTGTTAGGAATATAGTCCATTGTAGAAGTTAGTATTTGACAGATGCTAGTGGAGTCAGGCTCCTTTCTTCCACCTGGGAAGGTACTGTGGGAACTGCTATGGCACTGTCAGTGTTCACAACCAACCCTTAGAGTCTATGACTATATCACACAGTGATATTTGCTGATGAGACCCTACCTGTCACACAAGGCGTACGTTCACAATAAAATGTAGTACAGGCAATTGAGGTGTTATCATCCTGTTGCCATTTATCATCACAGATTCAACTTTCCAAGCCTGATTTGCATTCCCCTTGCATTTTGGCATTTGCAAGCTGTAGTTCTTTTGTTCTTCTTTCCTAGTCAGCCCATTCCTCTTTATGACATCATGCCAGGCCTGAGCTTTGTTGGAAATCAATAATCTACTGGTGGCATTGGTAGTGAGAGAATGATATTACATGTTTACCTTGAAAGTAATTTTCACACCAGATTTCTTGTTCTTGGTCCTGTTTTTTTTTTTTGTTTGTTTGTTTGTTTGCTTGTTTTTTAACTGTGCAGATCTTATCTCTGTAACTTCAGCCTCTGCATTAATATGCCTGATAGTACATTTGAGGCTGATACCACAGTTTCTATGGATTCATCTACCACCTCTGAATCTGTTCTATTTTTTAGTGCCTTCTTTTAAACATAGATCATTGATGCTTTGGGGGTAGGTGAGACGAAGTCAAGTAACATCACCCATTGTACAACTGTTAGAGTCGGCGCTGAAACCAGAAGCTTCACTCCGATATCGGGTCACACAGAAACAGTTTATTGTACGCGTGCACACAGGTCAATCAGTCAAGCTCGGGACTGAAGACCCCGAAGCTCAAGCTCGCAGGCTTGTTATAGGGCAGTTTCACATGGGTGGGGGAGTGGGGTCGCTCGAAGTTCAGCCATCCAGCTGGACCACACATGGGTGGGAGAGTGGGGTCGCTCAGAGTTCAGCCATGCGGCTGGATCTTGTGGCTTTTAGGTGGTTTTACAAGGTGGTTCTGCCACAAGCAGCTTATTTTTGCAAGAGCTGCGGGCTAGCTTTACAACATGGAAGCCTTCTGTAAGAACTAAGCAGAAATATTTTCCACTAAGCAGAAATACATTTCTCTACTGGGATAGAGCCTAAAATGGAGCCTTTCATTCCCTCCTCTTCTTGTACTGACCTTTAATCCTAAAGGTCGGTCTCTGGTATAGGCTGATATCTTTGTCTCAGGACCATCATTTTAACCCCGTCTACTTGGGACCGAACAAAGCCTGAAATCCGATTCAGGACACATGGTCCAATCATTAGTACTAGGAGCAGGACAATCAGGGGCCCCGTGAGGGCTGAGAACAGGGCAGTCATCCAGGGTGATTTTTCATACCATTCCTCAAACCAGCTCTGGGAGCCCCGTAGGGACCTTTCCCTTGCATCCAGTATCTCTCTGAGTTTTGTCATGGATTCCCTTACCACCCCTGTGTGGTCAGTATAGGAACAACAGTTTTCTTTTAGGGCAGCACAAAGTCCTCCTTCTTTTAAAAATAGTAAGTCTAGGCTGTGTCTGTTCTGCAAGACTACCTCTGACAGGGAGGTTAAGGACCTTTCCAGAGCAGTTATGGATGTTTCTATTGCCCTTAGATCTTGCTGTATTGCGGCTTCTAAAATCGCTAGCTGTCTAGGGCCCTCAATCAAAGCTGTAGTTCCAGTCCCGACCCCCGCCAATATACCTGCTCCTAATAGAACAGCCAGGGTGACACTGACAGGTTCTCGTGTGAACTGAGTTCTGCCCAGAAAATGTCCTTCAAATTATTCTGTTGAATAATAAACTAACCTTGGGTAAATCCGGACTAACACACAAAAATCCTTAGATTGGCTAAAGCTAGCAATTGAGACACACAGTGTGATCCCTGTATTGCATGCCCAGTATAAACCTGATGAGGGGACAATGTACTGAGATGTGTCAGAAGAGGACACACTCACTGTATGTGCACAGAGCTTGCTTCCCAGCACTTGGGAGTGTCTTAGGCATGTTCCTAAACCAGTCACCTCAGGTAAGGTTAGCATATGCTTTGTTCCCCAGTCATAGCTGTTGGAGGTGTTATAGGTGAAACTCCCATTAACAGCTATCCCTTCATAGTATGGGGGACTTGCTTGGAGGAAAATCCAGCAGGATTCAGTAAGGTTGAACTGAGTAGAGTTGAGGGCTTGGTATCCCCCTTCGATGAGGTCTATCAACCGTTTTTCTGACCCTGGTAGAGTGGGATTCGTGACAGCCCGTGTGGTCAGCTGGGGGTGCGGGGTGGTGGTGGAGGGGTTCTGACAGGTTGAGTTAGATGGGGGTATTTGCCTTGGGGGTACCCGTTTATTATTTGTTTTAGGAGGAGGAGCTTTCTGGTCCTGTAATACTTTATTAGGGCCTATCGGCTGAGGGTCGGCGTTTATTATTAACTTGATTTTGAATAGGACTCCTGGATCATAGGCTGTCTGGTGATATACCCTCAGGCCCCACAGTCTACCTTTTTTTCAATCTCTTGATGCTTTTCCTGCCCGGGTGAAAGTGATGTACAAAGGGTTGCAGGCAAACTCTGTACAAGGTCCCGACCCGTACCATAGTGTTGTGACTGTCCTAGGTGTGCTCTGGCAGTAATCTTGAGAGAGTGGGGGTTCATTCCCACCTGTCTCCCTCTTTACCTGGATCAGATCCCAGGATGAGCTCGGCTTCCACCAAGCGTCCCCCATAGTTTCACATCCCCATGACTTACAATAGTAACTTTCATGCTGCCCACAAGAGCGCGCTAGCGACCTGCTTCTCCCATCCCTAGGACACACATAAAATGGTCTCTTTCTTAGGGCTGCCCAGGCCCTCGGGTCTTGGCACCCTGCCGGGTAACGCGAACAGGGGCAGCGTCCACTTTGGCTGCACACTTCTGGTTCACCTGGGTTTGCCAGGTCAGTGGTTGGGATGTCAAACTCTTCTGCTCCTACCAGCATGTGGCAGAGGTCAGGTTCCAGGGCAGGTCACCAAGTCCAAAGGGGGTGCCTACCAGTTTTCTCCCAAACCACATCCCCTGCCCCCGACAGTACTTGCCATGTTTGGCTCACAGGTTGGTGCGGATTAGTTCGGCTGATTTCCACATTGGATCCGAAGCTTGAGGGGATTGTCAGTCCGTTCCACAGTCCAGTCCAAATCCACATCCAGAGCAGGAGCGGGCTTAAGGTAGAAGCCATGGATCCATGCAGCAACTCCGTCGGGGTGGTCAACAGGACTTGATAGGGACCCTTCCACTGAGGTTCTAGGGTCTGATGCTGGTGCTGGTGGACGTACATGAAGTCCCCTACATGGAACCGGTGGGCAGGACCATCTCCACTGGGCTGGTACACAGCAGACAACTGTTTCCACAGGGTGTGCTGGACCACCGCCAAGGCTCGCAGTCGGTCAGATAGGGAGGAAGGCATGATTTCCCCTTTATGGAAGGCTAGATCCTTAACTGGGGGAGCACAACCAAAGAGTAGTTCAAAAGGGGTAAGGCCCTTAAGGGAAGGGGTATTCCTAGCTCTAAAGAGGGCATACGGTAGGAGCATCATCCAATCTCTAGAGCCAGTCTCCATGGTCACTTTGGTTAAGGTCTCCTTAATGGTCCTGTTTGTTCTTTCTACCTGTCCTGAGCTCTGGGGTCTGTATGCACAATGCAGCTTTCAATCAATCCCCAGTACACAATGGCCAGTGCGCGAGGCAGCATGACGGCGTCTAATAGTGCCTCAATTTCTTTTTTATTTTTAATTTCTTTTCCGGCTGAAGTTAACAGTCCCCTCTCCCTGTATATGGCCCCATGCACATGCACGGTTGCAAATGCATACTGGCTGTCTGTGTAGATGGTAGCCCGTTTACCAGCTGCCATGGTAAGTGCTTGGGTGAGTGCAATCAATTCAGCTTTTTGAGCCGAGGTTCCCTCTGGGAGGCTGCTAGACCAGATGACCTTATTTTTGTCCACTACTGCCACTCCCGCTCACCGGTGGCCTTCATTTAGGAAACCGCTGCCATCTATATACCATATCAGGTCAGGGTTGGCCAGCGGTTGGTCCGTAAAATCTGTCCGGACCCCGGTTTCCTCCACCAGAATGGCACCACAGTCGTGAACCGGCACCCCCTCCTCTCCTTGTTTAGCAATTGGGAGGAGGGTGGCCGGGTTTAGGATGGATGGGGGCCCGAAGGTGATGCAGTTCCGGTCCAGAAGAGTCGTTTGATAATATGTGGCCCGAGCATTGCTAAGCCATTGGTCAGGCAGCTGGCGGACAATGCTCTCCAATGCATGGGGAGCTATAACAGTCAGATGCTGTCCCAAAGTTAATTTGTCCGCGTCCCGCACCAGCATGGCCGCTGCAGCCACTGCCCTGAGACAAGTCGGCCATCCCCTGGCCACAGGATCGAGCTGCTTGGATAAGTAAGCAGTTGGTCTTTTCCACATACCGAGGGCTTATACTAGGATGCTGACTGCCACCCCTCCCTTCTCATGCAAGTACAAAGTGAAGGGTTTACTCATGTCCGGGAGAGCAAGTGCAGGAGCTGATAAGAGTGCCCTCTTTAACTTTTCGAATGAGGCCTGGTGTTCTTCCTGCCAGACAAAGGGGGTCTTTTCTTTTAACAAGGGAGAGAAGGGCTCTGTGATGACAGCAAACCCTGGAATCCAAAGCTGGCAGAACCCAGCTGCGCCCAGGAATTCACATAACTGCTGGCGGTCCGTTGGAGCTGGTATGCTGGCCACGGTTCGCTTGCGGGCGTCCATGAGCCACCTTTTTCCTCCCTCCAAGGAGTAACTGAGGAAGATGACTTTGTTTTGGCAGATCTGCGCCTTCTTGGCAGATGCCCTGTACCCCAGGCTGGCCAAGGTATCCAGAAGTTTCTCAGTCCCTTGTTTGCAGGCATCCCGAGTCTCAGCTGCCAGGAGTAGATCATCCACATACTGGAGGAGGATGATATCAGGGGTGGTCTCTCGATACTCCCGAAGGTCTCGGTGTAGGGCCTCATCGAAGATAGTTGGAGAGTTCTTAAATCCTTGCAGAAGTCTGGTCCATGTCAGTTGCCCTGTTCCCCCTCCCTCAGGGTCTGACCATTCAAAGGCAAAGAGCTTTTGAGAATCAGGGTGGAGGGGGAGGCAAAAAAAAGGCATCCTTTAAATCCAGAACAGTATACCAGTTGCGCTCTGGAGGTAAGGTACTCAAGAGGTTGTAAGGGTTGGGCACTGTAGGGTGAATGTCTATTACCTGGGAGTTTACTTCTCTCAGGTCCTGGACTGCTCTGTAGACATCTGTTCCTGGCTTCCTTACGGGCAGGAGCAGAGTATTCCACTCTGATTGACATGGTTTCAGTATGCCCAGTTCCAGAAACCTCTTGATGTGGGGTTTTATGCCTTCTCGGGCTTCTTGACTAAGCGGGTATTGTCTTACTCACACGGGTACTGTGGTGGGTTTGAGGGTGACCACCACTGGGGGTTGCTCCTTAGTCAGTCCGAGGCCCCCTGTCTCTGCCCACGCGTTAGGGAACCTATGAATCCACTCCTCATTGTTAGGTGAAACAGTGGCTACAGAGGCTTTTGCCATCGCTCCATACAACCAGTATTCCTCAGCGGCTGGGAGTTCTAGCATGAGGAGATGGAGGTCCCCTACTTTCGGGTGGGCAAATTTTAATTCTGGGCCCCAGAGGTAAAGGAGATCTGAACTCCCAGTTTTGTCAGGAGGTCTCTACCTAATAGCGGTGCCGGACAGTCAGGTAAAACCAGAAAAGAATGTTGCACAGTACCTTTTCCCAAGTTGACTGTTCTCTGGGTGGTCCAGGGTCTCTCTCTGCTTCCATTTGCTCCTTGGACCAGTGACTTTCGGGTATACAGAGGGCCTAGTGGATGCTGGATGGCTGAATAGACTGTCCCCGTGTCCACCTCAAAGTCCACTGGGGTCCCCTCCACTTCAAACGTTACCCGGAGTTCGGGGAGGGGATCTGAACCCTGAATCCCTCAGTCCCCAAGGGCGACGACCTGCCGGCCTCGCCCTTTCTGCTTCTTTGGGCATTCTCTGACCCAATGACCTTCCTTTTTGCAGTAGGCGCATTGATTTGGTCCCAAAGGAGGACGGCCTCCCTGACCTCCTCCTCCTCCTCCTCCTCGCCCCCGTGGCCCTGGCCCATCTCTTACCATGGCTGCAAGAATCCATGTAAGATCCTGATTTTGGCGTTTTTGCTGCTGTATTTCTCTTTCTTGTCTTTGTTTTTCTAACTGAGCCTCTTTTTCTTCTGAGGTCTCTCGCTTATAATAGACTTTTTCTGCCTCTTTAACCAGGTCCCTCAGGCTCAGACCTTCTAATCCGTCTAATCTTTGCAACTTCTGCCATATATCTGTGGCAGACTGCCCTATAAAGGCCATGCTCACTGCTTCCCTCAGTTCCTCTGACTGTGGGTCAAAGGGTGTATACCTTCTATATACTTCCATGAGTCTCTCAAGAAAGGCAGAGGGGGTCTCTTCAGACCCTTGAAGAACCTCGCCTAACTTAGCCAAATTAGTGGGCCTTCTGGCTGCTGCACGGAGACCTGCCATTAGAGTCTGGCAATAGAGGGACAGATGCTTCCTACCTTCTGGAGTGTTCGGATCCCACATTGGGTGCCGCAGGGGAAAGCGCTCATCAATGAGATTGGGGAGCTGAGTTGGCCGCCCATCCGGTCCAGGGACCAACTTCCTAGCTTCCCTTTCTTCTGTGGTGAAAAGGACCCCCAGAAGATGCTGGCAATCGTCCCAAGTAGGCTGGTGGGAAAACATGATGGACTCTAGGAGTCCAGTTAGGTGGGAGGGGTCTTCAGAAAAGGGTAGGTTATTATTCTTCCAGTTATATAAATCTGAGGAAGAAAATGGCCAGTATTGGAGGGCAGGCATGTCTCCTTCTGCCCCATCATCAATAGTTCCCCCAATGGGGCATAAGGGCAGTGTGACTGCCAGTGGGGCCTCATCATGAGGGCGTGCCCTTCTCTGGCGGGTACCCTGTGCAGGCCCCGAAGGGGAGACCGGAGCCGGTCCGGATCCTGTCCCCACTGGCAGCGGTGGCGGCGATCTGTAAGGTGGTGGGGGGTCTAGGTCAAGAGAAATGAGATCAGCCTGAAACTCTGCCAGGGGTGCAGATGTCAGGATTAATGGGGGAGGGGAAGATTTAGGCAAATCAGAGGTTTTGGTTAGAAGGAGAGAGGTATGATCAGTAGATGGTACAGACGGGCCGACCTGAAAGGACCAGACCCACTTAGGTGGGTGCACCACTAAGTCTTCCCAAACCCAGATGTAGGCTTGTTGGTCCGGATGCCCATGTGAACGTGGAATGAAGATTTTTTGTTTAACTGCCCTAATAAGGTTCAGATCGAAAGCGCCATCAGCGGGCCACCCCATGCCGAAGGTGGGCCATTCAGATGAGCAGAAAGTCTGCCACTTTCCCTTCTTCACTCGAACTGCCAGGTTCGATGCATGAGCCGTCACTTCTGACCAATGAGAGGGAGTGAGAGAGAGTGGTGTAGAGGCAGTTTGTCCCATACCGAACAGATAAAATAAGACACCGAAGGACAAAAACAAAATCAAAACACACAGAGACAGGACAAGCCAGCAAAATGGTATAGAAAACGAAACCAAAAGATTATCTAGCGGCCCGGGCCTTCTAAAAAATCTCCTAGACAAGAGGGTGTCCAAAGGGGTCCTTCTTACAGGATCTCCACACTCTAGAGCATCCTCCAGAGTTGCAACCTGTGGGTTCCGGACACGTCTGTCCCCCACTGTCCAGGATTCCTCACGGGCAGCCTGGACAGCTGCTCACCCTCCCAAGCCGACTCACCACCAGACATGATCAATATCTCGGTGGGTCCTCCAAATGTTAGAGTCGGCGCTGAAACCAGAAGCTTCACTCCGATATTGGGTCACACAGAAACGGTTTATTGTATGCATGCACACGGGTCAATCAGTCAAGCTTGGGACTGAAGAACCTGAAGCTCAAGCTTGCAGGCTTGTTATAGGGCAGTTTCACATGGGTGGGGGAGTGGGGTCGCTCAGAGTTCAGCCATCTGGCTGGATCACACATGGGTTGGGGAGTGGGGTCGCTTGGAGTTCAGCCATCCAGCTTGATCTTGTGGCTTTTAGGTGGTTTTACAAGGTGGTTCTGCCACAAGCAACTTATTTTTGCAAGAGCTGCGGGCTAGCTTTACAATGTGGAAGTCTTCTGTAAGAGCTAAGCTGAAATATTTTCCACTAAGCAGAAATACATTTCTCTACTGGGATAGAGCCTAAAACGGAGCCTTTCACAACTAAGCCTGTTAGGCATATAGGAAGACCTTACCTACACATACTTGCTTTATTTTTTATGCATGATGGAACAGCTCTGATTAGAGACATTGGATGACCAAGTCCAATGGGAGCCTTCAGAGTTTTCCTAGTGAGATATGAGCTTATTTACCAGCAGTGCTGCATAAGAGGGGATTAGACCATGGGACTTGTTACTAAGTGATTTGGAGTCTACACTTGGCTATATTTGGGAAAGGGGGGGTTGTTTGCCTCAGTTCCTAGCATTGTGATGAAAACTCTTTGGAAGCAAGTGCTGGGCCAGTAGATAAGTGTCTAGATCCTTCTGAGGTTATCCTCTGTTTCTGTCTCTCTGTCTCTCTCCCATGTAAATATCTTAACCATCACTCCTCATGAGTACCCAGGTAAATGTGGGCCCTGGTCCATCACATATATCAGTATGTCAATAGGAATCAGTTTATCTCTATAATCTTCTAGCAGAATGCCAGAAACAGTTTATGCATAGGTCTGTGACCATTGTAGTTTCAGGTTCTTGGACAAGTTAACAGTGTTGGATAATTCTTCCAGCTCATGGTTTTAATCCTAATCCTCAAAAGAAGTTGATTACTCCCACCATATTTAGACCACTGTGCCAAAATGATATCTGAACTCTGCCTATTATTTTGTATTTTAGGGCATGTTTCTCTTGAGAGTGAGATGCTTTCTTGCTCCTTCAGTAACAAGCAGATTAACTTTGTTATCCCTCACATGTAGTAGGTTTCACAGAAGCTTCTCACTAGGCAGCACATGGATTTCTGTTCTTTGCTAGCATAAGTAAAAAAGATTTTCAGAAATAGTTTCCTACCAGCATTTTGGGAGGTGTAACCCTCGATTGGAAAGGGTCTGCGAGGCTCTACTGGGTGATTGTAGGAAAGCACTTGGCCAACAACCTAAACAAAACGAAACCAAACAACAACAACAAAAAACTCATTGTGGGCTGTTCCTTGAGATGACTCTCAAGTCCTTTCATGCTATAAGAAGTGCAGCTATCCCAATATCTTCACCAAAAAAATTGTTTAAATTTCAATATCTTTTGCACATTTATAAATTAATGAGTATGTGTAAATGTGTGTTGGCTTGCTTGTTCTCTGTGTGTGTTTGTATATGTATATGTATATGTATATATATATATATATATATATAATTTCTGCCCATTGCATTAAATATTCTGGATCTAAGAATAATAGATAATTATTTGTGTTGATCATATGTGCTTGTACACAACATTGTAAGTTCATAGTAGTTTGAGCATTTGTGGAATAGTTTAATAATGGTGTAAATGATGGTATTTTTCTGGTAGTTAGAGATAAATTGCCTTTTGGCATATGGATAAGTATTTATAAAAGTTAGAAATTTTATAGCTTTAGAGAATTGCAGATAAAGTTTCTTCTTCTGGGTCCAAGATCTCCCTAACCATGTACAGTATGTCATATTGGGCATGATTTGTCTTCTTTGAATGATATACATCCTACTTACTCAAGAAATATAAAAGAAAAACTTCAGACATATTTTTGGTAATCAAGCCACTAATACATTTCAAAGGGATAAGTGTTGGTAAATTTTAACAATCGGGGATGGTGGTAAAATTATCAAGCTTACCAATAGTGCTGTGAGCTGCACTTTTCACATTAACAGAGCCCAGGGGTATAAGTAGAAATAGTAAGTGTATTAATGGCTTAGTAAGCAGTCAATAGAAGCTTAACAGCTAAGAAGTGTTAAAAGGACCTTATTTTTAAAAACAAGAAGAGAGAATATAACGTTTCAGTATTCTGATATTTTGAAATGTAGTACAATCCTCAGTGTAGCTCTTCATGCATCTATGGAGGATTACAAAAGAAGTGTGGAGATATTGGGTTGATTCTAAGGTTTTTATCCAGGAGTCACACAACCAAGTTTGAAAGTGGGGGAACACAAAGGATAGTATCAGAGATAGAAAATTTATAGAAGTATTGGTTGAATAACACATCATGTGTGTGTGCTCTGTGGAATATCCCTCAAGTTACTTTATGTTTTTATGTTTATACTCTATAGCACAATATAGATGGATATATCAGCAAGCTAACTGCTCTGAATTATTCAGAACTTGGAGATATTATTAGAATATAAGAAAATAGAGCAAGTACATGATCAAAGAAAGGATTATTATTTGCGACTAATTCTAGTGAAGGGAATTTAGAGAATTTGTTCAAATTTCAGTGATCGCATATTAATACTGTACAGGAAATTTTATGAGTATGAATTGGCACTATGAAACCAAAATTAGCACCAAATGCATGAGAACATGTGTGGAACAACACCAGAAAAAATTAAACAAACAAATATACAATTGCTGAAGGTGTATATGTAACATGAATATTTCCTTCTAAAAAGAATACAACAGATTATTACTTAATCAAAATGACACTGCAGGACATGATATGCAAATTATGGATGTTCAGAGTAGGGCTTCAAAGTCACAAATTTATTTACAAAATGAGAATCCCATTTCAGGCACTCATGTACAGACACACACAACACACACACACACACACACACACACACACACACACACACATATGTATAATATATTGTGCATGTCACAACTATGTTTCAAGCATTTAATCATTTCTGTTGGGGAAGAGAACATGGCATAACAGAAACTGTCAGCAGCCAGCAGCAACTGGCAGCAGAGAATCACATTTGTCCATCTCTAAGCAGAAATGGAGGCTTTCATGTAGACAGGCAGGATGTAGACACAAGCAGAGGGATAAATGATCACTCCTACTTGCCACAGGTTGTTTTTTCCCTTTGATAATTGGAATGGGAACCCAGGATCAATTAAGTTCTTTCCTTTCTCAACCACTTTCTGTTTCGCTGCTGGTGCTGCTACATGTATTCAGGTGGGAGACAAGAATGAGTCAGCAGCTCCTGTGTTCATCTCCAAGGTAACCTCAGGATTTGCTTCCATTGCTGGAATTGAGATCACACTCCTTATTGGTTCTTATTGTTCGATGAATTTGAATGCACACAGTCCTTCAATCAGAAGCAAGGAGTGCTTATAAAAGTGACAGCATTGGGAGCTCTTACCAGTCAGGCTCTGGCCATATTCCAGGACACAGTGGGTCCTGGAAATGACTAAAGCCCGACTATACCTTGGAAAGAAAAAGCAGACTGCTCCTGACATGTACAGGAGCCAGAGCCTGTGGAAGTCAGCAAAGGCAAAGATTGTTTCATTCCTAGCATTATAACTCCTAGGTACCTGCTCTGTCTCCTGTGCAGGAAGTGTTAGCATCCTGATTCTAAAGCAACTGCTTCTCTTTTAAGATTTGATATTGCAGTCTCAGATATGCAATGTTGTGTCTTCTGTTAAGATTGCAGTCCATTTCAGGGGTTAGTATATGACAGATGCTAGTGGAGTCAGGCTCCTTTCTTCCACCTGGGAAGGTACTGTGGGAACTGTTATGGCACTGTCAGTGTTCACAAGTGAACCCTTAGAATCTATGACTATATCACACAGTGACATTTGCTGATGAGACCCTACCTGTCACAAAAAGGATGTGTTCACAATAAAATGTAGTACAGGAAATTAAGATGTTATCTATCATGTTGTTGCCTTTTATCATCACAGATTCAACTTTCCAAGCTTGATTGGAATTCCCCTTGTATTTTGGAATATACAACCTGTAGTTCTTTTGTTCTTTCCTAGTCAGCCCATTCCTCTTTATGTCATCAAGCCAGGTCTGAGTTTTGTTGGAATTCAGGTATTTACTGGGACTGAGAGAAAGGTATTACATATTTACCTTGAAAGTAATTCACACACCAGATTCCCTCATTCTTCGTTATATTTTGTTTGTTTGGTTTTTTGTTTGTTTGTTTTGTAAGTGTGCAGATCTTTTCTCTGTAACCTCATCTTCTGAATTCCTATGTCTGATAGTACATTGGATGCTAGACAACACTGTTCCTATGGATTCATCTACCACCTCTGAAAATGTTAGCTTTTTCCTTCCTTCTTTTCAAAGACTTTTAATGGTTTTGGGGTAGGAGAGATGAAGTCAAGTAATGTTACACATAGTACACCCAAGCCTGGCAGGTGTATAGAAACACCATACCTGCACATACTTGCTTTATTTCAGAACTAGTGCATGTTGGAACACTGATGGTTAGAGACATGTGATGCCCACATCCCATGGGTACATATATGGGAGCCCACAGTGTTTTCATAGTGAGATCTGAGCTTGCTTTACCAGCAAGGGTGCAAAAGAGGTGATTGGATGATGGACCTGGTTTCTAAGTGTTTTGATGTGTCTACACTTGGTTTTAACAATTGGAGATGGTGGCAAAATTATCAAGCTTATTGAGATTTTTTAATAATGCTCTTAACTGTATTTTGCAAATTAAGAGTGCCAGGGTGGTTTGAATAGTAATAATAGCCATACTACTGGCCTAGTAAACAGGCAATAGAAGCTTAGTCCTGCCAAGAAGTGTTAAAATTACCTTATTTTCAAAAAGAAGGAGGAGGAGGAGGAGGAAGAGAAGGAGGAGGAGGAAGAAGGAGAAGGAAGAGGAGGAAGAAGGAGAAGGAAGAGGAGGAGAAGGAGGAGGAAGGGGAGGAGGAGGAGGAAAAGAAGGAGGAGGAGGAGGAGGAGGAAGAAGAAGAATATAACTTTTCAGTATTCCACAATATTTGAAGTGCATGAAATTCCTCAGAGTATTGTTCCATGAAGGAGGGATTACAAAAGAAGTGTGGAGATACTGGGTTGATCCTAAGGTTTTTATCCAGGAGTCAGAAAACCAAGTTTGAGAATGGTGTGAGACAAAGGATAGCATCATGAATAGGAAATTTAATGAGTTATTGGTTGCATAATTACAACATGTGTGTGTCTCCTGAAGATTATCCTTAAATTTATTTTAGGTTTTTCTGTTTATAATATACACCACAATATACATTGAAATATCAGCAAACTAACTGCTCTGAATTACAAAGAACTTGGAATTTTTATTAGAATATACAAAATATGACATTTTGCATTATCAACAAATTCTAGAACACAAGGCATAGTTAGTGGATAGACACAGTAAAACACCTGAGGTTTTTTTTTTTTTAATTATATGTGTGTTTTAATTTTACACATCAGCCATGGGCTCCCCTGTCCTCCTCCCTCCCAATCCCATCCCCACCTTTCCCCCAGCTCCACCCCTCCATTCCCATCTCCTGCAGGGCCAAGACTCCCCTGGGGATTCAGCTTAACCTGGTAGATTCAGTACAGGCAGGTCCAGTCCCCTCCTTCCAGGCTGAGAAAAGTGTCCCTATGTAAGCTCAAGGTTCGAAACAGCCAGCTTGTGCACTAAGGACAGGTCCTGGTCCCACTGCTTGGGTGCCTCCCAAACAGTTCAAGCTATTCAATTGTCTCACTTATCCAGAGGGCCTGATCCAGTTGGGGGCTCTACAGCTTTTGGTTCATAATTAATGTGCTTCCATTCATTTGGCTATTTGTCCCTGTGCTTTTCCAATCTTGGTCTCAACAATTCACACTCTTACAGTCCCTCCTCTTTCTTGACAATTGAACTCCTGGATCTCCACCTGGGGCCTGCCCAAGGATCTCTGCATCCACTTCCATCAGTTATTGGATGAGAGTTCCAGCACAACAGTTAGGGTGTTTGGCCATATAATCACCAGTCTAGGTCAGATCAAGCTTTATCTCAACCATTACCAGTAGTCTACAGTGGATGTATTATTGTGGATTTCTGGGGACCTCTCTAGCACTTTGCATCTTCCTGTTCTCATGTGGTACTCATTTATCATGGTCTGTCACTCCTTGTTCTCCCCCTCTGTTCTTGATCTAGCTGGGATCTCCTGCTCCCTTAAGCTTTCTTTCCCTCGTACCTTGCCCTTCATTACTCCAACTGTCGCCTAGGTTGTTGATGTAGAACTCATCCATTTTCCTGTTACTGGGTGATCCCTGTGTCTTTCTTAGGGTCCTGTTTTTTAGGTAGCCTAGTTGGAGAGCTTCTCTCCAGGTGCTGCCAAGCCCCTGCAGTCCCACAACCCACTTATAAAATAATCACACAGACATTTATGTTATTTAAACTGCTTGGCCATTATTAGCTCAGGCCTACCATTGTTTAGCTCTTACTCTTATATTTAGCCCTATTAATCTATACTTTGCACGTGGCTTGTGGCTTATCAGTACCTTGCATCTTGATTTTCATGGTGGTGACTGGCAGGGGAACTCTCCTCCACTGCTGGTGGGAATGCAAGCTTATACAGCCACTTTGGAAATCAATATGGCAATTCCTCAGAAAACTGGGAATCAATCTCCCCCAAGACCCAGCTGTAGCACTCTTGGTCATATACCCAAGAAATGCTCAATCATACCACAAGGGCATTTGCTCAGCTATGTTCATATCAGCATTGTTTATAATAGCTAGAACCCGGAAACAACCTTGATGCCCTTCAACTGAAGAATGGATAAAGAAAATATGGTACATATACACAATTGTGTACTACTCAGCAGAGAAAAACAATGACATCATGAGGTTTGAAGGCAAATGGATGGATCTAGAAAAAATTATCCTGGGTGAGGTAACCCAGACTCAGAAAGACAAACATGGTATGTACTCACTCATAGGAGGATACTAGATGTAAAACAAAGATGACTAGACTGCTACACAACCTCAGGGAGGCTACCTAAAAAGACAGGATCCTAAGAAAAACACCTGAGTTTTAATGGACAGTTTGCTTAACATATTTGGCAAATTCCCTAACTGTTGTACAAATAGTAAATGGACTTTTTTATTAAAAAAAAAAGGAAGCTGATATTTGGGTAAAATCTGACAGATGGCAGAAACAAAGGAACAAGGCACTGCAATGTATCACTTTGCCAACTCTATAAATCCTCTGAATGAATGCCTCTAAAACCTTAGCTGAAAGCTATCCATGCGAAAGCCTCTAGTTCCTCTCTTCAGACATTATATACCTTTGTCTGCCCAGGCATCACTTCTTTCCTAGTGCTGGGATTAATGGCATATGTGCTTCTGAAATGGAATTAAATAGGCGAGATCTTAAGTGCAGGTGTCAAAGGTAAATGACTATGGAGTATTAGAATTAAAGGTATATTTCACCAATGCCTGGCTTTGTTTCTCGCCTAGACTGAGTCAATCCCATGTAGTACAGTGTAGCGTTGAGGGCACTAAGATACAAACAGATCTCTGCTTCCCCAGTGATAGGATTTCAAGTGTGTGTCACCACTTCTTGGCTTATTCTGTCCTCTGATCTTCAGGCATATTATTTAGGGTACAAAACATATCACCACACTTACCTGGGAGAAACACTATGTTAGTCTGACATTGGTGTGCACCTCTGCATGCCACTAAAATGTGATGGATATTTAAGCTACCTCTACATTTGAAATTGAATCAGCTGCATATGCATACATAATTCTTCACTATGAAACCCAGAGAACATTCTAATGTGTCCAGTGGAGAAATGGTGATTTAAAAATGTATGAATGGCTGATATTATTTAGTAAGCTGACAAAAGTAGAAAGGTAGATTTCCTCAAGTATTCTAGCTGTAGACCATGGGCTATTAATTGGTCTCATACCCATGCATACTCAGGTGCTGTATATGAACACAGCTAAGAAAAAAATAGAGCAAGTATATGATCAAAGGTTGCAGAAGTGATTGTAGGCTAAATGAAATGTAGTGAATTTGTTCAAAAGTTCAATAATCATACAATAATCCTGAACAGGAAATTGTATGAGTATGAATTGTCACTGTGAAACAAAAATTAATGCCAAATGCATGAGAACATGTGTGCAACAATACCAAAATATCAAACAGAAAAATGTGCAATTGGTGAAGGTATATATGTATCATGAATACATGTCTCTGAAAGGAATACATCAGATTATTGCTCAATCAACATAAAACTGTAAGGAATGATATGTCAATTAAGGATGTTCAGGGCAGGTCTCCATAGTCTCATCTCTATTTACAAGACAAGCATTCCATTTCAGACTCTGTGCGCACACAAACACACACACACACACACACACACACACACACACACACTTATAACATATTGCACATGTCACAAATATATTTTAAGCATTTAATTATTTCTGTTGGGGAAGCTAAAATGGTACTTCAGTAGCTGTCAGCAGCCAGCAACAACTGGAAGCAGACAATCACATTCGTCCAGCTCCAGGGAGAAACCAAGGCTTTTGTGTAGACAGGCAGGATGTAGACTCAAGCAGAGGGATACATGATCACCACTACAGGTTGTTTTTTCCCTTTAATAATTGGAGTGGGAACCCAGGATCAATTAAGTTCTTGCCCTTCT
This sequence comes from Onychomys torridus, assembly GCF_903995425.1. NCBI lineage: Eukaryota > Metazoa > Chordata > Mammalia > Rodentia > Cricetidae > Onychomys > Onychomys torridus. The sequence goes on from NW_023411189.1 coordinate 325,036, forward strand.
CATCCACTTTCTGTTTCGCTGCTTCTTCTGCTTCGTGTAATCAGGTGAGAGACAAGACAAGAATGAGTCAGCAGCTCCTGTGTTCATCTCCAAGGTAACCTCAGGATTTGCCTCCATGCTGGAATTGAGATCACTGTCCTTATTGGTTCTTATTCCATGGTGAATTTGAATGCACACAGTCCTTCAATCAGAAGCAAGGAGTGCTTATAAAAGTGACAGCATTGGGAGCTCTTACCAGTCAGGCTCTGGCCATATTCCAGGACACAGTGGGTCCTGGAAATGACTAAAGCCCGACTATACCTTGGATAGAAAAGGCAGAATGCTCCTGACATGTACAGGAGCCAGAGCCTGTGTAAATCAGCAAAGGCAGGAATTGTTTGATGCTTAGCATTTTAACTCCTAGTCACCTGCTCTGTCTCCTGAGCAGGAAGCAGCACTCTGCTTCTGAAGCAACTGCTTCTCTTTTAAGATTTGATATGGCCATGTCAGACTAGAAGCACTGTATCATCTGTAAGGAAGGTAATCCAATTTAGACAGTAGTGTATTACAGACACTGGCGGAGTCATGCTCTTTTCTTCTGCCCAGGAAGGTACTGTGGGAACTGTTGTGGCTTTGTCAGTGTTCACTAACAACCCTCAAAGTCTATGTATGTATCACCCAGTGACACTTATTGAAGAAATCCCACCTGACACACGAGGCATGCATTCACAGTAAAATGTAGTATAAGAAATTAGGAAGTTTTCACCCTGTTGTCATTTACAATCACAGATTAAACTCTCCAAGCTTGATTTGAATTCCCATTGTATTTTGGCCTATACAAGCCCTAGTACTTTGGTCTTTTTTCCTACTCAGCACATTCCTCTTTATGTCTTCAGGCCAGGCCTGAGCTCTGTTGGAAATCAATTATTTACTGCTGTTGAGAGAAATGTATTACATATTTACCTTCTAAGTAATTCACACACCAGATATCATTGTTCTTGCTTATGATTTATGATTTGTTTGTTTGTTTGTTGTGTAACTGTGCAGATCTTGTCTCTCTAACCTCAGCCTCTGAATTCCTAGGTCCCATAGTACATTGTAGGCTAGATCACACTGTTCCTATGGCTTCATCTTCCCTCTCTGAAACTGTTAGATTTTTTTCTGCCTTGTCTTCAACATAGACTATTGATGCTTTCTGGGTGGGAGAGATAAAGACAAGTAACGTCACACATAGTATATCCAAGCCTGCCAGGCATATAGAAAGATGCCACCTGCACATTCTTGCTTTATTTCCCAAATAATGCATGATGGAGCACCTCTTATTAGAGACATTTGATGCCCCCATCCAATGGGTAAATATGTGGGAGACCACAGATTTTTTTCTGGTAAGATTTTTTTTTCTTGCTTTATCAGCAAGGCTGCTTGAGAGGTGATTAGACTGTGAGTCTGGTTACTAATTATTTGAAGTGTCTACACTCCAATTATTTTAACAATTGGAGATTGTGCTCTAATTATCAAGTTTACTGGGATATTTTATAGTTCTGTTAGCTGTGTTTTGAAAATAACAGACCCAGGGGTTTTGAGTCAAAATAATAGCTGTATCAGTGCCTTAGTTATCAGTCAATAGCAGCTTAATAGTTCATAGAAGTGTTAAAAGGACCTTATTTTTAAAAAGAAGAAGGAGAAGAGATAATATAGCTTTACAGTATTCAGATATTTTGAAGTGCAAGACATTACTCAATGCAGCTCTTGTTCCATGAAAGAGGGATTACAAATAAGTATGGAGATAGATACTGGGTTGATTCTAAGATTGTTATCCAGGAGTCAAACAAGTTTAAAAGTGATGGAAGAAAAAGGTTAGCATAATCGTTAAGAAATTTATAGAGTTATTGGTTGCATAAATACAAAGCATGTGTGTTCTTGGAGGAATATTCCTCAAGTTACTTCATATTTCTGTTTATAGTCTACATGACAATGTAGAGTGAAATATCAGCAAGCTAACTGCTCTGAATTATGAAGAATGTGGAAATACTATTAGAATTTATAAATGAAAATATGCCATTCTGCTGACCTTCAATTTCTGGAATATAAGGCATAGGTAGAGGATAGTTACAGTAAAATACCTGAGTTTAATAGACTGTTTGCTTAACATATTCATTGAATTCCATAACTGTTGTACATATAGTAGATGGACTTTTCAATTAAAAAACAAACAAACAAACAAACACACAAAAAACAGTGATATGGGGGTAAATTCTGACAGATGGAAGAAACAAGGGAACAAGGCCCAGCCATTCTCACTTTGCCAACTCCCTGAATCCTCTGAATGAATATCTCAGAGTCCTTAGACAAAAGCTATCAAGGCAAATACCCTCTATTTCCTGTCTCCTCAGACATTATATACCTTTGTCTGTCCCACCATCTCTTCTTTCCTAGTGCTGGTATTAATGGCATATGTGCTTCCCAAATACTGGGATTAAAGGGGTGAGATCTCAAGTGCATTTGTCAAAGGCAAATGACTATGGAATATTAGAATTAAAAGTAGATTCCACCAATGCCTGCCTTTGTTTCTCTCCTAGACTGAGTCAATGCCATGTATTCCAGTGTAGCTTTGAAGGCACTGAGATACAAACAGATCTCTGCTTCCCAGTGCCAGGATTTCAGGTGTATGCCACCACTTCCTGGCCTCTATGTTTAATCTTGTGGCTTGTTTTGTCCCCTGATCCTTCAGGTACATTATTTAGGGTGCACACATATCACCACACTTACCTGGGAGAAACACTATGTCGGTATGACATTGGTGTGCACTTCTATGTGCCATTAAAATTTGATAGATACTTAATCACACCTATAATCTTGAAATTGTATCATTTGCATATGCATGCATAAATCTTTCAGTATGAAAACCAGGGAATATTCTAATGTATCCTGTGGAAGATGGTGTAAAAAAAATTATGACTGGCTTATATTATTTAGTAAGCTGAAAAGAGTGCAAAGGTAGATTTTCTAAACTATTTTAGCCCTGAGATGCTGCCCATGGGCAACTAGTGTGTCCCATAACCCACATATAAAATAATCATACAGACACTTATATTATTTAAACTGCTTGGCCATTAGCTCAGGCCTACCATTGTCTAGCTCTTACTCTAATATTTAGCCCATTTCTTTTAATCTATATTTTGCCACATGGCTCGTGGCTTACCAGTACCTTACATCTTGTCATGGCAGCGGCTGTCAGTCTCTCCTGCCCCAGCCTTCACTTCCCAGAATTCTCTTCTCCTTCTCCTGCCTACCCTATCCTTCCTGCCTGGCTTCTGGCCAATCAGCACTTTATTTATTTTAACCAATCAGAGCAACACATTTGACATACAGAACATCCCACAGCACTTCCCCTTTTCTTTTTTTTTTAAAGGAAGGTTTTAACTTTTATATAGTACAATTACATATAACAAAACAATTATCAAGCAAGAATTACAATTACAATATTAAAGAAGATATCCTATCTATCTTATATTTGTGAGTCTAAGGTTTTGTATCTAACTTATCTTTTATCATAATTGAGGAAATTATAATTATCTAGTCTTCAACCACATCAAAGACCTCAGAAGGATATAATATTATCTGAGAACCAGGAGAAGGATGCAAGCAACTTTTGGGAGTCTTGTAGGGTAGACAGAGACAGCTGGCAGCCTGGACAGACAACTAATATTCCTTTGTAAAGTTGGGGCATTTGTCTTCAGCCCACAGGGCTAGAGTCTCTCATTCACTTTTCTCAGTGTCCTATAGAATGTCTGGTAGTTTCCTCTGTGAAGCAGGAACCTGAAGGACCATTTTGTCAAGCAAAGTTTAGTGGTCACCTTTCTATGGGTCCTGCATGTCCAGTCAATCAAGCAGTCCAGGCAAGAACAGTTTCTTGTCCACATGGCTATTTTTGCCAAGGTGAAGATAAGATATGAAGTGTCTTAAATGCCCATCCTCCTCTCTGAAGTAAATTGGTGCTGCCAGGAGCAGACATGTCTCACTGTCCAGAAAGTCTAAATTTTAAAAATATTTTAAATGCCATATTCTGTAGACCTTTGAAGTGTTTGAAGATTACCTGTCTATCTAAAATATATCTATGTATATCTAGAAAACTTAACATGACTATAAGTTTGACTATCATAGAAGACTAATTGATCTATATTTCTTAATTATCCATTACAATTTAAATGAGTTGCATAAACATAATACCTCAAACAAGAGGAGAAATATATATACAGTATAACAAAATTAAGTTTATATCAATAGACTAAAATCTATACCAATGTAAGACATTTTAAACAAGTTGTTGTTCTTCAAAAGTAAGTACATTAATCTACACTTTCATCCTATTATATCCATATCATATGCCCTTTTTTTCTTTAGAAAGAGGTCATATTTATAATCAACCTGATTTAAATAAAAATATTGGTTTTTCTCTGTCCCACACCAGAGGGCTCTTCTGATTTGGGGCACAAGAATCTCTTAACCTTTTTTTTTTTTTTAAGCTATATGTCTGAGTTTAGAGAAGGAGTGAGCCAATTCCATCTCCAAAGCCAGCCTGATAATTTTGGGAAACTGGGCGTAGTTTCTCTTACTAATTCCTGCTGGAGGGAGGCGCTGTATCTTATGGGGACACAAAGAAAATTTTAGGATTATGGAGTAGTCCATGAGGGTAAACCTCTGAGCCAGTTGACTTGAAACCATTCTGGATGTTGGATCATCTGGGCCATTATGTCATCGGAGACCTTTAAGGTGGTCTTGGCTGACCAAACCTGATGTATCTTAATCTGGAACAAATCCATAGCCTCTGGCTTTCTGTGGAAACAAAAACAGAGACTCTTTTCCAAAGCAACATATCCTTATATCCAAATTTTAAAGTCAAGGTACCTTTAAAATTTACATATTTGTTTAACTCAACAGCTTTTATGATCAAATCTTTTTTTCTGTATTTAAAAATCCCAAAGACAACATAAACCAGAATCTCTGTGTAATATCCATCTTTTTAAGACTGAAACGCCGCTGTGGCTGCTGGCTCTGCCCACTTCAGCTTCCCAACATGGCAGTAGTTCAGTTTACCACCAGCTCTTTGTCTAGAGCCATGTGTACCATCAACTATCAGAAGCAGTTCTATCAAAGCAGTGCATAGTCCAGAAACTTTTTTTTTAAACTAGCAAAGGCTAAATCTCACATGCAGCAGAGTAAAGTGCTGCTTGTAGACTCCTCATTCCCACCACACTGCAGGTCAGACTCACACGCCAGGAACCTGCCATAATAGCTCAAACCAGCAGGCTGCCACTAACTTGAGAGAGGCAAATAGGAAGCTGTTTTTAGCTCCATTTTAGAATCTTTTTTCTCAGGTTTTAGGTGGAAACTCTTGCCAACACGTTGGGTGCCATTTGTAGTTGGAGAGCTTCTCTCCAGGTACCACAAAGCCCACACCAACCCATGTATAAAATAATCATGTAGACACTTATATTATTTACACTGCTTGGCCATTAACTCAGGCCTACCATTGTCTAGCTCTTACTCTTATATTTAGCTAATTTCTATTAATCTATACTTTGCTACATGGCTTGTGGCTTACCAGTACCTTACATCTTGTCATGGCGGTGGCTGGCAGTCTTTCCTGCCCTATCCTTCACTTCCCAGAATTCTCTTCTCCTTCTCTTGCCTACCCTATCCTTCCTGCCTGGCTTCTGGTCAATCAGCACTTTATTTATTTTAACCAATCACAGCAACACATTTGACATACAGAACATCCCACAGCAGGTCTTCAAGTCACATCTCTATTTACAAGACAGGCATCCCATTTCTGTCTCTATGTACACACACACACACACACACACACACACACACACACACACACACACACCATGTCACAACTATATATCAAGCATTTAATCATTTCTGTTGGGGAAGCTAACATAGCATATCAGAAACTGTCAGCAGCCAGCAGCAGCTGGCAGCAGAGAATCACATTTGTCCATTTCTAGCCAGAAACGGAGGCTTTCATGTAGACAGGCAGGATGTAGACACAAGCAGAGGGATACATGATCACCACTATTTGCCACAGGTTGGTTTTTCCCTTTGATAACTTGAATGGTAACCCAGGACCAATTAAGTTCTTTCCCTTCTCATCCACTTTCAGTTTTGCTGCTTCTGCTGCTACATGTATTCAGGTGGGACACAAGAGAAGAATGAGTCAGCAGCTCCTGTGTTCATCTCCAAGGTAACCTCAGGATTTGCCTCCATGGCTGGAATTGAGATAACACTCCTCATTGGTTCTTATTCCATGGTGAATTTGAATGCACACAGTCCTTCAATCAGAAGCAAGGAGTGCTTATAAAAGTGACAGCATTGGGAGCTCTTACCAGTCAGGCTCTGGCCATATTCCAGGACACAGTAGGTCCTGGGTATGACTAAAGCCCGACTATACATTGGATAGAAAAGACAGACTGCTCCTGACATGTACAGGAGCCAGAGACTGTGTAAATCAGCAAAGGCAGCAATTGTTTGATTACTAGCATCTGTCTCCTGTGCAGGAAGCAGCATTCTGCTTCTGAAGCAACTGCTTGTCGTTTAAGATTTGATATTGCTATTGAAGTACTGTATCATCTGTAAGGAAGCTAATCCAATTCAGACATTAGTATAGGACAAATACTGGCAGAGTCAGGCTCATTTCTTTCACCTTGAGATGACTATGGGAACTGTATGGCATTGCCAGTGTTCACTAACAACCCTTCGAGTCTATGTATATATACTACAGTGTCATTTGTTGAAGATATCCTACCTGTCATACAAGGTAGGTGTTCACAATAAAATTTAGTACAGGAAATTAATATGTTATCACCCTGTTGCCATTTATCAACACAGATTCAACTCTGCAAGACTGAATGAGTGCCCCTTGTATTTTGGCCTTTACAAGCCCAAGAACTTTTGTTCTTTTTTCCTGCTCAACCTTTCTTCTTTATGCCATCAGGACAGGCCTGGGATATGTTGGAAATCAATTATTTACTGGTGCTGAGAGGATAGTATTACATGTTGGCCTTCTAAATAATTCACAAACCAGATATCTTTGTTCTTGGTTATGAATTATTTTTTTATTATTTGTTGTGTAACTGTAGATCTTGTCTCTGTAACCTAAGACTCTGAATTCCTATGTCTGTTAGTACATAGGACACTAGATAAGACTGTTCCTATGGCTTCATCTGCCCTCTCTGAATCTGTTAGATTTTTTTCCTGCCTTGTCTTCAAAATAGACTATTGAAGCATTCTGGGTGGGAGAAATGAAGACAAGTAACATCACACATAGTACACCCAAGCCTGCCAGGCATATACAAAGACCCCTCCTGCACATTCTTGTTTTATTTCCCAAATAGTGCATGAAGAATCACCTCTGATTAGAGATATTTGATGCCAGTATTCATTGGGTACATATATAGGAACCCACAGAGATTTCGTGGTGAGATCTGAGCTTGGTTTATCAGCAAGGCTGCTTGAGAGGTGATTATACCTTGGGTCTGGTTACTAAGTGTTTGAAGGGTCTACACTTGGTTTAAACAATTGGAGGTGGTTGTAAAATTACCAAGTTTACTGAGATTTTGTATAGTGCTCTTAGCTGTGGTTTGCAAATTAACAGACCCAGGAGGTATGAGTAGAAACAATAGCAGTATTAATGGCTTAGTAAGCAGTCAATAGAAGCATCATAATACAAAGTAGTGTTAAAGCACCTTATTATTAAAAAGAAGGATAAGAGAGAACGTAACTCTTTGGTATTCTGATATTTTGAAATGCAGGACCTTCCTCTGTGTAGCTCTTGGTTCATGAAGGAGGGATTACAAGAGTCAGACAACGAAGTTAGAATGTGATGGAAGGAAATTGATAGTATCAGAGATAGGAAATTTATAGAGTTATTGGATGCATAAACACAACGTTTGTGTCCTCTGAGGAATATAGCTCAGGTTACTTTATATTTTGTTGATAGTCTACAATACAATGTAGATGGATTTATCACAAACCTAACTGCTCTTAGTAGCAGGAATTTAAAGAGTCTTAATAATAAAATCAATCCTGAGTCCAGTTAATTGAGTGAATGCTGGAATATCAGAGAGAGAACAAACCACAGCTACCTCACCTCTCCTGTTCCTCAGCTGATCTGTTTCCTCAGACTGGAAGCTTCTGAGTCCTCATCCAGAATGGATCTCAGCTGAACTGCTGCTCAAAGCCTAAAAGCTTAACCAGCCAAAAGCTTAACTAGCCAAATGCTTCTAGTTTCTGGTCTTCATGCCTTATATAATCTTTCTCTTTCTGCCCCTACTCCCTAGGACTAAAGGCTTCCTTCCTGGGATTAAAGGAGTTTGTCACCATGCCTGGCTGTTTCCAATGTGGCCTTGAACTCACAGAGATCCTCCTTGCTCTGCCTCCCAAGTGCTGGGATTAAAGGCGTGCAACATCACCACCCAGCTTCCACTATGGCTTGTTCTGACCCATTTTCTAGCCAAAATTTTTTGCTCTGTATCTAGTGGCTGTCTGTTCTCTGACCCCAGTTAAATTTATTAGGGTGCATAATAATTTGGGGAACACAATACCACCACAGCTCTTAACTTGGAAATATGAGAATATACAAATGAAAATATGGCATTCTGCATTACCATCCATTTCTGAGACAGATGGTACAAGTAGTGGATAGTTATAGTAAAATACCTGAGTTTAAAGGACAGTTTGCTTATCATATTTGGCAATATCCATAACTGTTGTACAAATATTAGTTGGACATTTAATTAAAAAAAAAACAAACCTCTACCTGATATTGAAGTAAATTCTGACATATGGGAGAAATGAAGGAATAGGCCACTGTTAGCCTCACTTTGCCAACTCCATGAATCCTCTGAATGAATGTCTCTGAATCCTTAGCCAAAAGCTATCCAGGCGAAAGCCTCTAGTTCCTCTCTCCTCAGGCCTTATATAACTTTGTCTGCTGAGCCATCTCTTCTTTCCTAGTGCTGAGATTAATGGCATATGTGGTTTCAAATACGGGGATTAAAGGGGTGAGATCTCAAGTGCATTTGTCAAAGGCAAATGACTACCAAGTATTAGAATTAAAGGTGGATTCCACCAATGCATGGCTTTGTTTCTTTCCCAGACTGAGTCAATCCCATGTAGTCCAGTGTAGCTCTGAAGATGCTGAGATACAATTAGATATCTGATTCTCCAGTAATAGAATTCAGGTGTGTGCCACAACTTCCTGGCCTTTATGTTTAATCTTGTGGCTTGTTCTGTCCCCTGATCTTCAGGTACATAATTTAGGGTACACATCATACCACCACACTTACCTGGGAGATAAGCTAGGTCAGTATTGCATTGGACTGCACCTTTCCATGCCAATAACATGTGATGGATGTTGAAACACACCTCTAATCTTGAAACTGCATTAGCTGCATATATATGCATAATTTTTTCAGTATGAATACAGGGAACATTGTAATGTATCCTATGGAAGATTGGTGAAGTAAATTTGTACGAGTGTCTTAATTTATTTAGTAAGCTGACAAAAGTGGAAAGAGATTTTCTCAAATAATCTGACCTTGAGATTCTGACAAATGGCTAGTAATTGGTCTAATACCCATGCATACTCAGGTGCTTTACATGAACACAGCTAAGACAAAAATAGAGCAAGTACATGATCAAATGATGGAGTAGATATTGCAGACTAAAGGGAATGTAGTGAAGGGAATGTAGTGAATTTGTTCAAAAGTTCAATAATCACACATTAATCCTGAACAGGAAATTGTATGAGTAAGAATTATGACCTTGAAACCAAAATTGATGCCAAAGGCAATAAGACATCTATGGAAAAACACAAAAATTGAACATTCAAATGTGTATTTGAGGAAGGTACATATGTATCATGAATACATCTCTCTAAAAGGAATACATCAGATTATTGCACAATCAACAAGACACTGTAAGGTATGATATGTAAATTAGTGATGTTCAGAGCAGGTCTTCAAAGTCACATCTCTACTTACAAGACAAGCATCCCATTTCAGTCACTATGTACACAAACACACAGTCATGTATATATTTTTTGTATATATATCGCTCATGGGACAACTGTATTTCAAGCATTTAGTCATTTCTGTTGGGCAAGCTAACATGGCATATCAGAAACTGTAATCAGGCAGCAGAAACAGACAGCAGAGAATCACATTAACATACCTCTAGGCAGAAAAAAGAGCCTTTTGTGTAATCAGGCATGATGTAGACACAAGCAGAGGGATAAATGATCACCCCTACTTGCTACAGGTTGTTTTTTTCCTTTTGATAATTGGAATAGGAACCCAGGATCAATTATGTTCTTTCCCTTCTCAGCCACTTTCTGTTTCGCTGCTTCTGCACTGCATGTATTCAGGTGAGAGACAAGACAAGAATGAGTCAGCAGCTCCTGTGTTCATCTCCAAGGTAACCTCAGGATTTGCCTCCATTGGCTGGAATTGAGATACACTGTCCTCATTGGTTCTTATTCCATGGTGAATTTGAATGCACACAGTCCTTCAATCAGAAGCAAGGAGTGCTTATAAAAGTGACAGCATTGGGAGCTCTTACCAGTCAGGCTCTGGCCATATTCCAGGACTCAGTGGTTCCTGGGTATGACTAGAGTCTGACTATACCTTGGATAGAAAAGGAAGAATGCTCCTGACATATAGAGGAGACAAGCCTGTGGAAATCAGCAAAGGCAGGGATTGTTTGATGCCTAGCATTATAACTCCTAGACACCTGCTCTGTCTCCTGTGCAGGAACCAGCATCCTGCTTCTGAAGCTACTGCTTTTCTTTTAATGATTTGTTGTTGCTACTTCACACTTGAAGAAATGTATAATCTATAAGGAAGTTAATTCAAGTCAGATATCAGTATATGGCAGATACTGGCGGAGTCAGGCTCTTTCTTACACCTTGGGAGGACTCTGGGAACTGTTATGGCAATGTAAGTGTTCTCTGTCAAGCCTTAGTGTCTATGTATATATCACACTGTGACACTTGTTGATGAAATCCTTCCTGTCAAACAAGGCATGCATTCACATAAAAGTGTAGTACAAGAAGTTAAGAAGTTATCACATTTTTGAATTTACAGTAAGACATTAAACTCTACAAGATTGATTGGAATTCCTGTTTTATTTTGGCCAATCTAAGACCTAGTACATTTAATATGTTTTCCTACTCAGGTCATTCCTCTTCATGACATCTGCCCAGGCCTGAGCTCTGTTCCAGATCAATTATTTACTGTTGTGTGGAGGATAGTATTACATATTTACCTCCTAAGTAATTCACACTCCAGATTTCTTTGTTGTTGGTTATAATTTGTTTGTTTGGTTTTTTTTTGTTGTGTAACTATGCAGATATTTTCTCTGTCATCTCATCCTCTGTATTCCTATGTCTGGTCGTGTATTTGATGCTAGATAACACTCTTCTTATGGCTTCATCTCCCCTCTCTCAATCTGTTAGATATTTTTTTTTTTGGCCTTGTCTTCAGCAGAGACTATTGATGCTTTTTGAGTGAGAGAGATGAAGTCAAATTACATCAAACATAGTATACCCAAGCTTCCTGGCATATGAAATGTTCTCACCTGCATGCATGTTTTATATACCAAATAGTGCATGATGGAACACCTCCAATTAGAGATATTTCATGCCCACATCCAGTGTGTAGATATATGTGAGCGTTCAGTGTTTTCCTAGTGAGATCTTTGCTTGCTTTATCAACAAGTCTGCTTTAGAGGTGACTAGATCTTGGGTCAGGTTACTAAGTGTTTTAAGATTCCACACTTGTTTTTAACAATTAGACATGGTGGTAAAATTATTAAGTTTACCTAGGATTTATTTAGTGCTGTTAGCTGTCTTTTGCAAATTAACAGACCCTGGGTATATGAGTAGAAATAATAGCTGTATTACTAAATTAGGAATCAGTCAATTGAAGCTTAATAGTGCAAAGTAGTGTTAAAAGGACTTGTTTAAAAAGGAGAAGAAAGAACATAATTTTCATTATTCTGATATTTTGAAGTGCAATACATACCTCAGTGTAGCTCTTGTTCCATGAAGGAGGGATTACAAAAGAATTATGCAGATACTGGTTGATCCTAAGGTTGGTATCAAAGAATCATAAAACTGAGTTTGAAAGAGGTGGAACCAAAACCATAGCATAAGAAATAAGAAATTTATAGATATATTGTTTGCATAAACACAACTTGTGAGTGTCATCTGAGAAATATCCCTCAAGTTATTTCATTTTTATCTGGTTATAGTCTATACCACAATGTACATGGAAATATCAGCAAGCTAACTGCTCTGAATCATGAAGGACTTGGAAATATTATTAGAATTTACAAATGAAAATATGACACACTGCATCACCATCCACTCCAGGGACACAAGGCATAGGTAGTGGATAGCTACAGTAAAATCCCTAAATTTTAATGGACTGTTTGCTTAACATATTGGGAAAATCCCATAACCATTTTACCAATAGTAGATGGAATTACCAATTTAAAAATCAAAAGCTGATATAGGGTTAAATTCTGAAAGATGTGAGAATCAAGGGAAAATGCCTCTGCCGTTCTCAATTTGCCAACACATGATTTCACTAAATGAATTCCTCAGAGTTCTTAGCCCCAAAGCCAGCCAGGAAAATAGTCTCAATGTCCTGTCTCCTCACACATTATATAGCTTTATCTGTCCAGCCATCACTTGTTTTCTAGTGCTGGAATTAATGGCATATATGCTTCCCAAATACTAGGATTAAAGGAATGATGTATCAAGTACAGTTATAAAAGTCAAATGATTATGGAGTAGATTCCACCAATGCCTGCCTTTGTTTCTCTCCTAGACTGAATCAATCCCATGGAGTCTACTGTAGCTCTGAAGACTCTGAGATACAATCAGATCTCTGCTTCTCCAGTGAGAGCATGTCAAATGTGTGCTCCAATTCCTGGCCTCTATGGTTAATTGAGTTGCTTGTCCTGCCCTCTGATCTTCAGGTACATTATTTAGGGTACACAACATACCACCACACTTACCTGGGAGAAACACAATGTCAGTATGACATGGGTGTGCAACTGTTAATGTAACTAAAATGTTATGGAATTTTAAGCACAACTCTATGCTTCAAACTGCATTAGCTGCATATGCATGCATAATTCTTTCTCTATGAATACCTGGGAACATTCCTGAGTATCCTGTGGAAGAATGGTGAAGTGAATAATGTATGAGTTGCTTATTTTATTTAATAAGCTCACAAAAGTAAAAAGATAGATTTTCTCAAGTATTCTAGCCCTGAAATTCTGGCACCGGGCTAGTAGTTGGTCTCATGCCCATGCATACTCATGAGCTTTACATGAACACAGCTACGAATAAATTTGAGCAAGTACATTATCAAAGGATAGAGTAGTGATTGCAGACTAAATGGAATATAGTGTTGGGAAACTTATTAATTTGTTCAAACATTCAATAATCATACATTTATCCTGATCAGGAAATTGTATGAGTATGAATTATCTCTTTGAAACCAAAATTAATGCCAAATACATGCAGAAATATCTGGAACCACACCAAAATCAAACAGACAAATTTGCATTTGCTGAAGGTATTTATGTATAATGAATACATCTCTCTGAAAGGAATATACCAGATTATTGATCAACCAAGATAACACTGTAAGTTATGATATGCAAATTAGGAATGTTCAGTGCAGTTCTTCAAAGTCACATCTCTATTTACAAGACAAATATCCCATTTCAGGCTCTATGTATACACACACACACACACACACACACACACACACACACACACACACACACACACACACACACACACACACACACACACACACACACATATATATATATATATATATATATATATATATATATATATGGCATTTATTCATTTCTGTTGGGGAAGTTAACATGGCATATCAGAAATGGTAGCAGCAAGTAGCAACTGGCAGCAGAGGATCATATTAAACCATCTCTAGGCAGAAAGAGAGCCTGTTGTGTCATCAGGCCAGATAACACACAAGCAGAGGGATAAATGATCACCACTAATTGCTACAGGTTGTTTTTATTTTTTCCTTTTGATAATTGGATTGGGAACAGAGTATCAATTAAGTTCTTTCCCTTCTCATCCTATTTCAGTTTCGCTGCTTCTGCACTGCATGTATTCAGGTGGGAGACAAGAGAAGAATGAGTCAGCAGCTCCTGTGTTCATCTCCAAGGTAACCTCAGGATTTGCCTCCATTGCTGGAATTGAGATCACTGTCCTTATTGGTTCTTATTTTATGGTGAATTTGAATGCACACAGTCCTTCAATCAGAAGCAAGGAGTGCTTATAAAAGCAACAGCATTGGGAGCTCTTACCAGTCAGGCTCTGGCCATATTCCAGGACTCAGTGGTTCCTGGGTATGACTAGAGCCCGACTATACCTTGGATAGAAAAGGCAGACTGCTCCTGACATATACAGGAGCCTAGCCTGTGGAAATCAGCAAAGGCAGGAATTGTTTGATGCCTAGCATTATAACTCCTAGACACCTGCTCTGTCTCCTGTGCAGGAACCAGCATCCTGCTTCTGAAGCTACTGCTTTTCTTTTAATGATTTGTTGTTGCTACTTCACACTTGAAGAAATGTATAATCTATAAGGAAGTTAATTCAAATCAGATATCATTATATGGCAGATACTGGAAGAGTCAAGGTCCTTTCTTAGACCTTGGGAGGACTCAGGGACCTGTTATGGCATTATAAGTGTTATCTATCAAGCCTTAGAGTCTATGTATGTATCACACTGTGACACTTGTTGATGAAATCCTTCCTGTCAAACAAGGCATGCATTCACATAAAAGTGTAGTACAAGAAATTTCTCACACTTTTGAATTTACAGTAAGACTTTAAACTATCCAAAATTGATTGGAATTCCTGTTTTATTTTGGCCTATCAAAGCCCTAGTACATTTATTATTTTTTCCTACACAGGCCATTCATCTTCATGACATCTGCCCAGGCCTGAGCTTTGTTGGAGATCAATTATTTACTGTTGTGTGGAGGATAGTATTACATATTTTCCTTCTAAGTAATTCACACTACAGAATTCTTTATTGTTGGTTATAAATTGTTTGTTTGATTTTTTTTGTGTGTGTCACTATGCAGATATTGTCTCTGTAAGCTCATCCTCTGTATTCCTCTATCTGGTAGTATATTTGATGCTAGATAACACTGTTCTTATGGCTTCATCTCCCCACTCTTAATCACTTAGGTTTTTATTTTGGCCTTGTCTTCAGCAGAGACTATTGATGCTTTTTGAGTGGGAGAGATCAAGTCACGTTACATCAAACATAGTACACGCAAGCTTCCTAGGATATGAAACGTTCTCACCTGCATTCATGCTTTATATACCAAATAGTGCATGATGGAACACCTCTGATTAGAGACATTTGATGCCCACATCCAGTGTGTAGATATATGTGAGCCTTCAGTGTTTTCTTAGTGAGATCTTTGCTTGCTTTTTCAACAAGTATGCTTTAGAGGGGACTAGATCTTGGATCAGGTTACTAAGTGTTTGAAGGTTCAACACTTGGTTTTATCAATTGGTGGTGGTGGTAAAATTATTAAGTTTACCTACTATTTTTTTTTTAGTGCTGTTAGCTGTCTTTTGCAAATTAACAGACCCCGGGTGTATCAGTAGAAATAATAGCTGTATTCATACATTAGGAATCAGTCAATTGAAGCTTAATAGAGCAAAGTAGTGTTAAAAGGAATTGTTTTACAAAGAAGGAGAAGAGAGAATATAATTTTCATTATTGGGATATTTTGAAGTGCAATACACACATCAGTATAGCTCTTGTTCCATGAAGGAGGGATTACCAAAGAAGTATGGAGATACTGGGTTGATCCTAAAGTTTGTATCCAAGAGTCATACAACCAAGTTTGAAAGAGGTGGAAGCAAAGCCATAGCATAAGAAATAAGAAATTTATAGACTTATTGTTTGCATAAACACAACTTGTGTGTGTTGTCTGAGGAGTATGTCTCAAGTTATTTCATTTTTATCGGTTTATAGTCTATTTACAAGGTACATGGAAATATCAGAAGGCTAATGGCTCTGAATCATGAAGAACATGGAAATATTATTAGAATTTGCAAGTGAAAATATGACACCCTGCATCACCATCCACTCCTGTGACACAAGGCATAGGTAGTGGAGAGTTACAGTGAAATCCCTATATTTTAATGGAATGTTTGCTTAACATATTGGGTAAATTCCATAACCATTTTACAAATAGTAGATGGAATTAGCAATTTATGAAACTAAAAGCTGATATAGGGTTAAATTCCGACAGATGGGAGAACCAAGGGGAAATGCCTCTGGCATTCTCAATTTGCCAACTCATGATTCCTCTAAATGAATGTATCAGAGTCCTTAGCCCCAAAGCCATCAAGGAAAATAGTCTCTATGTGCTGTCTTCTCAGACATTTTATAGCTTTATCTGTCCAGCCATCACTTCTTTTCTAGTGCTGGGTTTCATGGCATACATGCTTCCCAAATACTAGGATTAAGGGAATGAGGTATCAAGTGCAGTTATCAAAGTCAAATGACTATGGAGTATTAAAATTAAAAGTGGATTCCACCAATGCCTGCCTTTGTTTCACTCCTAGACTGAAACAATCCCATGTAGTCCAGTGTGGCTCTGAAGACTCTGAGATACAATCAGATCTCTGCTTCTCCAGTGATAGCATTTCAGGTGTGTGCTCCATGTCCTGGCCTCTGTGATTAATCGAGTTGCTTGTTCTGTCCTCTGATCTTCAGGTACATTATATAGGGTACACAACATACCACCACACTTACCTGGGAGAAACAAGATGTCAGTTAGACTTTGGTGTGCAACTCTTAATGTAACTAAGGAGCATATGCATGCATAATTCTTTCGCTATGAATATCTGGGAACATTCCAAAGTATCTTTTAGAAGAATGGTGAGGTAAAAAATGTATGAGTTGCCTATTTTATTTAATAAGCTGACAAAAGTAAAAGGATAGATTTTCTCAAGTATTCTAGCTCTCAAATGCTGGCCCTGGGCTAGTAGTTGGTCTCATACAGAATCATACTCAGGTGCTTTAATGAACACAGCTAAGAAAAAAATTGAGCAATTACATGATAAAAGGATGGAGTAGTGATTGCAGACAAAAGGGAATGTAGGGAAGGGAATGGAGTAATTTTGTTCAAAAGTTCAATAATCACACATTAATCCTGAACAGGAAATTGTATGAGCATGAATTGTCACTGTGAAACCAAAACTAATGCTAAATGCATGTAGACATATCTGTACCCACCCCAAAATCAAACAGAGCAATGCTCATTTGCTGAATGTATGTATGTATCATGAATACATCTTTCTAAAGGTAATATATCAGGTTATCGCTCAACCAACATGACACTGTAAGGTATAATATGAAAATTAGGGATGATCATAGCAGGTCTTCAAGGTCTATATCTATATATATGAAGATACTGTTCATGTGAAAACTATTTCAAACGTTTCTTCATTTCTGTTGGAGAAGCTATCACAGCATGTCTGAAACTGTCAGCCGGCAGCAGAAACACCGAGCAGAAAATCACATTCATCCATTTCTAGGAACAAACAGAGCCTGTTGTGTAATCAGTCAGGATGTAGACACAAGAAGAGGGATGAATAATCACCACTAATTGCCACAGGTTGTTTTTTTTTTCCTTTTGATATTTGGAATGGGAACCCAGGATCAATTAAGATCTTTCCCTTCTCTTGCACTTTCAGTTTTGATGTATCTGCTGCTACATGTATTCAGGTGGGACACAAGACAAGAATGAGTCAGCAGCTCCTGTGTTCATCTCCAAGGTAACCTCAGGATTTGCCTCCATGGCTGGAATTGAGATAACACTCCTCATTGGTTCTTATTCCATGGTGAATTTGAATGCACACAGTCCTTCAATCAGAAGCAAGGAGTGCTTATAAAAGTGACAGCATTGGGAGCTCTTACCAGTCAGGCTCTGGCCATATTCCAGGACTCAGTGGTTCCTGGGTATGACTAGAGCCCGACTATACCTTGGATAGAAAACGCAGGCTGCCCCCTACATATACTGGCGCCTAGCCTGTAGAAATCAGCAAAGGCAGGAATTGTTTGATTCCTACCATTATAACTCCTAGTCATCTGCTCTGTCCCCTGTTCACGAAGCAGCATCCTGTTACTGAAGTAACTGTTTCTCTTTTAAGATTTGATGTGGCTATTTCAGACTCACAGAAATGTATTATCTGTAAGGATTGTAATCCAATTCAGAGATCAGTGTAAGACAGATACTGGCAGAGTCATGCTCCTTTCTTCCACCATTTGAGGAATATGGGAACTCTTATGGCATTGAAAGTGTTCAATAACAACTCTTAGAGTCTATTTATATATCATTCAGTGACATTTGATGAATAAATTCTAACTGTCACACAAGGCATGGGTTCACAATAAACTGTAGTGCACGAAATAAAGATATTATCACACTGTTGCCATTTCTTATTACAGATTATATTCTCCATTACTCATTGGAATTCCCCTGTATTTGGCCATATACAAGCCCTAATGCTTTTGTTTTTCTTTCCTACTCAGACCATTTCCCTTTGTGTCATCAGTCCATGCCAGAGCTCTGTTGGAAATCAACTATTAACTGGTGCTGATAAGTATTACATATTTACCTTCTAAGTAATTCACACACCAGATTTCTTTGTTCTTCTTCTGGCTTGTTTGTTTGTTTGTTGTATAACTGTGCAGTTATTTTCTCTATAACTTTAGCCCATGGTTTCTTGTGTCTGATAGTACATTATAGGCTAGATCATACTGTTCCTATGGCTTCATCTACCCTTTCTGAAAGTGTTCGATTTTTTTCTGCCTTGTCTTCAACATAGACCATTAATGCTTTCTGGATGGTACAAATGAAGACAATTAACAACAATCATACACCCAAGTCTGCCAGGCATATCAAGACACCCCATCTACAAATTCTTGCTTTATTTCCCAAATAGTGCATGATGGACCACCTCTGTTTAGAGACATTTGATGCCTGCATTAAATGGGTACATATATGAAAGCCCACAGAGATATACTAGTGATATCTTTGCTAGTTTTATCAGCAAGGTGGTTTGAGAGGTGATTAGACAGAATTTGGGTGTGGTTACCTAAGTGTTTGAAGGGTCTACAGGTTGTTTTAATAGTTGGAGATGGTGGTAAAATTACCAAGTATATTGAGATTTTTTTTTTATAGTGCTGTTAGTGGTGGTTTGCAAATTAACAGACCCTGGGTGTATAAGTAGAAATATTAGCTGTGTTAAGCACATCATAGTGCAAAGTAGTGTTAAAGAACATTATATTTAGCTGAGTGGTGGTGGCACACACCTTTAATCCCAGCTCTTGAGAGGCAGAGCCGGGCAGATCTCTGAGTGTTAGAGGACAGCCTGGGCTACCAAGTGAATTCCAGTAAAGGCACAAAGCTACACAGAGAAACCCTGTCTCAAAAAACCAATAAAAAAAACACCTTACATATAAGATGAAGAAAGAGAAGAGAGAATATAACTTCTCAGTATTCTGATATTTTGAAGTGCAAGACAGTCCTCAGTGTAGCTCCTGTTCCAAGAAAGTGGAATTACAAAAGAAGAGTGGTGATACTGGGAAGTTCCTAAGGTTGATATCCTGGAGTAGGACAACCACTTTTGAAATTGATGGAGGAAAAAGGATAGCATCAGACATAGGATTTTTATGGAGGTATTGGTTGTGTTAGTACAATATGTGTGTGTTCTCTGAGGTGTATCCTTCAAGTTACTTCATTTTTTCTGTTTATTGTTTATACCACGATGTAGTTGGACACATCAACAAGCTAACTGCTCTGTCTTATGAAGAATTTTGAAATAGTATTAGAATTTACAAATGAAAATATGACATTCTGCATGAACTTCCACTTCTGGGACCCATGGCATAAGATGTGGATAGTTACAGTAAAATACCTGAGTTTTAATGGAGAGTTTGCTTATCTTATTCATGAAATTCTGTAACTGTTGTACAAATAGTAGATGGACTCTTCACTTAAAAAAATATGGAATCCAATGTAGGGTTAAATTAGGACAGATGGGAGAAACACAGAAACAGTCCCCAGCTATTTTCACTTTGCCAACTTTATGAATCCTCCAATTGAATGACTCTGAGTCCTTAAACAAGAGAATCCAGGTAAATAGCTTCTATTTCCTGTATCCTCAGACATTGTATACCTTTGTCTGTTCAGTCTTCACTTCTTTGCTTGTGCTGGGATAAATGTAGAATGTGCTTCCTAAATACTGGGATTAAATGGGTGAGATATCAAATGCATTTGTCAAAGGCAAATGACTATGTAGTATTAGAATTAAAGGTACACCAGTACCTGGCTTTGTTTCTTTCCTAGACAGAGTCTATCCCATGTAACCTGTGAGATACAATCAGATCTCTGCTTCTCTAGTGATAGCTTTTCAGGTATGTGCCACAACTTCTTGGCCTTTACGTTTAATCTTGTGATTTCTTCTGTACCCTGATCTTCAGGTACATTATTTAGTGTACACATCATACCACCACACTTACCTGGGAGATGAGCTATGTAAGTAATGCATAGGACTGCAACTTTACATGCCCCTAATGTGTGCTGGATGTTGAAACATAACTCTAATCTTGACACTGCATCAGCTGCATATGCATGCATAATTCTTTCACTATGAAAACCAGAGAATATTCTAATGTGTTCTGTTTAATAATGGTGAAGTGAAAAATGTACAAATGGCTTCTTTTATTTAGTATACTGACAAAAGTGGAAAGATAGATTTCTCAACTATTCTAGCCCTGAAATGTGGACCCTGGGCAAGTAGTTGGTCTCATACACATGTATGCTCAGGTACCATACATGAACACAGCTAAGAAAAAAGCTAAGCAAGTACATGATCGAATGGTTTAGTGATTGCACTAAATGTAATGTAGTGAAGGAAATATAGTGAATTTCTTCAAAAGATCAATAATCACACATTAATCCTGAGCAGGAGATTGTATGAGTATGAATTATTACTGTGAAACCAAAATTACTGCCAAAGGCATGCAGACATATATGGAAACACACCAAAATCCAACAGACAAATGTGCATCTGCTGGAGGTATTCATGTATCATGAATACACCTCTCTAAGGAATAAAGTCAGATGCTTACTCAAACAAAATGACACCGTAAGATATGCTATGCAAATTAGGGATGTCCAAAGCAGGTCTTCAAAGTCACATCTCTATTTACAAGACAAGCATCCTAATTTAGTCTCTGTGTACACACACATACATACACACACACACATACACACACTCACACACACACACACTCACACACACACACACACACACTCACACACACATTTATACATGAAGATATTGCTCATGTGACGACTTTATTTCAAAAGTTTATTCATTTCTGTTGGAGAAGCTAACAGGGCGTGTGTGAAACTGTCAGCAGGCAGCAAAAACAGACAGCAGAGAATCACATTCGTCCATCTCTAGGCAGAAACTGAGTCTGTTGTGTAATCAATCAGTCAGGATGTAGACACAAGAAGAGGGATGAATGATCATTACTTGCGATAGTTTTTTCTTTTTTTCCTTTTGATATTTGGAATGGGAACCCAGGATCAATTAAGTTCTTTCCCTTCTCAGCCACTTTCAGTTTTGCTGCTTCTGCTGCTACATGTATTCAGATGAGAAATAAGACAAGAATGAGTCAGCAGCTCCTGTGTTCATCTCCAAGGTAACCTCAGGATTTGCCTCCATGGCTGGAATTGAGATCACTGTCCTCATTGGTTCTTATTCCATGGTGAATTTGAATGCACACAGTCCTTCAATCAGAAGCAAGGAGTGCTTATAAAAGTGACAGCATTGGGAGCTCTTACCAGTCAGGCTCTGGCCATATTCCAGGACACAGTGGTTCCTGGGTATGACTAGAGCCCGACTATACCTTGGATAGAAAACGCAGACTGCTCCTGACATGTAGAGGAGCCTAGCCTGTGGCAAACAGCAAAGGCAGGATTTGTTTGATTCCTAACATTATAACTCCTAGTTACCTCTCTGTCTCCTGTTCAGGAAGCAGCATCCTGTTACTGAAGTAACTGCTTCTCTTTTAAGATTTGATGTGGCTATTTCAGACATGCAGAAAATGTATCATCTGTAAGGAAGGTAATCCAGTTCAGACATCAGTGTAATACAGATACTGGTAGAGTCAGGATACTTCCTTCCACCTTGGGTCACTTTGGAAACTCTTATGGCTTTGTAAGTGTTCATTAACAACTCTTAAAATCTATGTATATATCACTCAGTGATGTTTGATGAAGAATTCCTACCTGTAATGTAAGTCATGTGTTCACAATAAAATGTAGAGCAAAACATTAAGATGTTATCAACCTGTTACCATTTATTATTACAGATTAATTTCTCCAATACTCATTGGAATTCCCCCTGTATTTGGGCATATACAAGCCAAGCCTTTGGTTCTTCTTTTGTGATTAGACCCTTTCACTTTATGTCATCAGTCCAGGCCTGAGCTCTGTTGGAAATCAATTATTAACTTTTGCTGATTGATATTACATATTTAACTTCTAAGTAATTCACACACCAGATTTCTTTGTTCTTGTTATGGTTCGTTTGTTTGTTTGTTGGGTAACTGTGCAAATATTTTCTCTATAACAACAGCTTCTGGCTTCCTATGTCTGATAGTACATTATAGGCTAGGTCACCACGCTGTTCCTATGGCTTCATCTACCCTCTATGAAACTGTTAGATTTTTTTCTACCTTGTCTTCAACATAGACCATTGATGCTTTCTGTGTGGTAGACATGAAGACAAGTAACATCAATCATAATACCCCCAAGCCTGCCAGGCATATCAAGAGAACCCACCTGCAAATTCTTGCTTTATTTCCCAAATAATGCATGATAGACCACCTTTGTTTAGAGACATTTGATGTCCACAACCAATGGGTACATATATGAGAGCCCACAGAGATTTACTAGTGAGATCTTTGCTAGTTTTATCAGCAATGTTGCTTGAGAGGTGTTTAGTCTTTGGGTGTGGTTACCTATGTGTTTGAAGGGTCTACACTTTGTTTTAACAGTATGAAATGGTGTCAAAATTACCAAGATTACTAGGATTTTTTTATAGTGCTGTGAGCTGTGGTTTGCAAATTATCACACACTGGGGGGATATGTAGAAATAATAAATGTGTTAATGACTTAGTAAGCAGTCAATGGAAGCATCATATTGCAAAGTATTGTTAAAGAATCTTATATTTGGCTGGGCGAAAATGGCATATGCCTTGGATCCCAATTCTGGGGAGGCAGAGCCAGGCAGATCTCTGTGAGTTCCAGGCCAGCCTGGGCTACCAAGTGAATTCCAGTAAAGGCACAAAGCTACACAGAGAAACCCTTTCTCAAAAATCCAATTAAAAAAAAACTTTACATTTAAGGTGAAGAAGGAGAAGAGAGAATATAACTTCTCAGTATTCTGATATTTTGAAGTGCAAGACATTTCTCAGTGTATGTCTTCTTCCAAGAAAGTGGAATTACAAAAGAAGAGTGGAGATACTGGGAAGTTCCTAAGGTTGATATCCAGGAGTAGAACAACCACTGTTGAAATTGATGGAAGAAAAAGGATAGCATCAGACATAGGATTTTTATGGAGCTATTGGTTGCATTAGTACTATGTGTGTGTTCTCTGAGGTGTATCCTTCAAGTTATTTCATTTTTTCTGTTTATTGTTTATACCACAATGTAGTTGGACACATCAGCAAGCTAACTGCTCTGTCTTATGATGAACTTGGGAATATTATTAGAATTTATAAATGAAAATATGACATGCTGCATGAACTTCCACTTCTGGGACCCATGGCATAAGATGTGGATAGTTACAGTAAAATACCTGAGTTTTAATGGAGAGTTTGCTTATCTTATTCATGAAATTCTGTAACTGTTGTACAAATAGTAGATGGACTTTTTATTTAAAAAAATATTGAACCTGATATAGGGTTAAATTAGGACAGATGGGAGAAACCCAGAAACAGGCCCCAGCCATTCTCATTTTGCCAACTTCATGAATCCTCAGAATGAATGACTCTGAGTCCTTAAACAAAAGGTATCCAGGTGAACAGCTTCTATTTCCTGTCTCCTCAGACACTATATACCTTTGTCTATTCAGCCATCACTTCTTTCTTAATGCTGGGATAAATGTAGTATGTGCCTCCTAAATAATTGGATTAAATGGGTGAGATCTCAAATGCATTTGTCAAAGGCAAATGACTATGTAGTATTAGAATTTAAGGAGTATTCTACCAGTGCCTGGTTTGTTTCATTCCTAGATTGAAACTATCCCATGTAACCAGTATAGCTATAAAGACGTTGAGATACAATCAGATTTCTGCTTCTCCAATAATAGCATTCAGGTGTGCACCACAATCTCTCAGCCTTTATGTTTAATTTTGTGGCTTGTTCTGTCCCCTGACCTTCAGGTATTATTTAGGGTACACATCATACCACCACAATTACCTGGGGGCAACATAAGCCAGTATTGCATTGGACTGCACCTTTGCTTGCCCATAAAATGTGCTGGATGTTGAAACACACCTCTAAACTGAAACTGCATCAGCTGGATGTGCATGCACAATGCTTTCACTAGGAATACCAGAGAATATTCTAATGTATTCTGTGGAAGAATGGTGAATTAAAAAATGTACAAGTGGCTTATTTTGTTTAGTAAGCTGACAAAGTGGAATGATATATTTTCTCAACTATTCTAGCCCTGAAATGTAGACCCTGGGCAAGTGGTTGGCCTCATACATATGCATAATCAGGTGCTGTACATGAACACAGCTAAGAAAAAAATTGAGCAATTACATGATCGAATGGTGTAGTGATTGCACAAAATGGAATGTAGTGAAGGGAATGTAGTGAATTTGTTCAAAAGATCAATAATTCCCTGAGCAGGAAATTGTATCAGTATGAATTATCACTGTGAGTACAAAATTACTGCCAAAGACGTACAGACATACAGAGGAACACAACAAAATCAAACAGACAAATGTGAATCTGCTGAAAGTATTTTTGTATCATGAATACATCTCTCTAAAGAATAACATCAGATTATTGCTCAACAAGCATGACACTATAAGGAATGATATGCAAAATAGGAATGTTCAGAGTAGGTCTTCAAAGTCACATCTGTATTTACAATACAAGCATCCCATTTCAGTCTCTGTGTATACACACAAACACACTCACACACACACTCAACACACACACACAACACAAAAACATACATAACGCAGGATGTAGACACAAGAAGATGGATAAATGATCACCACTAATTGCCACAGGTTATTTATTTATTTATTTATTTATTTATTTATTTATTTATTTATTGATAATTGGAATGGGAACCCAGGATCAATTAATTAACTTCTCATCTACTTTCAGTTTCACTGCTTTTGCTGCTACATGTATTCATGTGGGAGACAGGACAAGGATGAGTCAGCAGTTCCTGTGTTAATCTCCAAGGTAATCACAGGATTTGCCCCCATTGCTGGAATTGAGATAACACTCCTTATTGTTTCTTATTCTATGGTGAATTTGAATGCACACAGTCCTTCAATCAGAAGCAAGGTGAGCTTATAAAAGTGACAGCATTGGGAGCTCTTACCAGTCAGGCTCTGGCCATATTCCAGGACACAGTGCGTCCTGGAAATGACTAAAGCCCGACTATACCTTGGAAAGAAAAGGCAGACTGCTCCTGACATGTACAGGAGTCTAGCCTGTGTAAATCAGCAAAGGCAGGAATTGTTGGATGCCTAGCATTATAACTACTATACATCTGCTCTGCCTAATGTGCAGGAACCAGCATCCTGTTTCTGAAGCAACTGCTTCTCTTTTAAGGATTTGTTGTTCCTATTTCAGACTTGAAGAAATATATCATCTGTAAGGAAGATAATCCAATTCCCACATCAGTAACGGCAGATACTGGCAGAATCAGGGTTGTTTCTTCCACCTTGGGAGGACTCAGGGACCTGTTGTGTTCTCTATCAAGCCTTAGAGTCTATGTATGTATCACACTGTGACACTTGTTGATGAATTCCTCCTGTCAAACAAGGCATGCATTCACACAAAAGTGTAGTACAAGATGTTAAGCATTTCTCACACTTTCGAATTTACTGTATGACATTAAACTCTCCAAAATTGATTGGAATTCCTATTTTAGTTTGGTCTATCAAAGACATAGTACATTTGTTGTTTTTTTTCTACACGGGCCATTCCTCTTCATGACATCTGCCCAAGCCTGAGATCTGTTGGAGAGCAATTATTTACTTTTGGAGGGAGGATAGAATTACATATTCACCTTATAAGTAATTCACACTCCAGATTTATTTGTTGTTGGTTATAAATTGTTTGTTTGTTTCTTTGTTTTTGTGTAACTGTGCATATCATGTTTTGTAATGTCATCCACTGTATTCCTATGTCTGGTAGTATATTTGATGCTAGATAACACTGTTCTTATAGCTTCATCTATCCTCTCTAAATCTGTAACATTTTTTTGGCCTTGTCTTCAACATAGACTAGTGATATTTTTTGAATGGGAGAGATGAAGTCAATTGCAATGAAACATAGTACACTCAAGCTTCCTGGCATATGAAATGTCCCCACCTGCACATTCATGCTTTATATACCAAATAGTGCATGATGGAGCACCTCTGATTAGAGACATTTGATGCCCACACCCAGTGTGTAGATATATGGGAGCCTCCAGTGTTTTCCTAGGGAGATCTTTGCTTGCTATATCAACAAGTCTGCTTTAGAGGTGACTAGATCTTGGGTCAGAATACTAAGTGTTTGAATGTTCTACAATTGGTTTTAACAAGTGGAGTTGGTGAGAAAATTATTAAGTTTACCTATTATTTTTTTTTTAATTTCTGGTTGCTGTCCTTTGCAAATTAACAGACTGTGGGTGTATGACTAGAAATAATAGCTGTATTCAAGGATTAGGAATCAGTCAATTGAATCTTAATAGTGCAAAGTAGTGTTAGAAGGAATTATTTTACAAAGAAGGAGAAGAGAGAACATAATTTTCATTATTCTGATAATTTGAAGTGCAATACATACCTCATTTTAGCTCTTGATCCATGAAGGATGGAATACAAATGAAGTATGTAGATATTGGGTTGATCCTAATGTTGGTATCCAAGAGTCATACAACCGAGTTGAAAGAAGTGGAAGAAACCATAGCATAAGAAATAAGAAATTTATAGTCTTATTGGTTGCATAAACACTACTTGAGTGGGTTGTCTTAGGAATATTCCTCAAGTTATTTCATTTTTATCTGTTTATAGTCAATACGACAATGTATATGGAAATATCAGAAGGCTAACTGCTGTGAATCATGAAGAACGTGGAAATATTATTAGAAATTACAAGTGAAAATATGACACCCTGAATCACCTTCCACTCCTGGGACACAAGGAATAGGTAGTGTATAGTTACAGCGAAATCCCTAAATTTTAATGGACTATTTGCTTGTCCTATTGGGGCAATTCTATAACCATTCACAAATACCAGCAAGAATTAACGATTTATGAAACTAAATGCTGATATAAGGTTAAATTCTGACAGATGGGATCAACAAGGGAAAATGACTCTTCCATTCTCAAGTTGCCAACTCATGATACTTCCAAATGATTATCTCAGAGTACTTAGCACAAAAGCCATCAAAGAAAATAGTCTCTATATCCTGTCTCCTCAGACAATTTATAACTTTGTCTCTCCAGCCATCCCTTCTTATCTAGTGCATGGTATTAATGGCATATGTGCTTCCCTAATACTAGGATTAAGGGGATGAGATCTCAAGAGCAGTTATCAAAGGTAAATGACTATGGAGTATTAGAATTAAAGGTGGATTCCACCAATGCCTGCCTTTGTTTCTCTCCTAGACTGAATCAATCCCATGTAGTCCAGTGTAGCTCTGAAGACTCTGATATACAATCAAATCTCTGCTTCTCCAGTGCTAGCATGTCAGGTGTGTCCCACCATGTTCTGGCCTCTATGCTTAATCGAGTTGCTTGTTCTGTACTCTGATCTTCAGGTACAATTTTTTCGGGTACACCACACACCACCACACGTACCTGGGAGAGACCCAATGTCAGTATGACATTGGTGTGCAACTCTTAATGTTACTAAAATGTTATGGAATTTTAAGCACAACTCTATGCTTCAAACTGCATCAGGTGCATATGCATACATAATTCTTTCGATAGGAATACCTAGGAACATTCCAAAGTATCTTGTGGAAAGGTGAAAAATTTATAAATGGCTTATTTTAATTAATTAGCTGACAAAAGTAAAACGATATATATTCTCAAGTATTCTAGCCCTGAAATGCTAGCCCTGGGCTAGTTGCTGGTCTCATGTCCATGCATAATCAGGTACATCAATGAACACAGCTAAAAAAATTGATCAGGTACATTATCAATAGATGGAGTAGTAATTGCAAACAAAAGCGAATGTAAGTTAAGGGAATGGAGTGAATTTGATGTAAAGTTCAATAATCACACATTAATCCTGGATAGGAAATTGTATGTGTAAGAATTGTTATTGTGAAAACAAATCTGACGCCAAATACATGTAGACATATATGGACCCAACCCCAAAATGAGAGAGACAGATGCTCATATGCTTAAGGTATATATGTATCATGAATACATCTCTCTGAAATGAATATTTCAGATTATTGCTCAACCAAAATGACACTGAAGTGAATTAATGCAAATTAGGGATGTTCATAGCAGGTCTTCAAATTCTAATATCTATTTACAAGACAAGCATACCTATTCAGTCTCTATGTAGACACACACACACACATATTTTATATATATGTATATGTGCTCATGTGACGATCATATTTGAAATATTAAGTCAATTCTGTTGGAGAAGCTAACATGGCATGTCAGAAACTGTCAGCAGGCAGCAGAAACAGAAAGCAGAGTATCACATTCATCCATCTTTAGGCAGAAACAGAGCCTGTTGAAGATGGAGATTCAAGCCGAGGGATAAAGGATCCACACCTCTTGCCACAGGTTGTTTCTTTTTTCCCTTTTGATAATTGGAATGGGAACCAAGGATTAATTAAGTACTTTCCCTTCTGTTCCACTTTCAGTTCCCTTGCTTCCTCTGATACATGTATTCAGGTGAGAGACAAGAGAAGAATGAGTCAGCAGCTCCTGTGTTCATCTCCAAGGTAACCTCAGGATTTGCCTCCATGGCTGGAATTGAGATCACTGTCCTCATTGGTTCTTATTCCATGGTGAATTTGAATGCACACAGTCCTTCAATCAGAAGCAAGGAGTGCTTATAAAAGTGACAGCATTGGGAGCTCTTACCAGTCAGGCTCTGGCCATATTCCAGGACACAGTGGTTCCTGGGTATGACTAGAGCCCGACTATACCTTGGATAGAAAAGGCAGAATGCTCTTGACATATACAGGAGTCTAGCCTGTGGAAATCAGCAAAGGCAGGAATTGTTGGATGCCTAGCATTATAACTGGTAGACACCTGCTCTGTCGCCTGTGCAGGAACCAGCATCCTGCTTCTGAAGCAACTGCTTCTCTTTTAAGGATTTGTTGTTCCTATTTCAGACTTGAAGATATATATCATCTGTAAGGAAGCTTATCCAATTCCCACATCAGTATATGGCAGCTACTGGCAGAGTCAAGTTCCTTTCTTCCACCTTGGGTGGATTCACACACTTTTTGTGGCATTGTAAGTGTTCTCTATCAAGCCTTAGATTCTATGTATGTATCACACTGTGACATTAGTTGAGGAAATCCTTCCTTTCAAACAAGGCATGCATTCACAAAAAAGTGAGTACAAGATGTTAAGAAGTTCTCACGCTTTTGAAGTTACAGTAAGACATTAAACTATCCAAAATTGATTGGAATTCCTGTTTTATTTGGCCAATCTGAGACTTAATACATGATATGTTTTCCTAATCTGGCCATTCCACTTCATGACTTCTGTCCAGGCCTGAGCTCTGTTCCAGATCAAGTATTTACTGTTGCAGGGAGGATAGTATTACATATTTACATTCTAAGTAATTCACACTCCAGATTTCTTTATTGGTGGTTATAATTTATTTATTTATTTTATTTGTGTGTGTGTAACTGTGCATATTTTGTTTTCTAACATCATCCACTGTATTCCTATGTCTGGTAGTATATTTTCTGCTAGATAACACTGTCCTTATAGCTTCATCTATCCTCTCTAAATCTGTAACATTTTTTTGGCCTTGTCTTCAACATAGATTCTTGATATTTTTTGAATGGGAGAGATGAAGTCAATTGCAATCAAACATAGTACACTCAAGCTTCCTGGCATATGAAATGTCCCCACCTGCACATTCATGCTTTATATACCAAATAGTGCATGTGGGATCACCTCTGATTAGAGACATTTGAGGCCCACATCCAGTGTGTAGATATATGGGAGCCTCCAGTGTTTTCCCAGGGAGATCTTTGCTTGCTATATCAACAAGTCTGCTTTAGAGGTGACTAGATCTTGGGTCAGGTGACAAAGTGTTTGAAGGTTCTACAATTGGTTTTAACAAGTGGAGTGGGTGGTAAAAATTATTAAGTTTACCTACTATTTTTTTTTATTTCTGTTAGCTGTTTTATGCAAATTAACGGACCCTGGCTATATGAGTAGAAATAATAGCTGTATTCATGCTTTAAGAATCAGTCAATTGAAGCTTAATATTGCAAAGTAGTGTTAAAAGGAATTATTTTACAAAGAAGGAGAAGAGAGAATATAATTTTCATTATTCTGATATTTTGAAGTGCAATACATACGTCAGTCTAGCTCTTGTTCCATGAAGGAGGGATTACAAAAGATGTATGGAGATACTGGGTTGATCCTAAAGTTTGTATCCAAGAGTCATACAACTGAGATGAAAGAGGTGGAAGAAACCATAGCATAAGAAATAAGAAATTTATAGACTTATTGGTTGCATAAACACAACTCGTGAGGGTTGTCTGAGGAATATCCCTCAAGTTATTTCTTCTTTATCTGTTTATAGTCTATACGACAATGTACATGGAAATATCAGCAAGCTAACTGCTCTGAATTATGAAGAACGTGGAAATATTATTAGAATTTACATGTGAAAATATGACAGCCTGCATCACCATCCACTCCTGGCACTCAAGGCATAGGTAGTGTATAGTTACAGTGAAATCCCTAAATTTTAATGGACAGTTTGCTTATCGTATTGGGCCAATCCCATAACCATTCACAAATAGCATTTGGAATTAGCAATGTATGAAACTAAAAGCTGATATAGGTTTAAATTCTGACAGATGGGAGAAGCAAGGGCAAATGCCTCTGGCATTCTCATTTTGCCAACTCAGGATTCCTCTACATGAATGTGTCAGAGTCCTTAGCCCCAAAGCCATCAAGGAAAATAGACCCTAATCCTGTATCCTCAGACAATTTATAACTTTGTCTGTCCAGCCATCCCCTCTTTTCTAATGCATGATAGTAATGGGATATGTGCTTCCCTAATACTAGGATTAAGGGGTTGAGATCTCAATTGTAGTTATCAAAGGCAAATGTCTATGGAGTATTTGAATTAAAGGTGGATTCCACCAATGCCTGCCATTGTTTCTCTCC
The DNA here is from genome assembly GCF_903995425.1 of Onychomys torridus. Taxonomy (NCBI): domain Eukaryota; kingdom Metazoa; phylum Chordata; class Mammalia; order Rodentia; family Cricetidae; genus Onychomys; species Onychomys torridus. The sequence continues at coordinate 356,826 of NW_023411189.1, forward strand.
TAGACTGAAACAATCCAGTGTAGACCAGTGTAGCTCTGAAGACTCTGAGATACAATCAGATCTCTGCTTCTCCAGTGATAGCATGTCAGGTGTGTGCCACCATGTCCTAGCCTTTATGCTTAATCCAGTTGCTTGTTCTGTCCTCTGATCTTCAGGTACATTATTTAGGATACACAACATACCACCACACTTCCCTGGGAGAAACGCAATGTCAGTGTGACATGGGTGTGCAACTGTTAATGTAACTAAAATGTTATGGAATTTTAAGTACAAAGCTATGCTTCAAACTGCATCAGGTGAATATGCATGCATAATACTTTCGTTATGATTACCTAGGAACATTCCAAAGTATGCTGTGGAAGAGCAGTAAAGTGAAAAATGTATGAGTTGCTTATTTTACTTAAAAAGCTGAAAAAAAGTAAAAAGATTGATATTCTCAAGTATACTAGCCCTGAATTGGTCGCCATGGGCTGGATTTTGGTCTCATGCCCATGCATAATCAGGTGCATTCATGTACACAGATATAAACAATTAAGCAGGTACATTATCAAAAGATGGAGTAGTAATTGCAGACAAAAGGGAATGTAGTTAAGGGAATGGAGTGAATTTGTTCTGAAGTTCAATAATCACACATTAATCCTGAATAGGAAATTGTATGCATATGTATTGTCACTGTGAAAACATCTCTAAAGCCAAATACACGTAGACCTATATGGAACCACCCCAAAATGAAAGAGACATATGCTCAGTTGCTTACAGTATATATGTATCATGAATATTTCTCTCTAAAATGAATATTTCAGATTATTGCTCAACCAACATGACACTGTAAGAAATTAATGCAAATTAGGGATGTTCATGGCAGGTTTGCAAAGTCTCATATCTATTTACAAGACAGGCATCCCTATTCAATCTCTGTGTATGCACACACACATCTCACAACTTACAAACACACAGACACATACCCCCCCACACACACATATATATATACATATTATATAAATGTATATGTGCTCATTTGAGGATTATTTTTCAAACATTCATTCATTTCTGTTGGAGAAGCTAACATGGCATGTCAGAAACTGTCAGCAGGCAGCAGAAACAGAAAGCAGAGTATCACATTCATCCATCTTTAGGCAGAAACAGAGCCTGTTGAAGATGGAGATTCAAGCCCAGGGATAAATGATCCACACCTCTTGCCACAGGTTGTTTCTTTTTTCCCTTTTGATAATTGGAATGGGAACCAAGGATTAATTAAGTACTTTCCCTTCTGTTCCACTTTCAGTTCCCTTGCTTCCTCTCATACATGTATTCAGGTGAGAGACAAGAGAAGAATGAGTCAGCAGCTCCTGTGTTCATCTCCAAGGTAACCTCAGGATTTGCCTCCATGGCTGGAATTGAGATCACACTCCTCATTGGTTCTTATTCCATGGTGAATTTGAATGCACACAGTCCTTCAATCAGAAGCAAGGAGTGCTTATAAAAGTGACAGCATTGGGAGCTCTTACCAGTCAGGCTCTGGCTTTATTCCAGGACTCAGTGGTTCCTGGGTATGACTAGAGCCCGACTATACCTTGGTTAGAAAAGGCAGAATGCTCTTGACATATACAGGAGTCTAGCCTGTGGAAATCAGCAAAGGCAGGAATTGTTGGATGGCTAGCATTATAACTGGTAGACACCTGCTCTGTCGCCTGTGCAGGAACCAGCATCCTGCTTCTGAAGCAACTGCTTCACTTTTAAGCATTTGATGTTCCTATTTCAGACTTGAAGATATATATCATCTGTAAGGAAGCTTATCCAATTCCCACATCAGTATATGGCAGCTACTGGCAGAGTCAAGGTCCTTTCTTCCACCTTGGGTGGACTCAGACACTTTTTGTGGCATTGTAATTGTTCTCTATCAAGCCTTAGATTCTCTGTATATATCACACTGTGACATTAGTTGAAGAAATCCTTCCTTTCCAACAAGGCATGCATTCACATAAAAGTGTAGTACAAGAAGTTAAGAAGTTCTCACACTTTTGAAGTTACAGTAAGACATTAAACTATCCAAAATTGTTTGGAATTCCTGTTTTATTTCGGCCAATCTAAGACCTAGTACATTTGATACGTTTTCCTACTCGGGCCATTCCACTTCATGACATCTGCCCAGCCCTGAGCTCTGTTCCAGATCAATTATTAACTGTTGCAGGCAGGATAGCATTACATATTTACCTTCTAAGAAATACACACTCCAGATTTCTTTGTTGGTGGTTATAATTTTATTTATTTATTTATTTTATTTGTGTATGTGTAACTGTGCATATTTTGTTTTGTAACATCATCTACTGTATTCCTATGTCTGGTAGTGTATTTTCTGCTAGATAAAACTGTCCTTATAGCTTCATCTATAATCTCAAAATCTGTAACATTTTTTGGGGGGCCTTGTCTTCAACATAGACTATTGAAATTTTTTGAATGGGAGAGATGAATTCAATTGCAATCAAACATAGTACACTCAAGCTTCCTGGCATATGAAATGTCCCCACCTGCACATTCATGCTTTATATACCAAATAGTGCATGTGGGAACACCTCTGATTAGAGACATTTGAGGCCCACATCCAGTGTGTAGATATATGGGAGCCTCCAGTGTTTTCCCAGGGAGATCTTTGCTTGCTATATCAACAAGTCTGCTTTAGAGGTGACTAGATCTTGGGTCAGGTGACAAAGTGTTTGAAGGTTCTACAATTGGTTTTAACAAGTGGAGTTGGTGGTAAAAATTATTAAGTTTACCTACTATTTTTTTTTATTTCTGTTAGCTGTTTTATGCAAATTAACGGACCCTGGCTATATGAGTAGAAATAATAGCTGTATTCATGCTTTAAGAATCAGTCAATTGAAGCTTAATATTGCAAAGTAGTGTTAAAAGGAATTATTTTACAAAGAAGGAGAAGAGAGAATATAATTTTCATTATTCTGATATTTTGAAGTGCAATACATACATCAGTCTAGCTCTTCTTCCATGAAGGAGGGATTACAAAAGATGTATGGAGATACTGGGTTGATCCTAAAGTTTGTATCCAAGAGTCATACAACTGAGTTGAAAGAGGTGGAAGAAACCATAGCATAAGAAATAAGAAATTTATCGACTTATTGGTTGCATAAACACAACTCGTGAGGGTTGTCTTAGGAATATCCCTCAAGTTATTTCTTCTTTATCTGTTTATAGTCTATACGACAACGTACATGGAAATATCAGCAAGCTAACTGCTCTGAATTATGAAGATCGTGGAAATATTATTAGAATTTACAAGTGAAAATATGACACCCTGCATCAACATCCACTCCTGGCACTCAAGGCATAGGTAGTGTATAGTTACAGTGAAATCCCTCAATTTTAATGGACTGTTTGCTTATCCTATTGGGCCAATCCCATAACCATTCACAAATAGCATGTGGAATTAGCAATGTATGAAACTAAAAGCTGATATAGGTTTAAATTCTGACAGATGGGAGAACCAAGGGGAAATACCTCTGGCATTCTCAATTTGCCAACTCATGATTCCTCTAAATGAATGTGTCAGAGTTCTTAGCCCCAAAGCCATCAAGGAAAAGAGCCTCTAAGTCCTGTCTCCTCAGACAATTTATAACTTTGTCTGTCCAGCCATCCCTTCTTTTCTAGTGCATGGTATTAATGGCATATGTGCTTCCCTAATACTAGGATTAAGGGGTTGAGATCTCAAGTGCAGTTATCAAAGGCAAATGTCTATGGAGCATTAGAATTCAAGGTGGATTCCACCAATGCCTGCCATTGTTTCTCTCCTAGACTGAAACAATCCCATGTAGTCCAGTGTAGCTCTGAAGACTCTGAGATACAATCAGATCTCTGCTTCTCCAGTGATAGCATGTCAGGTGTGGGCCACCATGTCCTAGACTTTATGCTTAATTGAGTTGCTTGTTCTGTACTCTGATCATCAGGTACATTATTTAGGATACACAACATACCTCTACACTTCTCTGGGAGAAACGCAATGTCAGTATGACATGGGTGTGCAACTTTTAATGTAACTAAAATGTTATGGAATTTTAAGTACAAAGCTATGCTTCAAACTGCATCAGGTGAATATGCATGCATAATACTTTCGTTATGATTACCTAGGAACATTCCAAAGTATGCTGTGGAAGAGCAGTAAAGTGAAAAATGTATGAGTTGCTTATTTTACTTAAAAAGCTGAAAAAAAGTAAAAAGTTTGATATTCTCAAGTATACTAGCCCTGAATTGGTGGCCATGGGCTGGTTTTTGGTCTCATGCCCATGCATAATCATGTGCTTTCATGCACACAGCTAAAAAAAATTAAGAACGAACATTATCAAAAGATGGAGTAGTAATTGCAGACAAAAGGGAATGTAGTTAAGGGAATGGAGTGAATTTGTTCTGAAGTTCAATAATCACACATTATTCCTGAATAGGAAATTGTGTGCGTATGAATTGTCACTGTGAAAACAACTCTAAAGCCAAATACACGTAGACCTATATGGAACCACCCCTAAATGAAAGAGATATATGCTCAGTTGCTTACAGTATATATATATATCATGAATATATCTCTCTAAAATGAATATTTCAGATTATTGCACAACCAACATGACACTGTAAGAAATTAATGCAAATTAGGGATGTTCCTGGCAGGTTTGCTAAGAATAATATCTATTCACAAGGCAGGCATCCCTATTCTTTCTCTATGTATGCACACACACATCTCACATCTTATAAACACACAGACACAAACCCACACACACACACACACACACACACACATATATATATACATATTATATAAATGTATATGTGCTCATTTGAGGATTATTTTTCAAACATTCATTCATTTCTGTTGGAGAAGCTAACATGGCATGTCAGAAACTGTCAGAAGGCAGCAGAAACAGAAAGCAGAGTATCACATTCATCCATCTTTAGGCAGACAGAGCCTGTTGAAGATGTAGATTCAAGCCGAGGGATAAAGGATCCACACCTCTTGCCACAGGTTGTTTCTTTTTTCCCTTTTGATAATTGGAATGGGAACCAAGGATTATTTAAGTACTTTCCCTTCTGTTCCCCTTTCAGTTCCCTTGCTTCCTCTGATACATGTATTCAGGTGAGAGGCAAGAAAAGAATGAGTCAGCAACTCCTGTGTTCATCTCCAAGGTAACCTCAGGATTTGCCTCCATGGCTGGAATTGAGATAACACTCCTCATTGGTTCTTATTCCATGGTGAATTTGAATGCACACAGTCCTTCAATCAGAAGCAAGGGGTGCTTATAAAAGTGACAGCATTGGGAGCTCTTACCAGTCAGGCTCTGGCCATATTCCAGGACTCAGTGGTTCCTGGGTATGACTAGAGCCCGACTATACCTTGGTTAGAAAAGGCAGAATGCTCTTGACATATACAGGAGTCTAGCCTGTGGAAATCAGCAAAGGCAGGAATTGTTGGATGCCTAGCATTATAACTGGTAGACACCTGCTCTGTCGCCTGTGCAGGAACCAGCATCCTGCTTCTGAAGCAACTGCTTCTCTTTTAAGGATTTGTTGTTCCTATTTCAGACTTGAAGATATATATCATCTGTAAGGAAGCTTATCCAATTCCCACATCAGTATATGGCAGCTACTGGCAGAGTCAAGGTCCTTTCTTCCACCTTGGGTGGACTCAGACACTTTTTGTGGCATTGTAAGTGTTCTCTATCAAGCCTTAGATTCTCTGTATGTATCACACTGTGACATTAGTTGAGGAAATCCTTCCTTTCCAACAAGGCATGCATTCACATAAAAGTGAGTACAAGAAGTTAAGAAGTTCTCACACTTTTGAAGTTACAGTAAGACATTAAACTATCCAAAATTGTTTGGAATTCCTGTTTTATTTCGGCCAATCTAAGACCTAGTACATTTGATACGTTTTCCTACTCGGGCCATTCCACTTCATGACATCTGCCCAGCCCTGAGCTCTGTTCCAGATCAATTATTAACTGTTGCAGGCAGGATAGCATTACATATTTACCTTCTAAGAAATTCACACTCCAGATTTCTTTGTTGGTGGTTATAATTTTATTTATTTATTTATTTTATTTGTGTATGTGTAACTGTGCATATTTTGTTTTGTAACATCATCTACTGTATTCCTATGTCTGGTAGTATATTTTCTGCTAGATAACACTGACCTTATAGCTGCATCTATACTCTGAAAATCTGTAACATTTTTTTGGGGGGCTTTGTCTTCAACATAGACTATTGATATTTTTTGAATGGGAGAGATGAAGTCAATTGCAATCAAACATAGTACACTCAAGCTTCCTGGCATATGAAATGTCCCCACCTGCACATTCATGCTTTATATACCAAATAGTGCATGTGGGATCACCTCTGATTAGAGACATTTGTGGCCCACATCCAGTGTGTAGATATATGGGAGCCTCCAGTGTTTTCCCAGGGAGATCTTTGCTTGCTATATCAACAAGTCTGCTTTAGAGGTGACTAGATCTTGGGTCAGGTGACAAAGTGTTTGAAGGTTCTACAATTGGTTTGAACATGTGCAGTTGGTGGTAAAAATTATTAAGTTTACCTACTATTTTTTTTTTATTTCTGTTAGCTGTTTTATGCAAATTAACGGACCCTAGCTATATGAGTAGAAATAATAGCTGTATTCATGCATTAAGAATCAGTCAATTGAAGCTTAATATTGCAAAGTAGTGATAAAAGGTATTATTTTACAAAGAAGGAGAAGAGAGAATATAATTTTCATTATTCTGATATTTTGAAGTGCAATACATACGTCAGTCTAGCTCTTGTTCCAAGAAGGAGGGATTACAAAAGATGTATGGAGATACTGGGTTGATCCTAAAGTTTGTATCCAAGAGTCATACAACTGAGTTGAAAGAGGTGGAAGAAACCATAGCTTAAGAAATAAGAAATTTATAGACTTATTGGTTGCATAAACACAACTCGTGAGGGTTGTCTTAAGAATATCCCTCAAGTTATTTCTTCTTTATCTGTTTATAGTCTATACGACAACGTACATGGAAATATCAGCAAGCTAACTGCTCTGAATTATGAAGATTGTGGAAATATTATTAGAATTTACATGTGAAAATATGACAGCCTGCATCACCATCCACTCCTGGCACTCAAGGCATAGGTAGTGTATAGTTACAGTGAAATCCCTAAATTTTAATGGACTGTTTGCTTAACGTATTGGGCCAATCCCATAACCATTCACAAATAGCAGGTGGGATTAGCAATGTATGAAACTAAAAGCTGATATAGGTTTAAATTCTGACAGATGGGAGAAGCAAGGGCAAATGCCTCTGGCATTCTCAATTTGCCAACTCATGATTCCTCTAAATGAATGTGTCAGAGTCCTTAGCCCCAAAGCCATCAAGGAAAATGGCCTCTAAGTCCTGTCTCTTCAGACAATTTATACCTTTGTCTGTCCTGCCATCCCTTCTTTTCTAGTGCATGGTATTAATGACATATGTGCTTCCCTAATACTAGGATTAAGGAGATGAGATGTCAAGTGCAGTTATCAAAGGCAAATGTCTATGGAGTATTAGAATTAAAGGTTGATTCCACCAATGCCTGCCGTTGTTTCTCTCCTAGAATGAAACAATCAAATGTAGTACTGTGTAGCTCTCAAGACTCTGAGATACAATCAGATCTCTGCTTCTCCAGTGATAGCATGTCAGGTGTGTGCCACCATGTCCTAGCCTTTATGCTTAATTGAGTTGCTTGTTCTGTCCTCTGATCTTCAGGTACATTATTTAGATTACACAACATACCACCACACTTCCCTGGGAGAAACGCAATATCAGTGTGACATGGGTGTGCAACTGTTAATGGAACTAAAATGTTATGGAATTTTAAGTACAAAGCTATGCTTCGAACTGCATCAGGTGAATATGCAAGCATAATACTTTCTTTATGATTACCTAGGAACATTCCAAAGTATGCTGTGGAAGAGCAGTAAAGTGAAAAATGTATGAGTTGCTTATTTTACTTAAAAAGCTGAAAAAAAGTAAAAAGTTTGATATTCTCAAGTATACTAGCTCTGAATTGGTGGCCATGGGCTGGTTTTTGGTCTCATGCCCATGCATAATCAGGTGCTTTCATGCACACAGCTAAAAAAAATTAAGCAGGTACATTATCAAAAGATGGCGTAGTAATTGCAGACAAAAGGGAATGTAGTTAATGGAATGCGGTGAATTTGTTCTGAAGTTCAATAATCACACATTAATCTTGAATAGGAAATTGTATGCGTATGTATTGTCACTCTGAAAACAACTCTCAAGCCAAATACACGTAGACCTATATGGAATCACCCCTAAATGAAAGAGACATATGCTCAGTTGCTTACAGTATATATGTATCATGAATATATCTCTCTAAAATGAATATTTCAGATTATTGCACAACCAACATGACACTGTAAGAAATTAATGCAAATTAGGGATGTTCCTGGCAGGTTTGCTAAGAATAATATCTATTCACAAGACAGGCATCCCTATTCTTTCTCTATGTATGCACACACACATCTCACATCTTATAAACACACAGACACAAACCCCCCCCCACATTTATATATATATATATATATACATATTATATAAATGTATATGTGCTCATTTGAGGATTATTTTTCAAACATTCATTCATTTCTGTTGGAGAAGCTAACATGGCATGTCAGAAACTGTCAGCAGGCAGCAGAAACAGAAAGCAGAGTATCACATTCATCCATCTTTAGGCAGAAACAGAGCCTGTTGAAGATGGAGATTCAAGCCGAGGGATAAAGGATCCACACCTCTTGCCACAGGTTGTTTCTTTTTTCCCTTTTGATAATTGGAATGGGAACCAAGGATTAATTAAGTACTTTCCCTTCTGTTCCACTTTCAGTTCCCTTGCTTCCTCTGATACATGTATTCAGGTGAGAGACAAGAGAAGAATGAGTCAGCAGCTCCTGTGTTCATCTCCAAGGTAACCTCAGGATTTGCCTCCATGGCTGGAATTGAGATAACACTCCTCATTGGTTCTTATTCCATGGTGAATTTGAATGCACACAGTCCTTCAATCAGAAGCAAGGGGTGCTTATAAAAGTGACAGCATTGGGAGCTCTTACCAGTCAGGCTCTGGCCATATTCCAGGACTCAGTGGTTCCTGGGTATGACTAGAGCCCGACTATACCTTGGTTAGAAAAGGCAGAATGCTCTTGACATATACAGGAGTCTAGCCTGTGGAAATCAGCAAAGGCAGGAATTGTTGGATGCCTAGCATTATAACTGGTAGACACCTGCTCTGTCGCCTGTGCAGGAACCAGCATCCTGCTTCTGAAGCAACTGCTTCACTTTTAAGGATTTGATGTTCCTATTTCAGACTTGAAGATATATATCATCTGTAAGGAAGCTTATCCAATTCCCACATCAGTATATGGCAGCTACTGGCAGAGTCAAAGTCCTTTCTTCCACTTTGGGTGGACTCAGAGAGTTTTTGTGGCATTGTAAGTGTTCTCTATCAAGCCTTAGATTCTCTGTATATATCACACTGTGACATTAGTTGAAGAAATCCTTCCTTTCCAACAAGGCATGCATTCACATAAAAGTGTAGTACAAGAAGTTCAGAAGTTCTCACATTTTTGAAGTTACAGTAAGACATAAAACTATCCAAAATTGTTTGGAATTCCTGTTTTATTTCAGCCAATCTAAGACCTAGTACATTTGATACGTTTTCCTACTCGGGCCATTCCACTTCATGACATCTGCCCAGACCTGAGCTCTGTTCCAGATCAATTATTAACTGCTGCAGGCAGGATAGCATTACATATTTACCTTCTAAGAAGTACACACTCCAGATTTCTTTGTTGGTGGTTATACTTTTATTTATTTATTTATTTTATTTGTGTATGTGTAACTGTGCATATTTTGTTTTGTAACATCATCTAATGTATTCCTATGTCTGGTAGTTTATTTTCTGCTAGAAAAGACTGTCCTTATAGCTTCATCGATAATCTCAAAATCTGTAACATTTTTTGGGGGGCCTTGTCTTCAACATAGACTATTGAAATTTTTTGAATGGGAGAGATGAATTCAATTGGAATCAAACATAGTACACTCAAGCTTCCTGGCATATGAAATGTCCCCACCTGCACATTCATGCTTTATATACCAAATAGTGCATGTGGGAACGCCTCTGATTAGAGACATTTGAGGCCCTCATCCAGTGTGTAAATATATGGGAGCTTCCAGTGTTTTCCTAGGGAGATCTTTGTTTGCTATATCAACAAGTCTGCTTTAGAGGTGACTAGATCTTGGGTCAGGTTACAAGGTGTTTGAAGGTTCTACAATTGGTTTTAACAAGTGAAGTTGGTGGTAAAAATTATTAAGTTTACCTACTATTTTTTTTATTTCTGTTAGCTGTCTTTTGCAAATTAACACACTCTGGTTTGGATGCATATAAATAATAGCTGTATTCCTGAATTAGGAATCAGTCAATTGAGGCTTAATAATGCAAAGTAGTGTTAAAAGGAATTATTTTACAAAGAAGGAGAAGAGAGAATATAATTTTCATTGTACTGATATTTTGAAGTGCAATACATACATCAGTGTATATCTTGTTCCATGAAGGAGGGATTACAAAAGATGTATGGAGATCCTGGGTTGATCATAAAGTTTGTATCCAAGAGTCATACAAGTGAGTTGAAAGAGGTGGAAGAAACCATAGCATAAGAAATAAGAAATTTATAGACTTATTGGTTGCATAAACACAACTCGTGAGGGTTGTCTTAAGAATATCCCTCAAGTTATTTCTTCTTTATCTGTTTATAGTCTATATGGCAATGTACATGGAAATATCAGCAAGCTAACTGCTCTGAATTATGAAGAACGTGGAAATATTATTAGAATTTACAAGTGAAAATATGACAGCCTGCATCACCATCCACTCCTGGCACTCAAGGCATAGGTAGTGTATAGTTACAGTAAAATCCCTAAATTTTAATGGACAGTTTGCTTATCGTATTGGACCAATCCCATAACCATTCACAATTAGCATTTGGAATTAGCAATGTATGAAACTAAAAGCTGATATAGGTTTAAATTCTGACAGATGGGAGAACCAAGGGCAAATGCCTCTGGCATTCTCAATTTGCAAACTCATGATTCCTCTAAATGAATGTGTCAGAGTCCTTAGCCCCAAAGCCATCAAGGAAAATAGCCTCTAAGTCCTGTCTCTTCAGACAATTTATAACTTTGTCTGTCCTGCCATCCCTTCTTTTCTAGTGCATGGTATTAATGACATATGTGCTTCCCTAATACTAGGATTAAGGAGATGAGATGTCAAGTGCAGTTATCAAAGGCAAATGTCTATGGAGTATTAGAATTAAAGGTAGATTCCAGCAATGTCTCCCTTTGTTTCTCTCCTAGAATGAAACAATCCCATGTAGTCCAGTGTAGCTCTGAAGACTCTGAGATACAATCAGATCTCTGCTTCTCCAGTGATAGCATGTCAGGTGTGTGCCACCGTGTCCTAGCCTCTATGCTTAATTCAGTTGCTTGTTCTGTCCCTTTGATCTTCAGGTACATTATTTAGGGTACACAACATACTGCCACACTTACCTGGGAGAAACCCAATGTCAGTATGATATAGGTGTGCAACTCTTAATGTAACTAAAATGTTATGGAATTTTAAGCACAATGCCATGCTTCAAACTGCATCAGGTGAATATGTAAGCATAATACTTTCGTTATGATTACCTAGGAACATTCCAAAGTATGCTGTGGATGAGCAGTAAAGTGAAAAATGTATGAGTTGCTTATTTTACTTAAAAAGCTGAAAAAAAGTAAAATGATTGATATTCTCAAGTATACTAGCCCTGAATTGGTGGCCATGGGCTGGATTTTGGTCTCATGCCCATGCATGATCAGGTGCTTTCATGTACACAGCTATAAAAAAATAAGGAGGTACATTATCAAAAGATGGAGTAGTAATTGCAGACAAAAGGGAATGTAGTTAAGGGAATGGAGTGAATTTGTTCTGAAGTTCAATAATCACACATTAATCCTGAATAGGAAATTTTATGCGTATGTATTGTCACTGTGAAAACATCTCCAAAGCCAAATACACGTAGACCTATATGGAACCACCCCTAAATGAAAGAGACATATGCTCAGTTGCTTACAGTATATATGTATCATGAATATTTCTCTCTAAAACGAATATTTCAGATTATTGCTCAACCCAACATGACTCTGTAAGAAATTAATGCAAATTAGGGATGTTCATGGCAGGTTTGCAAAGTCTCATATCTATTCACAAGACAGGCATCCCTATTCAGTCTCTGTGTATGCACAAACACATCTCACAACTTACAAACACACAGACACATACCCCCCCCACACACATATATATAGATATACATATTATATATATGTATATGTGCCATTTTGAGGATTATTTTTCAAACATTCATTCATTTCTGTTGGAGAAGCTAACATGGCATGTCAGAAACTGTCAGCTGGCAGCAGAAACTGAAAGCAGAGTATCACATTCATCCATCTTTAGGCAGAAACAATGCCTGTTGAAGATTTAGATTCAAGCCCAGGGATAAAGGATCCACACCTCTTGCCACAGGTTGTTTCTTTTTTCTCTTTTGATAATTGGAATGGGAACCAAGGATTAATTAAGTACTTTCCCTTCTGTTCCACTTTCAGTTCCCTTGCTTCCTCTGATACATGTATTCAGGTGAGAGACAAGAGAAGAATGAGTCAGCAGCTCCTGTGTTCATCTCCAAGGTAACCTCAGGATTTGCCTCCATGGCTGGAATTGAGATAACACTCCTCATTGGTTCTTATTCCATGGTGAATTTGAATGCACACAGTCCTTCAATCAGAATCAAGGGGTGCTTATAAAAGTGACAGCATTGGGAGCTCTTACCAGTCAGGCTCTGGTCATATTCCAGGACTCAGTGGTTCCTGGGTATGACTAAAGCCCGACTATACCTTGGATAGAAAAGGCAGAATGCTCTTGACATATACAGGAGTCTAGCCTGTGGAAATCAGCAAAGGCAGGAATTGTTGGATGCCTAGCATTATAACTGGTAGACACCTGCTCTGTCGCCTGTGCAGGAACCAGCATCCTGCTTCTGAAGCAACTGCTTCTCTTTTAAGCATTTGATGTTCCTATTTATGACTTGAAGATATATATCATCTGTAAGGAAGCTTATCCAATTCCCACATCAGTATATGGCACATACTGGCAGAGTCAAGGTCCTTTTGTCCACCTTGTGAGGACTCAGAGACTTTTTGTGGCATTGTAAGTGTTCTCTATCAAGCCTTAGATTCTATATATGCATCAAACTGTGACACTTGTTGATGAAATCCTTCCTGTCAAACAAGGCATGCATTCACATAAAAGTGTAGTTCAGGAAGTTCAGAAGTTCTCGCACTTTTGAAGTTACAGTAAGACATTAAACTATCCAAAATTGTTTGGAGTTCCTGTTATATTTTGGCCAATCTAAGACTTAGTACATTTGATACGTTTTCCTACTCAGGCCATTCCACTTCATGACATCTGCCCAGGCCTGAGCTCTGTTCCAGATCAATTATTTACTGTTGCAGGGTGGATAGTATTACATATTTACCTTGTAAGTTTTTCACACTCCAGATTTCTTTGTTGTTGGTTATAATTTATTTATTATTCATTTAATTTGTGTGTGTGTAACTGTGCATATTTTCTTTTGTATCCCCATCCACTATATTCCTATGTCTGGTAGTATATTTGATGCTAGATAAAACTGTTCTTATAGCTTCATCTATCTTCTCTAAATCTGTAACTTTCTTTTGGCCTTTTCTTCAACATAGACTAGTGATAATTTTTGAATGGGAGAGATGAATTCAATTGCAATCAAACATAGTACACTCAAGCTTCCTGGCATATGAAATGTCCCCACCTGCACATTCATGCTTTATATACCAAATAGTGCATGAGGGAACACCTCTGATTAGAGACATTTGATTCCCACATCCAATGTGTAGATAAATGGGAGCCTCTAGTGTTTTCCTAGGGAGATCTTTGCTTTATATATCAAGTCTGCTTTAGAGGTGACTAGATCTTGGGTCAAGTTACTAAGTGTTTGAAGGTTCTACAATTGGTTTTAACACGTGGAGGTGGTGGTAAAATTATTAAGTTTACATAGTATTTTTTTTTAATTTCTGTTAGCTGTCTTTTGCAATTAACCGACCCTGGGTGTATGAGTGGAATTAATAGCTTTATTCATGCATTTGGAATCAGTTGCTTGAAGCTTAATAGTGCAAAGTAGTGTTAAAAGGAATTATTTTACAATGAAGGAGAAGAGAGAATATAATTTTCATCATTCTGATATTTTGAAGTGCAATACATATGTCAGTGTAGCTCTTGTTCCATGAAGGAGGGATTACAAAAGATGTATGGAGATACTGGCTTGATCCTAAAGTTTGTATCCAAGAGTCATACAACTGAGTTGAAAGAGGTGGAAGAAATCATAGCATAATAAATAAGAAATTTGTATACTTATTGGTTGCATAAACACAACTCATGAGGGTTGTCTTAAGAATATCCCTCAAGTTATTTCTTATTTATCTCTTTATAGTCTATACGACAATGTACATGGAAATATCAGCAAGCTAACTGCTCTGAATTATGAAGAACGTGGAAATATTATTAGAATTTACAAGTGAAAATATAAAACCCTGCATCACCATCCACTCCTGGCACACAAGGCATAGGTAGTGTAAGGAATTAATGCAAATTAGGGATGTTCACTGCAGGTTTGCAAAGTCTAATATCGATTCACAAGACAGGCATCCCCTATTCAGTCTCTATGTATACACACACACACACACACACACACATATATATATATATATATATTATGTGTGTATATGTGCTCATTTGACGATTATATTTCAAAAATTCATTCATTTCAGTAGCAGAAGCTAACATTGTATGTCAGAAACTGTCAGCTGGCAGCAGAAACTGAAAGCAGAGTATCACATTCCTCTATCTTTAGGCAGAAACAGAGCCTGTTGAAGATGGAGATTCAAGCCGAGGGATAAATGATCCACACCTCTTGCCACAGGTTGTTTCTTTTTTCCCTTTTGATAATTGGAATGGGAACCAAGGATTAATTAAGTACTTTCCCTTCTGTTCCACTTTCAGGTCCCTTGCTTCCTCTGATACATGTATTCAGGTGAGATACAAGAGAAGAATGAGTCAGCAGCTCCTGTGTTCATCTCCAAGGTAACCTCAGGATTTGCCTCCATGGCTGGAATTGAGATCACACTCCTCATTGGTTCTTATTCCATGGTGAATTTGAATGCACACAGTCCTTCAATCAGAAGCAAGGAGTGCTTATAAAAGTGACAGCATTGGGAGCTCTTACCAGTCAGGCTCTGGCCATATTCCAGGACTCAGTGGTTCCTGGGTATGACTAGAGCCCGACTATACCTTGGATAGGAAAGGCGGACTGTTCCTCACATGTACAGTAGTCAGAGCCTGTGTAAATTCACAAAGGCAGGAATTGTTTGATTCCTAACATGATAAGTCCTAGTCACCTGCTCTGTCTCCTATTAAGGAAGTGGCATCCTGCTTCTGAAGTAACTGCTTCTCTTGTAAGATTTGATATTGTTATTTCAGTCTTGAAGAAATGTATCATCTATAAGGAAGCTTATCCAATTCAGACATCATTTTAAGACAGATACTAGCAGAGTCAGGCTCCTTTCCACCTTGTGAGGACTATGGGAACTGTTATGGCATTGTAAGTGTTTTAAACAACCCTTAGAGTGTATGTTTATTTCACTCAGTGACGTTTGATGAAGAAATTCTACCTGTTACAAAAGGCATGTGTTCACAATAAATTGTAATGCAGAAAATTAAGATGTTTTTACCCTGTTGCCATTTATTTTTACAGGTTCAATTCTCCAATACTCACAGGAATTGCCCTTGTATTTTGTAATATACAAGCCCTAGTCCTTTTGTTCTTCTTTCCTACATAGACCATTTCTCTGTATGCCATCAGTCCAAGCCTGAGCCCTGATGGTAATCAATTATTAAGTGGTACTGATAGGTATTACATATTTACCTTCTAATTAATGCGCACACCAATTCTTTGTTCCTGTTCTAGTTTGTTCGTTGTGTAACAGTGCAGATCTTTTCTCTGTAACATCTGCCTCTGACATCGTGTGTCTGCTATTACATTGTTGGCTAGATCACATTGTTCCTATGGCTTCATCTGCCCCCTTGAAACTGTCAGATTTTTTCTGCCTTGTCTTCAACATAGACTATTGATGCTTTCTGGGTGGTAGACATGAAGACAAGTAACATCAATCATAATACCCCCAAGCCTGCCAGGCATATCGAGAGACCCCCACCTATAAATTCTTGCTTTATTTCCCAAATAGTGCATGATGTATGACCTCTGTTTAGAGACTTTTGATGCCCACACCCAATGGGTACATATATGGGAGCACACAGAGTTTTCCTAGGGAATTCTTTGCTTATTTTATCAGCAACGCTGCTTGAGAGGTGCTTAGACCTTGGGTCTGGTTCCTAAGTGTTTGAAGGGTCTACACTTGGTTTTAAGAGCTGAAGGTGGTGGTAAAATTACCAAGTTTACTGAGATATTTTATAGTACAATTACCTGTGGTTTGAAAATTGTCAGTCCCTGCGGGTATTAGTAGAAATAAGGGCTGTATTATTGCATTAGTAAGCAGTCAATAGAAGCATAATAGTGAAAAGTAGTGTTAAAGCTCCTCATATTTAAGAAGAACAATGAGTAGAGAGAATATAACATCTCAGTATTATGATATTTTGATGTGCAGGACAGTCCTCAATGTAGCTCTTGTTCCAAGAAAGATGAATTACAAAAGACATTTGGAGATACTGGGATGTTCCTAAAGTGGTTATCCAGGAGTAGGAAAAATGCTTTTGAAATTGATGGAAGGAAAAGATAGCATCAGATATAAGATTTTTATAGAGGTATTGGATGCATTAGTACAATATGTGTTTTCTCTGAGGTATATTCTTCTAGTTACTTCATTTTTTCTGTTTATAGTTTACATCACAATTTACATGGACATATCAGCAAACTAACTGCTCTGAATTATGAAGAAATGGGAAATACTATTAGAATTCACAAATTAAATTATGACATTCTGCATGACCATCCATGTGGGACACACATGGCATAAGCAGTGGGTAGTAACATTTGATGTTCAAATAGGAGATGGACTTTTCACTTAAAAAAAATCCTAAGCTGATATAGGGTTAAATTAGGACAGATGGGAGAAACACAGGAACAAGCCCCAGTCATTCAAATGTTGCCAACTACATGCATCCTCAGAATGAATGACTCTGAGTCCTCAAACAAAAGGTATCCAGGTGAAAAGCTTCTATTTCCTGTCTCCTCAGACACTATATACCTTTGTCTGTTCAGCCCTCACTTCTTTCCTAGTTTTGGGATAAATGCAGTATGTGCTTCCTAAATACTGGAATTAAAGTGGTGAGATCCCAAGTGCAGTTGTCAAAGGCAAAGGATTAGTGAATATTAGAATTAAAGGTGTATTCCACCAATGCCTGGCTTTGTTTCTCTCCTTGACTGAGTCAATGCCATGTAGTCCAAGATAGCTTTGAAGGTACTGATATACAAATAGATCTCTGCTTTCCCAGTTATAGCATTTCAGGTGTGTGTCACCAAATCCTGGCATCTATGTTTCATATAGTGGCTTGTTCTGTCCTCTGATCTTCAGGCACATTATTTATGGTACACTACATATCACCTCTTATACCTGGGAGAAACACTGTGCTAGTCTGACATTGGTGTGTACCTCTGGATACCACTAAAATTCAATGGTTATTTAAACATACTTCTATTCTTGAAGTCGCATAGTGTGTATTCATGCATACTTCTTTCACTTTGAAAACCAGAGACTATTCAAATGTGTCCTGTGGAAGAATGTTGTAGTGAAAAATTTATGAGTGGTTCATATTATTTAGTAAGCTGCCCAAAGAGGAAAGAGATTTCTCAAGTTCTAGCCCTGTGATGCTTGCTGGCCATGGGCTAGAAGTTGGTCTCATACATATGCATACTGAGGTGCTTCTCATGAACACAGATAACAACAAATAGCAAAAGTACATTATCAAAGGATGGAGTAGTGATTGCAGACTAAAGGGAATCTAGTGAAGGGAATGTAGTGAATTTGTTCAAAATTTCAGTAATCATATATTAATACTGAACAGGAAATTGTATGAGTATGAACAGGCACCATGAAACAAAAATTAATGTCAAATGCATGCAGATATGTATGGAACCACACCAAAAATCAAACAGACAAATTTGCAATTGCTGAAGGTATATATGTTTCATAAATATATCTTTCTAAAAGAAAAATGAATACATCAGATTATTGCTCAATCAACATGACACACTATGATATGATATGCAAATTAGGGATGTTCCATGCAGGTCTTCAAAGTCAAATATCTATTTACAAGACAGTAATCCCATTTCAGGCACTATGTACACACACACACACACACACACACACACACACACACACAAACACACACATTTGTATAATATATTGCTTATGTCAAAACTAAATTTCAAGCATTTAATCATTTTTCTTGGGGAAGATAACATGGCATATCAGAAACTGGCAGCAGCCAGCAGCAACTGGCAGCAGAGAATCACATTCACCCAGCTCTAGGCAGAAATGGAGACTTTATTGTAGACCAGCAGGATGTAGACACAAGCAGAGGGATAAATGATCACCCCCTACTTGCCACAGGTTGTGTTTTTTTTTTCCTTTGATAATTGGAATGGGAACCCAGGATCAATTAAGTTCTTTCTCTTCTCATCCACTTTCAGTTTCGCTGCTTCTGCTGCTACATGTATTCAGGTGGGAGACAAGAGAAGAATGAGTCAGCAGCTACTGTGTTCATCTCCAAGGTAACCTCAGGATTTGCCTCCATTACTGGAATTGAGATAACACTCCTCATTGGTTCTTATTCCATGGTGAATTTGAATGCACACAGTCCTTCAATCAGAAGCAAGGAGTGCTTATAAAAGCGACAGCATTGGGAGCTCTTACCAGTCAGGCTCTGGCCATATTCCAGGACTCAGTGGTTCCTGGGTATGACTAGAGCCCGACTATACCTTGGATAGAAAAGGCAGACTGCTCCTGACATGTACAGGAGCCAGAGCCTGTGTAAATCAGCAAAGGCAGGAATTGTTTGATGCCTAGTGTTATAACTTCTAATCACCTGCTCTGTCTCCTGTGTGGGAAGCAGCACCCTGCTTCTGAAGCCACTGCTTCTCTTTTTAAATTTGATATGGCTATGCCAGACTTGAAGTACTGTATCATCTGTAAGGAAGGTAATCCAATTCAGATATTAGTATAAGACAGATACTGGCAGAGTCAGGCTCCTTTCTTCCACCTGGGAAGGTACTAGGGGAAGTGTTGTGGCATTGTCAGTGTTCACTAACAACTCTTAGAGTCTATGTATGTATCACTCCATGACATTTGTTGAAGAAATCCTACCTGTCGCACAAGGCATGCATTCACAGTAAAATGTAGTATGAGAAGTTAAGATGTTATCACCCTGCTTCCATTTACAATCACAGATTCAACTCTCCAAGCTTGATTAGAATTCCCTTTGTATTCTGTCATATACAAGCCAAAAAGTACGTTTGTTCTTTTTTTTTCTCTCTACCCATTCCTCCTTATGGCATCAGTCCAGGCCTGAACTTTGTTGGAAGTCAATTATTTACTGCTGGTGTCAGGACTTGTATTACATATTTACCTTGAAAGTAATTAACACACCAGATTTCCATGTTATTGGTGATTTTTTTGTTTGCTTGTTTTGTAACTGTGCATATCTTATATCTCTAATTACTACCTCTGATTTCCGATGAATGGTAGTACCTTTGTGGTTGCATACCACTGCTCCTATGTATTCATCTCTCACATCTGGATCTGTAAGATTTCTCTGCCTTCTTTTCAACATAAATCATTGATGCTTTTGGGGTGTGTGAAATGAAATCAACTATCATCACACATAGTGTACCCAAGCTTATCTGACATATAGAAAGAACCCCCTGCACATCCTTGCTTTATTTCACAGCTGGTACATGAACAAATAGCTCTGATTAGGGTCATTTGGTGATCAGATCCAATGTATACATACATGGGATTCCACAGAATTTCCCTAGTGAGATTTGTACATGGTTTAGCAGCAGGGCTACATAAGAGGTGCTTGGCCCATGGGCCTGGTTACTAAGTGTTTTGAAGGTCTAAACTTGGTTATATCTAGCAAGAGGGAGGTGTTTTGTCTCACCCCTTGGCATTTTTATAAAAAGCCCTTTTGAATGAAGTACTGGTCCTGTGGATAAGTATCTAGACCTCCTGAGGCTATCATCCCATGTTTCTATCTTTCTCTTCCTTCTACATTTCTATCTAAATCTCTTAATCCTGATTCATCAATAGTACCCAGATAAATGTGGGGACTTGTCCCTCATATACATCAGTATGTCATTATGAACCAGTTTATGAATAAGTCTGTGACCATTGCAGTCTCAGGTTCCTGGACGTGTTAACAATGTAGGTAATTCTTCCATCTCATGGAGATAATCATAATCCTCAAAAGGATTTGGTTATTCCCACAATATTTATTCCACTGTTGCAACATGATATCTGACGACTTATTATTTTATATTTTAGGGCATGTTGATCTTGAGACTGAGATGTTTTTTTTTTTCTCTAGTAGTAGGCAGATTACCTTCAATGGCTCTCACATATTGTAGGTTGCATTGAAACTCCTCACTAGGAAGCAAATGATTTTCTGTTCTAGGTTGACATATAAAGTAGGAATTTCAGAAATAGGTTTCTACCAGCATTTTGGGAGGTGTAACCCTGGAATGGCAACATTCTGTGAGGCTCTACTTGGTTATTGTAGGAAAGTACTTGGCCAATGACCGAAAAACAGACAGACAGACAAATCCCATTTCTGGCAGTTGAGCAACCTGTCTCTAAAACTCTTTCATGGAAGTTGTGACAATATGTCTTTAAATATATTTGATTAAATTTCAATTCATTTTATATGTGTATAAATATATGAGTATATGTATATGTGTGTGTCTGTTCTATGTGTACGTGTTTGCATATGTAGAAGTATATGTGTGCCCATATATATTTACCTCCCCATTAGCATGCAATAGTTTCTGGGTGTAGGTATAATGGAGAAATTTTTGTGTTTGAAAGATGTGCTTGCAGGGTTGGTGATTTAGCTCAGTGGTAGAATGCTTGCCTAGCAAGTGCAAGGCCCTGGGTCTGGTCCTCAGCTCTGGCAAAAAAAAAAAAAGTGCTTGCACACAACATTGTAAGTTCATAATAATTTGTGCAGTTGTGAAAGTGGATAATAGTGATGTGCATGATGGTATTTTCTGCCAGTGACATTTAAAGTTTTCTATTGGGATATGGTTAAATATTTATAGAAATAAGAACTTTTATGCCTTCAATAGAACTTGCAGATGAAGGTTCTGCTTCTGGATCCAAGATCTCACTAACCGTATGTAGTATGCCAGTGTCTTTTATTGGGCATGATTTCCCTTCCTGTGAATTATATACATCTTCCTTACTGAAGAAAGATAGCATGAAAACATTAGACATATCTCTGGGAACCAAGTCACCATTACCCTACAAAGGGATAAGTATTGCTAAGTTTTAACATTTGGAGAAGGTTGTCATGTGAATCTGAAATGCTCTTATTAATAAAATGAAACCTGAGGCCATGTATTGGGGTGGATGCTGGAAGATCATAGAAGCAGGACAAACCACAGCCAGCTCACCTTACCAATTCCTCAGCTGATCCTGTTTCCTCAGACTGGAAGCCTCTGAGTCCTCATCTGAATGGATCTCAGCTTAACTGCTGCTCAAAGGCCTAAAAGCTTAACCAGGCCAGTTCCTGGTCCTCATGCCTTACATACCTTTCTGCTTTCTGCAATCACTTCCTAGGATTAAAGGCTCACTTCCTGGGATTAAAGGCTCACTTCCAGGTGGATCTCTGCCTCTGGAATGCTAGGATTAAAGACGTGTGTGCCACTAGTTTCTGTTCTCTATATCTATTGGCTGTTCTGTTCTCTGACCCCAGATAAGTTTATTAGGGTGCAAAATATTTTGAGGAACACAATACCACCACAGAAGGTAGTAAAATTATCAAGTTTACTGTGATTTTTTTATACTACTGTTAGCTGTAGCTTGAACATTAACAGAGCTCTAGTGTTATGAGTATAAATAATTGCTGTAATAATGGCTTAGTAAGCTGTCTATAGAAGACTAATAGTGTAAGAAATTGTTTGAAAAAGACCCTATGTTCAATCATAAGAATAGAGAATATAATTTTTCATTACTCAGAGATTTTTAAAAGCAGGGGCGTCCTCAGTGTAGCCCTTATTCCATATATGTTGGGATTCCAAAAGAACAGCAGGGACACAGGATTGATCCTAAGGTTTTAATCCAGGAGACAGACAACCAAGGATGAAAGTGGAGCATTACAAAGGATAGTATCAGATATAGGAAAATTATAGAATAGTTGGCTGCATAAACACATCATGTGTGTGCTCTCTGAGTTATATCTCTCAAGTTGCTATTTGTTTTACTGTATATAGTCTACACAGGCAGGTAGATGGATATGTTAGCAACTATTGCTTGGAAATAAGAAGTCCTGACAACTATTATTAGAATATAGATATTAAAAATAAGATATCTCAGCATTATAATCAAATTCCAGTACATAGGGAATGGGTAATGCATAGTGAAAATAAGAACTCTGAGTTTCATTAGACAGCTTGTATAGCATGTTTGGCAAATTCGATATCTGTGAGCAACACTATGTCAATCTAACATTGGTAATACACTTTTGCAAGCAGATAAAATGGGATGATATTTAAGCATGCTTGTACTCTTGAAATCACATCAGCTCTGCATGCATGCATAATTCTTTCATGATAAAACACAGGGAACATTATAATATATCCTGTAGATGAATGATGAAAATAAAAATTATAAGTGTATTTTATATTATTTAATAAGATGTTCAAAGTGGAAAGATAGTTTCCCCCCCCCACTCAGGTACGCTAGCCCTGAGTGTCTGCCCTGAGAGTCTGAGAGCAGTTGGTCTCATACCCATGCATACTCAGGTGCTTTATGTGAACACAGATGTCACCAAAAATACGGCAAATACATCAACTAAGAATGGAATAGTGATTGGAGAGGAATTCTATTGATGAGAATTTAGTGAATTTGTTCAAAATTTTAATAATCACACTTTAATACTTATCAGGAAATTATGAGTATGAATTGGCACTATGAAACCAAAATTAATGCCAAATGCATATAAACATGAGTGGTACCATACAAAAAACATACAAAAATGTGCAGTTGCTGAAGGTATATATGGATCATGAATATTTCTTTCAAAATGAATTAATCAGATTATTGGTTAATCAACATGACACTGCAGGATATGATATGCAAATTAGGGATGTTCAGAGCAGGGCTTCAAGGTCACATCTTTAATTATAATACAAGTATCCCATTTCAGGAACTCATGTACACACACACACACACACACACACACACACACACACACACACTGGAATAACTCAAATTCAAGAATTTAATCATTGCAGTTGGGGAGCTGACATGGCATATCAGAAACAGGCAGCAGAGAATCAGAATCATCCATCTCTAGGCAGAAACAGGGTTTTTTTTGTGGTTAATTTTTTTTTTTACTAAGAGATTTTCTATTCATTTTGCATATCAACCACATATTCCCCTGTCCTCCCTCCTCCTGCCCCCAGCCTTCTCCCTCAACCTACCCTTCATTCCCACCTCCTCCAAGGCAAGGTCCCCACTGGGGAGTCAGCAGAGCCTGGTATATTCAAATAAGGCAGGTCCAACCCCTCCTCCCTGCACCAAGGCTGAGCAAAGTGTCTCAGCATAGGCACTAGGTTCCAAAAAGCTTGCTCATGCACTAAGGCAGATCCCTGTCTCACTGCCTGAGGGCTCCCTAAACAGTTCACATTAAATAACTGTCTCAATTATCCAGAGAGCCTAGTCCAGTACCATGGGGGCTCCTCAGCTATTGGTTTACATTTCATGTGTTTCCATTATTTTGGGTAGTTGTCTCTATACTTTTTCCAGTCTTGGTCTCATATCTCTTGCTCATAGAATCCATCCTCTCTCTCGTTGATTGGACTCCTGGAGCTCTGCCTGGGTCTTGGCTGTGGATCTCTGCATCTGCTTCCATCAGTCACTGGATGAGGATTCTATCATGACAGGGTGATCAGCCTTTCGATCACCAGAGTAGGTCAGCTCAGGCACCCTCTTGACCATTGTCAGTAGTCTATAGTGGAGTTATCTTTGTGGATTCCTCTGGATCACTCTAGCACTTTACTTCTTCCTTTTCCCATGGTGTCTTCATTTATCATGGCATCTCTTTCCTTGTTCTCCCACTCTGTTCCTGATCGAGCTAGGAGCTCCCACTCCCCTAAGCTCTCTTTCCTCCAACACTTGCCCTCTATTCTCCCCCTCACCCCATTTGATCATGTAGATCTAATCCATTTCTCATAGCTGGGTGATCCCTGTGTCTTTCTTAGGGTCCTCTTTACTAGCTAGCTTTTTTGGAGCTATGAGTTGCAGTCTGAGTATCCTGTGCTTTACATCTGGTATCCACTTATGAATGAGAACATACCAGGTTTGTCTTTCTGAGTCTGGGTTACCTCACTCAGGGTGATATTTTCTAGTTCCATCCATTTGCCTACAAACCTCATGATGTCATTGTTTTTCTTTGCTGAGTAGTACTCCATTGTGTATATGTACCATATTTTCTTTATCCTTTCTTCAGTTGAAGGGCATCTAGGTTGTTTCCAGGTTCTGGCTATTACAAATAATGCTACTATGAACATAGGTGAGCATGTGTCCATACCCTGACTGTCAGTATGTGAACTAAGGATGGAAGAATGATTGGAGAGTAATTATGTGGAAGAGAATGCAGTGAATTTGTTCAAAATTTGAATAAGCATATACTAATACTGATCAGAAAATTTTACGAGTATAAATTGGAACTGTGAAACAAAAATTAATGACAAATGCATGCAGAAATGTGTGAAACCAAACAAATAATTATATACAATAATTGCACAATTG
Source organism: Onychomys torridus (assembly GCF_903995425.1). Classification (NCBI taxonomy): domain Eukaryota; kingdom Metazoa; phylum Chordata; class Mammalia; order Rodentia; family Cricetidae; genus Onychomys; species Onychomys torridus. The sequence continues at coordinate 382,085 of NW_023411189.1, forward strand.
TTGAAGGTATATATGTATTATGAACCCTTCCTTCTAAAAGGAATACATCAGATTATTACTTAATCATCATGATATAGTAGGATAAGTTGTACAAATCTTTGATGTTCAGAGCATGACTTAAAAGTAACATTTCCAATAACAACACAAGCATCTCATTTCAGTTACTCATGTATACATATATGAGAGCAGCAAAAATCAAGCATTTAATAATTGCAGTTGGGGAATCTGACATAACATATCAGAAACTGTCAGCAGCAAGCAGCCACTGGCAGCCCAGAATCACAATCTTCCAGCTCTCGTCCAAAAAGGATGCCTTCATGTAGATGTACAGGAAATAGGCCAAAGCAGCCAAATAAAGGATAACTCACTACTTTGCCACAGGTTTTTGTTTTTGTTTTTCTTTTTGATAACTGGAAAAAAACAACAGAGACCAAGGTAAATTATGTTTTTCTTGTTTTTTGTTTTTTTAACCTCTCATCCACTTTCAATATTGCTACTTTTGCTGGTACCCACATTCAGTTCTGAGACAAGAATGATTCAGCAGTTCCGATGGAGATCTCCATCTTTACCACAAGATTTGCCTCCATTGTGGACTCTTACCAGTCAGGCTCTAGTCATATTCCAGGACACAGTCAGTCCTGGGTATGACTAAAGCTCAACTGTACATTGGCTAGACAAGCTAGACTTCTCCTGACATGTATAACAGTCAGAGCCTGTGGAAATCAGCAAAGGCAGGGATTTTTTGATTCCCAGCATTATAGGTCCTAGTCACCTGCTCTGTCTCCTGTGAAGGAAGAAGCATGCTGCTTCTGAAGCAACTGGTTCTCTTTTAAGATGCTATATTTATGTCTCAGGCTTGAGGTGCTGCATTTCCTGCAAGGAAGGTAATGCATTTCAAACTTTAGTATCTGACAGGCGCTAGTGGAGTCTAGCTACTTTCTTTACCCTGGGAGATCCCCTGTAGGAACTGCTATCACCTTGTCAGTGTTCACTACCAACCCTTCGAGTCTATGAATATATCAGGCAGTAACATTTGCGATGAGACCTTACCTGTCACCCAGGGCATGTGTAGAAAATAAAATGTAGTACAGGAAATTAACTTGTTTTCATCCTGTTGTCATTTGTCCTCACAGGTTCAACTTTCTAAACTTGGTTTACATTTGCCATATACAAACTCTACTACTATTGTTCTGTTTTTACTAATCAGCCCATTCCTTTCCATGGCATTAGGCCAGGCATGATTTTTGTTGGAAGTCAATTATTTATTGGTGATGACAGAGTGTTATTACATACTTCCACTGAAAGTAATTAACACACCAGATTTCTTTGATCTTGGTTCTTGTCTTTTGTTTGTTTTGAACCTATGTAGATATTGTCTCTGTAACCTTAGACTCTGAATTCCTGTGTCTGAGAGTACATTTCAGGCTGGAAATTACTGTAACTATGGCTACATTTATAACCCCTGAATCTGTTAGATTCTTTCTCCCTTCTTTTCAGTATAGATCATTGATCCTTTAGAGGTGGCATAGATGAAATCAAGTGACATCACACATAGTACCCCCCAGTCTGTCAGGCATTAAATAAAGAGATCACCTGCACATCATTGTGTCATTTCCCAAGTAGTGCATGAAGAAACAGCTGTGATTAGGGACAAATGATTCACAGAACCTATGGATAGTTCAATGTATCATTGAGAATCAGTTTATCTCTATATTTCTCTAGCAGAAGTACAGAAAAAGTTTATGCATAGGTCTGTGACCATTGTAGTTTCAGTTTCTTAGACATGTTAACAGTGTTGGATAGTTCTTTCATCTCATGGTTTTAATCATAATCCTCAAAAGGGGTTGATTACTCCCTCAATATTTAGGCCACTGTGGCAATATGATGTCTGCAGATTGCTCATTATTTTCCTTTGTAGAGCACGTTGCTCTTGAGTGTGTAATTTTGTTTCTTAACAAGTAACAGACAGAGTAACTCTGTCCTCTCACATGTAGTATGTTTCAGTGAAGCTTCTACTTGGTAGCAGATGGGATTCTGTTCTATGTTGACATAAGTAAGTAGGAATTTCAGAAATAGGATACTACCAGCAACTTGGGAGGTATAACCCTGGAATGGAAATGGTCTGTGAGGCTCTATTGGAGACTATTAAAGCACTTGGCCAACAGATTAAAAAAACAGCCAACAAACTCCTTCTCTCAAATCCTTTCATGATATAAGATATGCAGTTATGACAATATCTATCCAAATGTATTTGGAGACATTTCAATTCCTTTTACATGTTTAAAGATGAATATGTATGTGTAGTTATATATATATATGTGTGTGTGTGTGTGTGTGTGTGTGTGTGTGTGTGTGTGTGTGTATGTGTGTGTATGGCTGGCTCGCTTTATATGTTTGTATATATTGAATTATTTGTCTGCCCATTTCATGCAATAGTCTATGGGTCTTGGAATAAAGGAGAGTTGTGTGTATTGATCCTTTGTGCTTTGACACAATATTGGAAATACATAGACATTCAAACAGTTGTGGAATTGTGTAATAGTGTTGTAAATGATGCTTTTTCTCTGAAAGTCACAGTTAAAATTATCTATTGATATAAGTTTAAATATCTATAACTATTAGAAAATTTTATGTCCACAGAGAAGTAACAGATGAAGGTTCTGATTCTGGGTCCAAGATATCACTAACCATATGTAGTAAGTGACTATATATTATTGGGCATAATTTGTATTCCTGTGAAGATATATGTCTGCCTTACTCAAAAAAGATAAAGTGAATACTTCAGCCATGTCTTTGGGAACCAAGTCAGTAATACTCTGCATAGGGATGGATTTTGGTAAGTTTTAACAATTGGAGTAGGTGGTTTAAATATCAAGTTTACAGAAACGATCGTCCTCTACTTGCCACAGTTTGTTTTTCTCCTTTTAACAATTAGAGTCAGAACCGAGGATCAATTACATTCTTCCCCCTCCTATCTGCTTTCAGTTTCTCTGCTTCTGCTGTTACATGAATTCAGGTGGGAGAAAAGAATGAATCAGCAGTTCCCATGGAGATCTCCATCTTTACCACTGGATTCGCCTCCATTGCTGGAATTGAGATCAATGTCCTTATTGGTTCTTATTCCTGGCTCAATGTGAGTGCACACAGTCCTTCAATCAGAAGCAAGGAATGCTAGTAAAAGTGTCAGCATTTTGTTTACCAGTGAGGCTCTGGCCATATTTCAGGACACAGTGGGTCTTGGTATAACAAAAACCCAACTATTCATTGGATAGACAAGGCAGACCGAGGATTGATTGAGTCCCAGTTTTTATTATAGCTCTTAAATCATCTGCTCTGCCTCCTGTCCAGGAAGCAGCATCCTGCTTCTGAAGTTACTGCTTCTCTTTTAAGATACTATACCACTGTCTCAGTCTTGAAGTGCTGCATGTTCTGCAAGGAAGATAAGGAATTTCAGACTTTAGTGTTTTTCAGACCCTAGAGGAGTCTGGCTCCTTTCTTTACCCTGGGAGATCCCCTGTGGGAAATGCTATGGCATTGTCAGTGTTCACTGGCAACCCTGAGAGTCTATGACTATATCAAGCAGTACAATTTGTGATGAGACTCTCCCTGTCACCCAGGGTATATGTTGACAATGAAATGTAGTACAGGAAATGTACTTGTTATCATCCTGTTGCCATCTATCATCACAGGCTCTTCTTTCCAAACCTGGTTTGCATTTCCCTTGTGTTTTGGCATATATAAATTCTAGTACATTTGTTCTTGTTTCCTAGTCAGCCCATTCCTCTTTATGTCATCATGAATGCATGAATGTTTTTTGGAATTCAGTTATATACTGGTGGAGATGGAGTGATGTTACATGACTTGCTTGAAAGTAATTAACACAGCAGATTTCTTGTTTTTGGTTCTGGTGTTCTGTTTATTTTAGCCCCGTGCAGGTATTGTTTCTGTGACATCAGACTCTCAGTTCCTATGACCTGCTTCTCTATTATGGCTATCTACAATAAGGCCTCCATTTCTGTCTTGACCTTTCTGACTGTGACTCCAGGCTGCCCAGTGCAGCTTGTGCTGAATTTATGTGATCTGACTTTGTCAGTTCCCACAGGGCTAAGATTATATGTATAAGTTAAACACTAGATCAGATATTTATGCTATTACAGTGTACTACACATGTTACTTGGATTATATAATGGGTACATTCTAGCAGTATACTCCATTAACATGGAATACCTAACAGTATCATAATGATAAATGAATATTATAGATTACTTAGTTTAGAAAGTAAATGGTTAAAACTTATACATGTTTTCACAAGTTCTTCTGTGTGTGTTTGTGTGTGTAAGTATATACATTTAATGTATGTATTTTATTTATTTTTATGATTATCTTGATCTAATCCCAGTTGATCAGTGTTTTTGCACCTCAATAAGCCTCTCTGCCAATGCAGCAATCCAAATCAGACCAAATTAGAAAAAGCCCAGGTTTAATGGGTAAACTGTACCCAGGTGATTGTCCTGCTTTCCAGAGAGGAGACAGGGACAAGAGACCAGACAACAACACATCTGTTTTCTGGGAATGCAGGTTAAATACCCTGTGGGAGTGGTCTGGAGCCACTGGGAGAGAAGCTATGTTTGACAGGCTTTTTAAGGGGCAGGTTTGGAGAAAGAAATCAGGGAGGTGAGTTGAGGTAGATCTTCCACCAGAACATTCCAGACTCTTTGTGTATAGGATGCCAGGGTACTAGGGGCAGAGGTGGAGCTCCCACCCAAACATTCCAGACTCTTTGGGTACAGGGGCACTGGTTCAAGTTTATCTATTTCCTGTGTGCATGGGATGACCTGCGAAGGGGGATTCAGGAGTTGGTTGGCTCATATTCAGCATGAGGTGTGAGTGGAGGAGCATCCAGTTAATTGTCATCCTGGAAACCTTAGGCAACTGTTTCTTGAGGAAGCAGAGAAGACAAGGTCCTAGGGAAAAAATAGATTATTAACATCTACCCTAGCTGTATGCACAGGACAGGAGAGCAGATAGGCCCTTCATTCGGATGTCTTGGAAAACAGGAGGGTGGAGGATTCCAGCTTCTAGTCAGATCATGTATCCTGAATAGGTGCCCACTTGAGCCTGGAGACATGGTACCAGCATGGATGTCCCAGGAGCTTGGCAACCAAGGTTATATACGGTGAGGATCACAGTATAAGGTCCTGTCTATAGGGGCTCAAGAGACTTAAGAACAAGCTATTTGAGGAGTACTCTGCCCCCCAGGTAGAATGGGGCAGGCTCAGGGGCAATTGATTCTGTCGGTGTTGAGGCAGGGAGATACTTGTCAGCATGTAAAGAAAGAAGGGACCTCAGAAGGTAGAGGTGGGGGAAGTACCTGGTCAGTGGGGAAGTTTGGGTCAGGAGGTGGTGATTGAGGAGGAAAGGCTTTCCATAAAGGAGCTCAAAATGGATCAGGCCTGTAGGAGAGCATGGGGTGGCCTGGAGGCTGGCAAGGGCAATGGGGAGAAGGGAGGGGCCAAGATAACCCAAGTTCATTGGAAAGCTTGGTGAACTGTTGTTTGATGAATCCATTGGCTTTCTCAAGCTTTCCCCCAGGATTGTGGGCTATAGGGAATATGGAGCTTCCAGGAGATGTTGAGAGCTTCTGATAGGAGCTCCATGATATTGTCAGTCCTCACCGGGTTGGTGTCCTCAAAGCTGGTGCAAAGGATGACATATCTGGAGGTCCATTTGTGAATGGACCTATGAAATACTCACAAGTGAGTGTGGTAGCCAAGAAGAGTGTGGCATCAAAGAAGCTGAGACTATTGTGACCAAGCAGATGTGCAGAGCAAGCAGGTATGGGCAGAAAAAGAGTGTAAGAAGAATTACCCTGCAAGAATGCAGGGAAGTCTTAAGTGGGAAGGAAGGGGTCCCATGCATTCCCATGAGAGAAATTGGTAAGGGAACTATAGGACCTGAGTGAGATATTGAAACAGAATAGGTAGCTCCTGTGTCTGAAAGAAAGTCAATGGACTTACCCACTGCCTGCAGCAACACCCTAGGCTCAGAGAGGGCAATGGGAGTCACCAAGTCTAGGCCACATCAGTCCTTCAACAGGCTTACAAGTTAGAAAGCAATTGCCTATGTTGGTGAGGCTAGACCTCCATGGCATGGCATAGAGGATGAGCCTGCATGGGGGCATTTAGATCTCCAGTGTCCAGGCTGTTGGAGACAGGCATGGCCTCCTGGGTGGCTGCTGGCTGCATTTCTGGCAGAGTTGACATGGAACTCTTAGTTGACTTCCCTTGTCCCCATTGTGGGGGCCCTGGTGGCCTCAGGGCAGCTTCTAAGGCTTGTTTGGGCTTGGAGTGTATTTTGTTGCAGCCTTAATTATCAGGATGACTCAACTGCCATTAAAAACTTTAAAAGTCATTTTTAGCAATTCCTGTAGGTAGGGGAGTTTGGAGACCCTCCTCACTCTTTAATTTTATTATTATTATTACCTGGTGCTGACTGAGAAATGAAATGGTGGCCAAGACTATGGCTCCTACTGGGGAGGCTGGGCTAAGGTGAGTATATTAAACCATGGTCTCTTGTAACCTGTTTAGAAAAATAGCCAGATTTTTGTCAGTTACTTGTATGATCTCTCATAGCTTATCAAAATTAACTACTTTGTTCAAGACTATTCCCATGTTTTGGAGGAGTCAACAAACCATGAGGTCTCTTCTCTGGGGACTCAATTTCATCAGCTCCACCTATCTCTTAGAGAGGGCAGAGGATGGCATGAGTCTGGCAAAAATGAGTATGAGAAGAAATCAGGGAAGATTCAGGGGTGTTAGGTCAGTATGTGAAAAGGAACCAGGATGTAGTTTGAGGCATTGGGAGATAGGGAGAACAGTGGGGCAGAGGAGGACAGGAAGGAGAATAAGTAAAGAGGAGGGATTTGGTCTTTGATTTGTGGCCCCATAAGAGGGGGTTGGGTAGGTAGAGTTTGGGTGAAATGGGGGAAGGCCCAGTGTTCCACCAGTGATTGGACCACGTGGCCCTGTAAGAGGGGGTTAGGTAGGTAGAGTTCTGAGAAAGTGGGGGAGGGGCGAGTGTCCCTGGTAGCATGGTCAGAGTGGAATTTTCAGGATCCCAGTTCCCAGATAGGCAGGAATCTGGAGGCACCATGACCCTAGCCAACAAGACCAGTGTTGTGGGAAATTGATATCTGTAGATATGGCAGAATGCAGAACCCAAAATATGTGGATGCAGGGCAGTTCTGTCCAATTACATCTTGGTTGACACAAATTTTAAAATTCTATGTTTCACACTGTGCCCAGGCCTTAGTGCTCAGAGAAATCAAGCGTTCAGGACAGATGGTATCAGATAGCCACAATTTGAATAGATTTTGTAAGAGACAGCCTAGGGGCATTTGGGGATTAGGCTTTGAATGGCAAGTGCCCATTTCACAGGTCTATGCTGGGGACTTGAAGCCTAGCACAAAGCTTACACTGTGGTCAGTCTTGGGTTAAAAGGGTGGGGGGGGGTTGGAAATTCCCATCAACAGAACATCTTCTGGATAAGGGGTCCCATGGAACAAAGGCAGCCCTTTGCTGCAGAGGGTCAGGGGCCTGGTACAGCTGCTGCTCTGGCAAGAAATTCCCAAAAACGAAGAGGCCCTGGGCCTCTTAGGCAATGACTGGGAAAGGACAATTTACCCAGTGGAAAGTGGATCTCAGTCTGGCAGAGAGCTGGTAAGGAGGAGAGGGGTGCTTTCCCATCATGTGGCCCCAGGCCAGTGGGGCAAAATCAAGCCCCACTCAGTGGATGCTCCAGTTAAACCCCCCCAAGAGGAGACAGGGATGAAAGACCAGAAAACCATACATCTGTTTTCTGGGATGCAGCTTAAATACCCTGTGGGAATAGTCTTGAGCCTGACTGGGGTAAGTGCTGTGTTTGGCAGGCTTTGCAGGAGTGGGTTTGCGGGGAGGGGATTTGAGGTGGATCTTCCACCAGAACATTCTAGACTTGTTGGGTATAGGATGCCAGGGTGGCAAGTACTGATGTGGAGCTCCCACCCAAACACCAATGTTTAAGGTTTTATTGAGATCTTTAATATGTTTGTTCACAAACTATAAGGAAGCACTCCATAGTCTACAATGTGGCATTCCCTTGATATTTCATGACTCTTATTTGAGTTTATTTGCATGAGTTTCCCTGCTGTTTTTTTTTTTTTAACGTATCTTCTCAAAAGTTACTGATCAATATAATTCTGTAATTTTCATATGCATATTATATTTGCATTTGTACTTTAAAGCATACATATATTACATTTATTCTAGAGTTGTTCTTTTAATGTATTCTTTGTACTTCAGATACAGTCTTACTGTGCTACTCAAACTCCTCACTGAAGCCATGTTTCCTCTCAGCATTATGAGAAGGTCACAGTGCAGATGCAGAGCACCAAACTCAACTGTGAAACCAAGTGTTTTCTGACTTTCTTTTTTGAATTTTGGTTGCTTACATATAAAATTACATTGAAAACATATTTTTCACAATCACTATAGCTTTGCTGAAATTATGTTTAGATCCAAATGTTGTTTTAACACTTAATATTTTCTATACACAAGAGTTTTGCCCTTTATAAAACTTATAAATTGTTTTCTTTGCCTTCATCTTCAGATATATAAGGAACAAAATTCCAATTATTTACTTTGCTTAATGAATGCCCTGAGGATACCTTGTAGGGAAATGCACAAATGAGTTGCTAACAATTGATATCCTTTAAACATTTTTTTTAATTACAGATATACTGAAACATTTAAGATTAAAACATGTACTCTTTCCTCTTAAAATTATGGAATTTTGTTTTTGAGACAAATATTTTACTGTTTTTCCTCAAATCATAAAGGTGGTTAGTGATTCACAAATGTGTTCTCCTCTGTACTTTGAGATGATCACGTGAATTGTTTCGCTGCCATCTTTAGGAATTCTCTTTCTAAAAAGGAAACAGATGGTGAGTGGATCTTGGGGAGAGGGGAAAAGGGAAGAACCAGGTGTGGACAGATGAGAAAGTATGGTTGGGATTTAGTATATGAGGGAAAAATCTGTTGTCAGTATCTTTTAAAAGAAATGATGATGGAGATTTGTCATTCATTCTATCAATATATTATATGAACCCTATGTTAAATTAATCCTACATTTAAAGAATTTTTTCTCCAACATAGTGTTGGTCATCTAATTAGTGTTTTGGTCATATTTCTTAACACACACACACACACACACACACACACACACACACACACACACATATTTTCACACAGGTGGTTTCAACCAATATATTTTCATCACATTCTTTTCCCTTTTCCAACTTTGCTCAGATTCTCCCTACTTCCCTGCCAACATTCCTGTTATATTCAAGTTACTCTCTCCAACTTCTTGTCTCTCTTTCTAAAACAATAAGAAGAAAAAGAACCCAAAAAGAAAGAAGGAAAGGAACTCAAAGGACACAACACCAGCAAGCAGTACCACGACTACCGCCTCAAGCCCAACAAAACAGTGATGCAAGAATACAAAATTAAATAAAACAAAAATCCACAAAAATGAAACCAAAATGAGTTACTTCTGTTGCCTTTGCAACAATCTTGTGTGCTGCCACAGTCTCTATGAGTTCCTCTGTCTATCAGAAACTTTGTTTAGGAAACATTGTTTCCTTGGAGCCACCCACCACTTCTGGAAAGGTTAGAACCTTTCTCCCTCATTTTCAGCATAAATTTCTTGGACTTCAGGGGAGGGATTTGATGAAGACATTCTGTTTAGGACCTAGTACCCTAAAGTATCTCATTTTCATACATAACCCACCTGAGCATCTCTGTGTTATTTTCCATCTATTATAAGAAGCATCTCTGAAGAAGGTTAAGTGATGCACAGATATATGGGTAAAACAATGTATCATTTGGATACTTTTTACTTCTATATTCCTTCAGCATAAGAGAAGCATTTTTTCATAGGCCTGTGACCTATGTAGACACAGGTTCTTGACCATGATGGCAGTGTAATACATGGCTTCATTCTCATGTAATAGGTCATAAATCTAATCAATAGTAGTTGATTACTCCCATAATATTTATGTCAGTATTTCAACAGGGTGTCTTGAAGGCTTCTTACTAGTTGCAGGGTTTGTAGGTTTGGTGATTTCTTTTCTCATTGAGTAACAGGCAGCTTACCTTTCAGCTATATTAAAGATAACTCAGTAGCAGTAAATCTTCTAATTGGGCACCCGATTGATTTCTTCTTTTTGATGATATAAGAAAGTGTTATCTTCTACAATAGGGCCTTAAAATAAGGATGTGGAGATTCAAGCATACCTTTGGGAATGCTGGCTGATTTTAGGTTCTGGTACTCTATGATCCCCTTGGCCAAGGAATCATCATTCCTGGCACTGGAGATTTCACTTCATGATATAAACTACATAGTTGTATCATTATCTCTCCAAATATAGGTTGTTTACATTTTGATTATATATATATATATATATATGATATTTATATATGTGTTTTATATGTGTGTGTGTCTATGTGTGTCTGTGCTAATTTGATCTATTTCTGAGTTTCATATTTGAACGCAGTATTTACATTATTTCAACCTTTCCTTCTTCTAACTGCTGCCGATTTGCCGATTCCATGTTTTCTTCATTATCAAAATCATTTCAACTTCTTACTAATTACTATTGTTTCTTACATATACAAATGTATACATAGCTCTATGATGCTATGTTATTTATGTGATCATATATAAATCTATTTATAGCTGACAGGTGTTCTCTTGGTATTGAATAACCAATCTGGGGTCAGGTCCCTGGAGAAGAATGATTCTCACTCTCTTAGCATCCATCATTTTTCCAGTAAATATTCATCTGAATGTGGTATTTAGAGAGATTTTTCCATCCATGTTGTCATAACAACTTGTGGTGTAATTGTGCTAATATTTCGAGGTGTATACATTTTTCAGATTTATTTTGGTAGCTTTCTTTCCTATATAAAAGACACATTCCCTACAGCAGATATTCTTTTTCTCTGCACCTTATAATCTGTTTGCACATTTTCTACAATGTCACAGTTTTGGAATAATGGTGAGTGTTTTGGAATGATCAGTTGGGGTTGGACATAACACTATCAGTTGTTTTTTGAAATCTGAACATTTGGGGAATGAACTGACTGTTTGGGACCTTGGGCTTACACAGGGACACATGCTCAGCCTGGAAGGAGGGGACTGGACCTGCCTGTACTGAATCCACGAGGTTTAAATGAGTCCCCAGAGGTGTCTTGGTCCTGGACGACATGGGAATGGAGGGGAGGGGCTGGGGGGAAGGTTGGGGTGGGGGCGGGACGGGGGAGGACAGGGGAACCCATGGCTGATGTATAAAATTAAAATTGTTAAAAACTAAAAAACAAAAAGCAAGCAAGAAAAAAAAGATTCTCTAAGTGCTGAAGAATGAAGGTTTTGCTAAGGGTGATAGCTAAACTTGTCTGTGTGCATAAGGGTATATATTTAGAACACATTTAGAAATTATATGGTTTCAGGAAATTTAGAAGCCAAAGGTTTATTCATGGTCTCACCAGCTATGTGTGATAGGCAAGTTTTATTGTACTATCTCCTTGGCCATAATGTATGTCTGCATTACTTGCTAAAGATATAGTGAAAAATTCTGATTTCCCTTGAGCACCAAGCCACTGATACCATTGTAAAGGCTAGGATTTGTCAAATTATAATACTTGATAAATGTGGTAAAATCATAAAGTTTACATTGAAGTTTTATAATAATATTATTTTCGGTGTTGACATTAACCCCACCATGGTGGTAAGGAGTAGAAATAATAACATGAATGATATAAAATTGTAAGAAAATTTTAAATGGAACTTAGAGGAAAGAAGAAGGAACTAAGGTGAGGATTTTGAGTCAAGTCTGAGATGGAAAATATAGGAGAGTCCTCTGAGCTACTTTTGTTCCATTATATGTGTGAGGATTAAAGGGCAGCAGCACACACTTGCCAATTACCCCAAATTTCCATCCAGTATTCAGAAAAAAGTTGGATCCAGTGGAACACAAAGGAGAACATCAGAATTAGTGGGGGAGAAGAATAAATGGTGCCAGAGCATGAGCAGCAGCATGGTCCTAGAGTCACATTCATTAAGATACTGTTTTGCCTTTAAGGTTATAATATGCATGGCCAGGTAGATGGCTTAGTTAGCAACATGCTTTTTTTTTCCTTTGGAAATAGAAGAAATTTTTAGTTTTATTTTTAAATTTGGTATACAAACTAATGAGTTTCAAATCATTTTCATACTTATCTTGCCCCTTCCCATATATCTACTCCACCATCTCCCCAATCTGTCTTACTGCCCCCCAACCATTCATAGCCTACCTAAGCAACTTTTTAAAGACATCTTATTTAATAGCCTTTTCTTCCACAATAGTGCTGTTGCCTCTTCCTTCCTATTGACACAAGAAGCCTGAGCAGAATCTGTCAATATCACAACTGGAAGGTGTATGGGAGAGAAATCATGATATTTATCACAGCAACAGAAAAAAAGATAACTAGAAGAATAACCATATTAAAATTTCTATCTACGTTCTGTTTCACTCTACCTTGAATTGTACCCTCAGAAGAACATGGCCCATAGGCAGGAAAACTTCTCATCTCCTGAACTTTCTTATCCTCTTCTTTAACTTTGCTGATCTCTGAGTCACCAAGTCCCACGAAGCCTTAGCAAGTGATGCCTGTTTCAGTGACCTTTCCCATTGAGATAGGAATGGAGCAAGAGACCTCCTTGACCTACCCACCATGCTTCCAAATAACCCCTCCTACATCCCACTGAGAGGTCATTACATATATCTGTTCATCATCTTCAAACTTGGGGTCTACTGATCAACTCATACACTAAAATCACACTAGACTGAGAATCATGGTATAATATACACTTCTATTCCAATAATCTCCTTAAAAAACCAAATATTCAAGTGGATAACTTACTCTCGAAGTGACCTCACCCATGGGTTTCTGGACCACCAGACATCCCTTCTCACCCCACTTTCTCCTAGGCATTCCCTGTACTGACCAGGAGCAACACTGACTTCCATTTTCAGGTATTGTTCCAGTTCAGGTATTAAGGACTCTCCAGCAGGTATTATTCTCTTCCAAGTGGCTTACTCTGAGAACCTTAGTGACACAATTAGCTTCCTCATCAAGGCCTCTGATGTAGCCAGGCACAGTAGTACATGCCTATAATCCCAGAACTCAGAATGCATAGGTGGTGATATTCTAGTCAGGGCTAGGTTAGGAACCCAGCCTGCTGGGCAGTGATTATGTTGTTGTACCATATTGGAGGATGCCTATTGGTAAGTGATCATATTTCATCTGTACCTGAGTCTGCTCTGATAATGATCACATTATATGTAATTGCACAGCCACTCCAGGACATTGTTATAGATCCAATGATTAGGCAGACAGTAATTGGGCTGGCTTTGGGCTATTGATTAATTGTTTGTTCCATGGATAGCAAGCATCACCTCTGAGGAAATGAAACAAATCTTTGGTTTGGGAATGAAAATGAAGTTGACATTTTTCCTTCTAAGCAGTTGAGGCAATTACAACCCTTCTACTTCATTCAATGACAAGTTATTTGCAATTAAAGTAAAGTGGCTTGAAAAGTGGTGCGATCTGTACAGATCTAAGAGCTACATTAAATTAGTAAGTGACATTTTAAAAAAGACAGAAGAAGGAGGCTCCTGAATTATAGGTAAGTCTTGCCTACACTGCAAAACTTTCTTTAAATAAATGAATACATCAGATGCATTGCTTACTACCCACTACCTCTGTTTTCCCCTATGTTATGGCTTTTTGCTGAATCCATTTATATTCTATATTTGGTCATTGTTGTTACTATTCATAAAAAAAAAATCACAAGTTCTTTGTTTCTGTCTTTAAACTGCTGTGGGGAATCCCTAGTACCTGCCATATTTGTGACAACCTGAATCAGAAAATCCAAAGAAATCCCTGAGTGAAGCCAGTACAATCAAACAACGCCCATAACCACTTACCTGAATGATTTTACTTTTCTTTTTTTTTACTTCAGTGTTAATGAAAAAAAATGTGACCATCCCAAAAGAGTAAATATGCCACTTTTACATTCTCCCTGCTATGATGGTCAGACTCTGTCTGGAACCGTGAGCCCCAAATTAAACACTTTCTCTTCTAAGTTGCCTTGGTTATAGTATTTTGTCACAGCAATTGAAAGGTAACTAAGACACATAGTTTGGGACTTTATATGTGAACTTTAATACAATGCTTATTACTAACATTTACATAAATTTCATGACAATAATTATTTGGAAAACCTGCTTTATTAATTTTAGATTTCCTGTGTGCTATGATTTTCTAATTCTGATTTTTTTCATCTTTTTCACTGTGGAATGTGTATATTTTTAGGAAGCACCATAAACATAGCAGGCAGATGGGACTAGCCCTGAGATTCTCATGTATGAGCTGAAAGTTGTTGAGAAGAGTTCTGAGGTCACATTTATTCTAAAAACCTGTAGGTCTAATTACTTGCAACATGCTTATTTGGAAACATGAGTACCTCGTATTTTTTCTATAAAACATCTATTCAAAAGCAAGCATATTGGTATTAACATGCAATTCTCTGACATGAGGGAGAGGTGATTACAGAGAGTTATCTGAGTTGTACTGGCCATCTAATTCTATTCATTAAAGATCGTCTGCTTCAAATCAGCCAGTGGTAATGCACATCTGCATCAAACTAGTATTTAAGGGTATCTATGTTCAGTAGCAATCATGAATTCCCATCATCTGGGTTTCCATACACAATTTTTATATAATATACACCCAGGGAAAATTCCAATATGGCTATAGGCAGTATTCATGTATCCTAACCCTTATCAGAGTGCCTGTTGGTATTTAATGAGCTGATGGAGGAAAAGAGTCAAATTTTCTCAGGAATGCTTGATAAGAGAGGCTTCCTGTTTTCCAGTAGATGATCTAGTATCTATGAACTCACAAGTGCCTTAATGAACTCAGCTTTTGTTAGAGAGAATATATGTGAACTTCAGATAGAATAGTGATAGTGGTGATTGAAAAGGAAATTTAGTGTATGGAATGGAATGGATTTTTCTAAATACACAATTTCATGTATTATATTTAAATAAAATTTTTATGAATATTAATTGCAACTAATAAAGAAAAAATGAGGCAACCTGAATTTAGACACATGAGCAAATATACATAAAACATTACATGTATTCACAGATAATTTTTTGAGACTATACATATATTTTAAGGATTTTAGTTTTAAAATAAATACTCCTAAATTATTTTTCATCATTAGGATGCTGTGTGATATTTTATGGTAATTGAGTATTTTGGAGGAGGGCTTTAAAGCAATCTTTCTTTTTTAAGTTCAAGCAGATTTTGTAGGACACTCTAATAGATACAAATATATTATGAAGTGTTATAATTCAACCCTTATAATTGTAGATCATGGGGAAATTGGCAGAGAAATTTATCAAAGACTCAGCAACTAGCTGCAATTGGCACCCCAGAGTCACAATTAAAAAAAGTACAGACAGAAATGGAGGCTTCCTTCTAGATAGCCACAATCTAGTCCCAAGCAGCAAGATACATGATTAGTTCTTGGCAGCACTGGTGGGTTTTTATTATTGGTCTTTTAAAAAAATATTTATTTTAAGATCCTGACTCTGTCCCCCACTTCCTCCTCTCCTCCTACTCCCTCCCTGCCTCCTCCTCCCACCCCACCCCCAACCAGCCCTCCTCTATATTTGCTCAGAAAGGAGCAGGACTCCCATGGACATCAGCAAAGCATGGCATATTAAGCTGCCATAAGACCAAGCACCTCCCTGATGTCCATGACCCCCCTATTTTCTTCAAACTCTCCTCCCTTTCCTCACCAAGACTCTCTAAGCACTGCCCAATATTTGGCTGTGGGTCCTGAATCTGCCTTCATCAGTAAGGGGATGAAGGCTCTTTGATAACAATTGGAATAGTCACCTATCTGATCACAGGGGATGGCCAGTTCTGGCTATGCATCTATTGCTGCCAGGAGTCCTTGCATTAGGCTTCTACTCAACCCATTCTTTGTGTGTATGTGTGTGTGCGCGCGACTGTGTGAGTGTGCGTGTGTGTGTGTGTGTGTGTGTGTGTCTGTGTGTGTCTGTGTGTCTGTGTCTCTGTGTGTGTGTGTTTGTGGTGTTTATTAAAATATTTTTTATTCATTTTACATACCACCCACAGATTCCCCTCTCATCCCTCCTCTCGCCTCAACTGAATGTACCGTACTCCATTCTTAATAGTAACTAGAGTTCCGGGTATATTACGTTTTGTTCCTGTCTTTGCCTTTCACTTTCCCTGCTCCTGTTGCAACCGACAGGGAGGGGGGAGTGAGAGATGAATCAGCAGCTCTTGTGGAGATCACCAAGGTTACAGCAGGCTTTCGCTTTCTATGCCTAGGTTTGAGATCTCTCTTCTGATTGGTTCCTAATCAATTGCCTATTTGAGTGCACATACTCCTCCAATCAGAGACAAATAGAGCTAATAAAAATGTCTTCACTTGGGGATTTTACCAGTCAGGCTCCTGGCTAGATTCCAGGTACCAGCTGGTACCTGATCTAGCCATAGCCTGACAGTAAACTGCCCCAGAGAAGGAAGACTGTTCCTGACACCTGCGAGAGACAGCCAAAGGAGACTTAGCATACGTGGGGGGCATGCTGGGATTCCTCCTACACCTTCTCTGAGTCACCTGCTCCTATTTACTGTGCAGGAAATGTGTTCCTGCTGTTTAAGCCTCTTCTCCTTTAAGGTTTGTCATCCCTGTCCTGGTACTAGAGTTCTGCATCATCGGCAGGGAGGATGATGCACTGTGGGAATCATTTCCTGACAAAGACAAGGTATGTGCTATTCTTTCCCTCCCCTGTGTAAAGCTGCTCTGGCAGAAACAGTTCTTACATGTCCCCCTGAGACTCTCAGATACTGTTTTACCTGTTTCCCATAGCCCTGTGAGGCAAAGAAGTATAACTTTGGCTATCTTCCTTGTTACCATCCTGCTGCCTTGAAGGGTTTCAGAAGTTCAATTTTCCAATCTGGGTTCTACAATAATGTTTAAATTGTCATTATGCTCAGGCAAACAGTAGCTAGTATAGTTTGTTCTCACTTTTCCATCTGACCATTTATTTCTATGACATCAGGCAAAGCATGGGGGTTTTGAAAAAACAATCAATGTGCTCTCTGTATTGTCAGACTTGTGTTCTGTACCCTCATGGAAAGCCGTTTACCAACCAGATTTCCTTGTCAATCTTGACAATGAATCACCACCAACTGAGAGGTATCCCTTCATTTATTTTTTTGTCCCCACCAATCACATCTGTGTGGTATGTCATGTGCGCTTACGCAGGTACGCTGCTTCCTCTGAGTTGTTCCTTGCAGTCACAAAGACATTTCCAATTGAATATGTCATACTTTATCTAGTGACCTTGTGTGTCCTGTATAATTTTAGCCTCTCCAAATTACCCTTCTCATGGAACATCTGAGAGGGGAAGAATTCAGGGTCTTACCTGATCGGCAGCTGAGATCCAGCAGAGACAATTCAACAGAGGAGAAGCAGCAATGCAAGCATTGCACATTTATGAATTTCAAAGGTAGACGTTTGGTTGCCTCACAGAATGATGCATTGATAGCAAATTCTGGTAAAGTTGAGCATAGGTTGCTGTAGAAGTGTATATTCATATGAATATGAGAGAAACAGGAACATAAAAGAGAAGGAAATTAAAAGGGGAACAAGGTCCTCACATCCTTTTTATTACTGTGGACAGCCTTACTCAAAGGCTTTTGTTTTCTAATAGCTTTTGACAAGGAGATCACTCTGTGTTTTTATCATGGACATATGCGGCTGGGCTCATTAGAGCAACTCAATAATTGGCTATGTCTTCAGCTATTAACTATAGAGGAGCACTGTTGAAAACAGGAGGAGCCAGGGAAGTACTGAAACAGCTGAACCAAAGGTCATTAGCAGAATTCAGGATTTGAAGCAATTTCATCCCTCGCTAATACTGAATAGTCTTGTTAATTATACTTTCTACATGATTCATTTTTTTGTCCTTCTCAGGAAATGACCTCAGCAAATATTGAATTGACTATCCTCCCACAAATAACCTTTCTTGGGGAATTGCATACATGATTGTAGATGATGTTTACTCAAGTTAATGCAACTGATTGACAATCATGGAGAAAGACTCACATGTGGCACTGTCTGCACTATAATCTTGAGGGACCTTTTTAAGTAAGCAAACAGATACCACCATGACTAACACGGTTGGAACCCCTAGTTAGTTTTCACCTCCAACACGAGTTTAGATAGCTGAAGGATTCTGTTTCCATGTAGCTGTTGGTCTGAACTTACATAACTAAAAGGAGATTTTTCCTGAATAATCCAGAAGGAGACATACGCCTGAGAATAGAGCCCAGGGAACAAATACTTATCCTGTCTTAGGTAGCAGCATGCAGATTCCCTCTATATAAAAGTTGGAATTGTCAGTGTGGATAATCGCTTCTCTATTCAATCCCTTCTTACCCCACACTCAGATCCTGACATATTAACTGTGAATAGCTAAGTGTAACCACCTATGTCTAGGTTGTCTGGCCAAAGAGAAACCTCCATATTTCTGTTTCTTCAGCCTGAAGGAGTCTGGAAGTTTTTGATGTCCTGAAAAATAAATGGGCTTTGAATACAACATGGTCAGGTCCTAGAATTCAATAGGATATAGCTTGACTGAGTTAGAAGAGCAGGTTCTATCTTGGTATAGAAAACCTTTGTTGTTGGGGATGGAAGTCCTGAGAGGATTAAATATTTGTTCAGAAGTAATAGGGCTAGTTGACACTAGTACTTTGCTTCCTTAGAAATCTCAGAAAGAGAGGCATGAACATGCTGCCTCAAATGTTATCACCATCGTGCTGATGCATAGTTGGTTACCTGTGCCTTGCTGTCCTGTGAGCTACATATAGGATTTGATGTAATTTCTGAGGTGGGGGTGTGTGTGAGTAAGAAGCAGAGTCTGATTGGCTGGCCTGCTTGGCAGATGGTAGCTGTGCCTTGCCGATGCCCCATCATTACATATGACTGACTCATCTCCACTGCAGGCTCTGTTATTTTTCCCCATTTTCTGTGCAAATAAATCTGATGGCATTGACAAAGACACTAAGTTCTACGGTTCCCCATGATGATGTCAGAAAAGGGAAGAAAATGGTAAGGAAAAATAACTGTAGGACCCAAGGATATAGCTCAGTGGTAGAATGCCTGAATGGGTATCTGCAACGCTGGATTCTCGCTGCAAAACTAGAACAGTCAATCAAGGAACATACATTTACTTTGTCTAAAGTATACTTACCAGTTTCCCCAGGCTTGTGACACTAACTTTAAGATGGCTAATATTTAGAAGCATAAGTGGATATGCAATAGCTCACAGCCAGGTTCTAGACAAGCTGCTGCCAGTAGCAACCAGAAGTAAAGAGGATTTGCCTATTTGTGGGAGGTTGGAAAAATTAAAACTTTGTAGTGTTTTTTTTTTCCTTAGCTTTTTGGGCTCTTTGCAGGCCAGTCACTCAGCTCCCAAATTAATTACACAGAGACTTATTCTTTCCTATGAATCCCTGGCCTCAGATTGGCTTGTTTCTTGCCAGCTTTCTTACATTATTCCATCTGTTTTTTTTTTGTTGTTGTTGTTGTTGTTTTGCCTCCAGGGTTTTTTTTACCTTTCTATATAGCTTTTTTATTTTTTATTCTATGTCGTGCTGTGTAGCTGGGTAAGCTGACAGCCTTTTGGATACAACTGGTGTAATTTTGGAATTCTGTGAGAAAGTGATTTTCCACTGGCATTTCTGACAAAGTGATTGTATTGGATAAAAGAAGAGAAATTTGAATTTTGGCTACTTTTTAAAATAAATATTTCAAGATGAACAAAAATATGAGAAGGATCAAATTTAAGAAATAGTAAAGATCACTGTTTGGCCCAATAAAACTCTCTGAAGATCAGTATTCTGACTTTTCCTAATGTTCAATTCTTTGTCCACCCCAGGAAATTAACTGAGTGATCCTGTAGTGATGATATCTAGTATAAGAGTATCTTGTGGTATCCCATTTAAATTTAAGAAATAATTACTTAATCTTAAAAAGTGCTTTGAGAATTATAACCTTAATTATGTATACCCATATTTTGACAGTGACATATCAATGGCTATATTCCCCACAGATTTATAATAGTAATGAAGACCCTAGGTTCTAGGGCCACAGATCTTCAATGATGGAAAGAACAGTGATCATAAGAGCAGACAGTATGTGTTGGGGTGTTACTTTGCATATTTGGAAGATATCACATCCGTGAAGAAATGCAGAAAAGATGCTAAGTTAATGGCTCAAAAGCCCAAACAGAGTTAAAAGAGCTCAGGATCTTACCAGGCCCTCACATTGATGTGGGATTTCCAAGGACAATTGTTATCAGAATTTGCTACCATGATTGGCAATATCCACAGGTGGGAACATAAGTCAAGTTTATGCACTAGTGCATTTTTTCTTTGGTTTTTCAAGACAGGGCTTCTCTGTGTAGTTTTGGTGTCTGTCCTGGATCTCACTCTGTAGACCAGGCTCACCTTGAACTCACAGAGACCTGCCTGGCTCTGCCTCCTGAGTGCTGGGATTAAAGGCACCACCACCGCCTGGCGTACCAGTGTATTCTTGATGCATGCAGTCTTTAAAGTTTCAAGTCATAACTGTACCTTAATCTGTATCATAAACTAATTCATAACTAGTTGCTTTTATTATACAGAATACATTAAAGTATTTGCTGAGGCTATTTATTCAGTGTCACTCACATTCAGATACTATATTTTTTCACACTTGGTCATATAGCATAGAAAAGGAAATGTTGGGAGCACATATTCACCCTTAATAAAATCATCAAAAAATTAATATTAACATGGCAACCTGGGTAAATCATTGCTTGTAACATATAAAAACAAATATTTCAACATCACATTTTTGACAATGAAGAAAGTTAATAAATTTTAATGTGTTCTACACAGGTCGAAAATCATTGCATATGAAGTAGCCAGAGGATTCTCCCCTGTAACAAGTATGTGAGGTGCTATAACAAGTATATGATACCATTAATCTATTCTTACTTTTATGGGTATGTTGTCATTCTGTATAACACAATATAACATCATATACTTCACATAGGATTGTGGGAATTTGGACTGGCATATATAGATTGTAACTAGAAATCAGAATCTGTTAGTGACAAATGGAAATAAGTCAGTCATACTTGCATAGGATTAAGAGAAAACATATGACATATACTTGTCTCAGTGTGATACATTTGGCAAAATACCCTATGCTATGTAGTGCCCAGATACTGAGAACATAGGGAATTGGGTTTGTTGCTACCTACTAAACTATCTGTGAGAAATCACAGAAGCTAATCCACAGAATTCAGAGAAATACATCATTAAAATAATATAAAGTGATACCACATCATAGGTCAAGATCCTCCCACTGTGCAGGGGCCTAAATGGACATGGGCACACACACACATACACACAGACACAGACACACACACACACACACACACACAATGCACAGATTAAAAAAATCTGAGAACATGATTGGCAACTATGGAATGATAAGACTACTTCCTGTTTCATTTTCATCATGGAACATCAAAACTCACTCCCTTTTCTTAGTAGTCAAGTAGAGAAGGACAGCACATTAAAAGGGCATATCAGAAATATTTCCTGATGTCCATGTTTATTGTATAGGGAATTTTGTAATCAATGTTCCTATAATTATAAAAATAGCCTTGGAATGATACCAAATTAGATGCAAAATCAAATCGGATCTGGGACTTCCTGGGAACATACATTCCCCTCTAGTGTTCATGTTCATGTAACTCATTGATGCCTTTCTACTTACTGGCTTCTTTCTTCCTTTTTTTTTTTTAATTTGAGTCATAGATTGTTTTAATGTGTGTTCTCTAAATATATTTTACTCTTTAATTTTTTCTGCATTAGTGATTCTGCAAGAATCACTACCTGGATCTCACCAGATGTTACAGAATGTTTGTAGATGTTTATTACACTCACGAGAGAATTATTTGTCTTGTTGGATGGCTTAATGTCTCCCTGATGTTCAGGATAGCATCTGCATATTTCCATTAAAAGAGCTGTAGTCCTTGTCTCACTGGTGTCCATTTTATTCGCACCAAGTTTTACTTATCAACAAGAACTTCAAGAGAACAGGGACAGTAGTCATTGATTGCCTGAAGCTCTTCATATAGGGGAGTGCCCTGAGAGATTTCTCCCATCTACATTGCCAACCTGTAATGTCATTGATAGGGTCTTGGTTAGGGCAAAAATAATGTAGAGATTTCCTGGGTATAGCTTCTCGGATGTCATATATAAGAGACATAATCTTACAACAGTTGTCCCTATTCCTCTGTCTCTTATACCCTTTCTGCTTCTCTTCCTCAGTGTTCCCTGAGCCCTAGATATAGTGGTTGTGGTATGGATTTATGGACTAGGGCTAGGCACTTCATAGTCTATTGTTCTCTGCATTTTGACCAGTTGTGGCTTTCTAAAATGGTTTCCATCTGCTACACAAAAAGACTTCTTTGATGAGAGGTGAGAAAGTTTCTCTCCTGGTTTTAAGGGAGTCTCTCATTCCCTTTACATACCTGTCATGCCGTGTCTGGTATGATATACTGTCTCTGTTTATGCTCTCCCATTTTAAGGCCTTATCATGTCAGTCATGGCTATAAGTCTTTCTCTTTTAATAAAGCTATGTTATGGATGGGTAATTTCATGTCAGTTGATTTCTTCATACTTAGCATTCTTCTTTTTAACATATAATATTGAAAACAAATCATGTACTTCTAAGACAATAAGGGGATGACCCCCTCCCCTAATTGGTTGTCTCAGACCAAGTGGTCAACCATAATGACATTCATACAAGCAACACTAAATGGATTCAGCAAGTTGTATTTATGTATTTTATTATTACACACTTATATATAATAATAGTAACTAAAGAAAAGAGGCTATGAATTTGAGAGGGAGTAGAAGTGGGGCAACATGGGAAGAATTGGAGGGAGGAGAGGAAGGAGGAAAATGATGTGAAGTTAGTACTCACATATGAAATTATCAAAAAGTAAATAAAAAAGAGAACAGGGACAAATGTCCTTTTCGACATCTGTGTTCAGTAGTACCATCTGTGGTGGACCAGTCCCCACATTTATTTACCCCAGGGACTCTTAAGGAGTGAGGGATAAGATATTTAGTTAGAAATAAAGAGGGGAAGGAAACAGAGAGAAAAAAAAAACAGGATAGACTCGAGTGGGCCAGAACTTTATTATAAAGGTCTATTTATAACAATGCCAAGGGGTGGAGCAAAAGACCTCCCCTTGCTAGTTAAGTCAGTGTACACCCTTACAAACACCTGATACCCAAACTCTTATGCTAGGAAACCTAGTGGGCTACAACAGACAGCTGATCATGTGTGAAGCAGAAGAGCATCTCAATAAAGAAGTAGGATCATCACTACTTTAGGCACTAGATTAGCCACATCACTTAGGAACATCAAAAGCATGTGAGAGTAAACATGACAGGGTGATGAAATAAATAGTTAATAGAAGGGGATGAATAAGAATACTGATATTTTGACTTGTTTATAAGCTTGTGGAGTGGAATGTTGTGGTATGGTGTGTGAGTACAGTTGCTTGTATAGGCAGGTGTGTGTGTACATGCAGGTCTGTGATGTGAGAGGGGGAATGTGGTATGTAAGGGGAGAGACAAAGATGGAAATAAAGGGAGAAAGGAAGGAAAGCTAATGAAAGTATGAAGGGATGGGAAGTCATGCTGGTTAGTTTTTGTCAATTAAATACAAACTAGCGTGAACTGGGTAAAAGGTTCTTTAGTTAATAAATTGCCTTCATCAGATAATCCTTTGGGCATGTCTATAAGGAATTTCTTGATTGTTACTTGATGTTGGAGGGTCATTCTAACGCAGATGGTGAAAGCTTTGGAGAGATGGTCATGCGTTTTACCAAAGAGCAAGATAAGGGGGTGGGGGAGATTACCATGCTCTCTGGTTTTGTCCCTGCCTCCAGATACATAGATACATGCATTGAGTTCCAAAGATGAATTTCCATGATGATGGACTATATATATGGTAAAAAAAAAACCAAAAAACCAAAAAAACAAAAAACAAAAAAACAATCGACACCTCTCAACTTGTCTTCCAGTATTTTAGCAGAACAACAGAAAAAAAAAAAAGTCCAGGAATGAGGAAAAGAAAAATATAGGGAGAGAATAAGTGTGCAAGTGTTGAGTAACAAAGCCTTTGCTGAGATTACTTGGGCCTTCCTTTTGGACAAATGAATTTAGAAGGTTCCAGGAAGTCACATTGTAACTAAGAAGATGCTGGTCTATATGTAGGTGTATGATAAAAGAAATGTGTGATAAAGAAATATCACCAATAAGTGTTCTATTTCATCTTTTCCTAGGAATCTAATCAAGAGGTAACAGTTGAATAAGCTGAATAGCTTCATGTACATCTTCAAGAAAATTGCAGGAAGCAGACCAGGTTGAATGTTCTGTTCTTCCTTTATATCTGTTAAGTCATATTTAAATGCATGCTCAGTCAACATAAACACAACAAGAATTCATCGTATCATTAACATAGTTATTGTGATAGTCTGCTAATTGTTTTAATGTACCAATCACCAGACAGGGATCAAATCAATTTTGTTACATTAATGAAAGACTATTTGAATGTTTTAATTTTCTAGAGAAAATTATAGCTGACCCTTCTTAGTTGTACATATAAAATTTGATGAATCCCTTCTATCAATATGTTGTTCTACTTTTCAAAATAGGATTCTTTGTGAACCTGTCCTGGAACTTAGTCTGAAGACCTCTTGTATCAAATTTTTAAAGAAAAGTCTTTTATTCTATTAATGGCACTATATTTTTAAATTGACAGGGATAATTTATTAGGTAGAACACATTCACAATGAAAATATGCTTAGATATTACAACACATACTTTCTTAAAAATTCTTCTGTCAGCCCTTACAAAGACATCATCCATATCACAGCTTGCAGAGGTACTTTCATAGCTTAGAAATGAAATTTCACATGGACTTTATGTGACCTTTTAAATATCTGTCCTGTCATTGCCAAAAAGACCTATCCAGAAAAATGCACGTAGTAGTAAAATAGTTTAAAAAAATAGTCCAGACTCAGTTGAAGAAGCTTTCCTTACCAGTGGTGAATGTATTTTAAAATTGAATTAAATCCCCTTTACATTAATTTTTTTTTGCTCACTAGTGCTCTTACTATGTTGCCCAGGAAAGTCTCCAACTCTTACACTCATGAGATTCTTCTGCTTAACGATCTAGTAAGCTGTGACCAAGGAACATAATTAAGAGTGACATATATTCCTTTATAGTAAATATTTGTTTTGTGAATAAATATTTGTTTAGAAATGCAACTGGTCATTTACTTTGATAATATGAGTTGCAGCAATAACAAATTCTCTTTATGTTTTCAACGGAATTTTGTGGGTTTCTTATGATTTTTATATTTACAAGTTGTCATTTTCTTGTAGGTATATTATAATGTGTTTATCAATGACCAAACGCCTACAGTGCATGTGTCTTCACCTAGTACAACTGAAAGTAGCTTAAAACAAATATTGAGTAGAAATATGCAGAAAATCCACACTTTTGTTTGTTTGTTTGTTTGTTTGTTTGTTTTAATCAGGAAGATTGAGCCTTTGGACATAAAACTATGCCTATGAATTTTTTTTTCTGATTGCATTTTAGTTGTAAAAACATAATTTCTCTACCTAGTTTGCTGAGTGTTTTCCTATGAAATGGCTGTGGATTTGTGAAGCATATGCTGTCTCTCCCTTTAACTCATGGCATGTAAGTTTTCCAGGTGTGTAGTGCAACATATTTTAATATTAACACAATGTGCCTTATGTGCCCATTTATTACTTGTTTTGTTTTTCTCCTCTTTAGTTGTGTTTGTTTCAGTAGTATATTTAGAAGACATTTTATTATGTATTCAATTATTAAATAATTATTTGAATTTTATGTATGTGAGTACTTGGCTTTCAAGAATATTTTTTAATACCTGCCATTTTGTACCACTTAATGGCCAGAAAGTGATGTAGGATCCACAGCCGTAAAGCTGCAGACCTTTGTTAAGTACTATCTAGGTAGTAGGAATCAAACTATTATACTTTGGAAGATCAGCC
Organism: Onychomys torridus; assembly: GCF_903995425.1. Classification (NCBI taxonomy): domain Eukaryota; kingdom Metazoa; phylum Chordata; class Mammalia; order Rodentia; family Cricetidae; genus Onychomys; species Onychomys torridus. The sequence goes on from NW_023411189.1 coordinate 408,448, forward strand.
ACTGTTCTTAACTGTTGATCCATCTATCCAAACCTCCTCAATATTTTTAATTCATATTTGTCTGAAATTTTTGTAAGTGTTACATAGTTTGATTGAAACCCTTTAATTTATGTTTTGTCCATTCTTTTTAAAAATATTATTATTATTATTATTATTATTATTATTATTATATTTATTATAATTCTAAAAATTTAAAAACCTCTGTTCAACAGGAAGTTAATCCACAATACCACCACATGACCTTGAATGGAGACAAGGGCAGATGAGTTTCAATGCAGATATCCTTCATGGATCTCAATCTGGATTCCTGAACAGAAAACAAGTGAGTGGTTCATGGAGGAGGAGTTTGAAATAATAAAGAGAGAAGTAGAAATTCTATAAATACAGTACTCATATATGAAATTACAATAAAATAAATGAAACATATCATATAGACTTCAGGATGCTAAGGACACAGAGTTCATTTTAAATTGTACAGTAACTTGATAATTCTGCCATCTTTGTTCTATTGGCATTTTTTTAACTAGGGGAGAAGTTTAATTTTAATAAATAAATAATCACCATATGATCCAGCTAGACCAATCCTATATGTATCCCCAAAAGAAAGGAAATCAGAATACATGGAAAAAAAAAAATGTACATGTTCATTGTAACAATATTCACTATAGCCAAACAATGGAATCGGAATAAGTACTCATCCTCAGATGAACAGGTCAGGAAAATAAGTTTTGGTGCCTGTCCTGGATCTCACTCTGTAGACCAGGCTACTCACAGAGATCTGCCTGGCTTTGCCTCCTGAGTGCTAAGATCAAAGGCATGAGCCACCTCCAGCCGGCTCTAGTAAGATGTTTTTTTACAAAGACAATCAATAAGCTGTAGATTATTAAACAAAACCTCAGTACCCGAGATTGACCAAGGAGATCTTTTTTAAATTTATTTTTATTTTTTTAAATTTTACTTATCAGCCATGGGTTCCCCTGTCCTTCCCCCTCCCACCCCCGACCCCACCTTCCCCCATGGCCCCCCCCATTCCCATCTCCTCCAGGGCCAAGACTCCCCTGGGGATTCATTTAAACCTGATGGATTCAGTCCAGGCAGGTCCAGTCCCCTCCTTCCAGGCATTTTAATTTATTTTACTAATATTCTTCTACACTTATCAATATAACCCATTTATTTCTGTAGTCTATCTCAGGATTATAGACAGTTGGAGTCTATAATGCATATTTCAAAAATGCTGACCTTGTATTTATTGCAATATATCTTTTTTTTTTTACAATGTGTTCTTATATGTAAGTTATCAAGATAGGGGAAATGAATTAGTTTATGATCTGCATACTGGGGAGCAGGACTAGTATTCAGACCACTTGAATCTGCATATAAATAAAAAGAACAAAAATTCAGTATGGTATTTGTTTATCTGTAATCCCAGTATGGGATAGCAAGTCTCTATATATCTTTGATATATGAATTTAATGAATATACTATCTCAAAAAATAAGTTGAAGATCAGATTAGGAAGATATGTGAGGAAGTTTGCCTCTTGCCTCTACATTCTTGTGCACACACTTCACATCCATAACACATGAACCAATAAATATACATCTACATTAAAACATATGATATATAAAGTCCCCCCATTTTGAGACAAGGACCGATTATATTGGCTGGAATGGACTGATGACTCCCATGTAGAGCAGGCAGGCTTCAGTCACAGAGTTACACCTGAGTCTGACCATTTGTCCTAGGATTAAAGACATGTACCATTAAGACTCTCTTAATTTTTTAGCACTAAACTTTATTCCATCCAAGTATTTTTTAACCATACAACATTTAGAGGGTATCTTGGCTGTAAATACTTTGAATACAGAAAACATGTCTCAAACTCTGAACCTTTATTCTTGATTTCTGGTTGTTAGGTCAATGTTGGCTATTTTGGCCTCCCTTATAAATTTTACATACTATGGACAATAGGATCAATATTAAAATATCAAAGCTTTGAAATGGTATGATCCTAATATTTAGTAGTTTTAGGGATTTTGGAATTCTTCACAATCGTGAGATTATAATCAATGAATCTGAAAATTTTAAATGTCTGTAACTGTTATCCACCTCTGCTAACAATTCAACTGTTATAAAGTCTCTAGTATAAACTTCTATTTTATCATTGTGGTGTTAGTACTAAAATAAATTTTCACAGTATAGAATTCCTAATGAATCTCTGCTATCTGAATGAAATTTATAAATGAAATTAAACTTATTTGCCATCTGAACAATGGAAAGATTTATATAGATGATCAATTCAAGAAAGGGATTTTCATAAGCAATTCAAATTCCAACTAAAGTAATACAACTATAGTACAAAACACAGATATGAGTAAGAAACATTTGAAAAAGTATATTCTTAGCATAAGGGAATATTATCTATAAATAGAAGAAAATTGAATTTTAAAATATAGAACATGAAAGTTTTGTAAAGAAGTCAGATATAGCTAATTGTATGTCATCTCAAACATTAAGCATTTATTTGGAATTTTATTATATTTATTCTTACACTATAAGAGAGTACTTCATAATTTATTGTGTTTTCACATAGAAAATATTACCTTTCTTCCATATGTCTTATTTTTGTTTTCTTGGAAGAATTTCATGATTTCCTTTACATAATTTCTCTTTAGATACTGTTCAGTTCAATTTTTGAAAATTTAGGTGCATATTTACTCTTGTGTTTGTAGTTTAAAATATACATAAGATAAGTTTATTCCTGTGTTGTTCTTTTAATATGTCATGTACTTCTGATACAGAGTCTCACTGTGTGAGACCCTACCAGGGTCTCAAACTCATCACTAAAGCCATGCTTCTCTCAGGACCATGTGAAGCTCCCAAGGGATTCAGGCCATCAGATTCTGATGAGGGTATTGCATAACCACCTTCTTTTCCATTTTCAACTTTCACTTACATTGCTTGATAAAATTCAGTTGAAAATTATATTTTCTCATTTACTACAAATTTGTTTAATTATCTTTATGTCAAACCATACACTTATAACTCATGGTGTTCTTTGCATAAATTTATGTCCTCACAAAACTTGTAAATTACATTCTTTACCTTAAGCATCACATATTTAAGATAGATAATGTTTAGTATTCATGTCCTCTAGTAACTTCCCTGAGGATACATTGTCCAATGAAAGTGCTGATAGAAGATATTATTGGATTATCTTTAAAATTACAGATATACTGATGCATTTTGTATCTTCATATCTGGTATTTTTAATTAAGTTTTTGAACTATCTTCTCTTTAACTAATATATTAGTTTTTATTCAAATCATGAAGGTCACTAGGGATTCTGAAAAACTTTTCTCTGTACTTTGAGATGATCATGTTGGTTTTATCATTTATTAATTTAGTACACTGCATGCACTGTTTATGAAAGTTAAAGTAATCCTTCATATTTAAGTCACATTTATCTGGTCCTTGAACAAAATAATCCTACATATTGTATTATTTAGTTTGTGTTACATTGTACATGTTTAAAATTGTTTTACATTTTATTCTTTCAATATTATGTGATTACATTCTGTCTTCTCCTTCATCTATTCCAGATTCTTCTCACTTCCCTATCAACTAAACTTCAAATTCTCTTAAATGTGAGCTATTTATCTCAATCTCTCTCCCACCTCCCTCTCTTTCCTTTTCTCTACCAACCCCCAGAAAAAAATAACAAAGCAAGAATCAAAACAGCCAAACAAAAAAACCAATATGGCCATATAGATATTGCTTTATTGGTATATGTGTGTATGTATGTATGTATGTATATGGATATATATGGTATATATGTTTATATGGTATATATGCATACATGTATGTGATATATATATATATATACATACATATATGTGATGTATATGCACACATATAAAACATACACATATATAATTACTGAAACAAGATTCAGAAATAACTAAGCTTTAAATACCCTTCCTTATACCTATAGAAAAATTCAGCTCTCATTCTCATTAAAAAAAACCTGTTTAGTTCGCCAGACAGAGCCCATTACAGAATTCCACAACTGTTCAAAATGCAAAGAACAATTGACAGTGACTTATTCCAAAGAAGTGTCACTGGATATATGTATATATCCACTCTACAAAATATCCTCAAGGTACAGGTGTTGTTTGTCATCACAAAACAGACTCCATCTATGTTTCATGGTTTATTTCTGTAGGTATACGGATGTATATTTAAAACTTAGGAATTAAACTGTTTCTGAAAATTGATAGAGAAAGTTTGTCTTCCAGAGTCCATGATGTCCACAGGCATGGGTACTTGGCTAGGTTTACAGCTTAAGAACAAATTCTCTACTTCGAATTATTTACCAGTGATATCACAAATATTCATGTGTGGCTTTGTGATATCAGCTCACTAATATGCTAATAAGAGTTCAGATATTGGAAATGATGACACTAGTGAAAGTTGATGGATGTTTATATTGAAATTTTGTAGCAATGTTATCATCAATATTACATGAATGTATGTAGTTGAAGAAATACAACCCTGCCAGATATAGGAGACTCTTTCTACTTGGCAAATTCCAGTCCGGGGAGATATACTTCCTCAAAGGAGGCAGAAATAGAAGACACTTGAATCAAAAGATTATATGATGGATATTCCAGTACAGTTGGACACACAGGCTACCAATACCTGGTGGTGCATGCAAAATTTTTCTCCCAGATCACACAAGTAAAAATCCTAGTATAGCAATTAGAAAGACTCATGAATCTTACCTTTATCTTTATAGCTATTGACAATTGATATGTTTACGGAGGCCACGTTTCATCAGGGATTCATTCCCTAGGAGGCTAACCATGTTCCAGTACTTATTTCCAAAACCCTGCACACATAGGTCCTTAAATGAACTCCCTTTGTAGTAAAGTGAAATAAAACACATCATAATCCTGTACCTCTTATCATAAGAAACTCTAAATTATAAATTATTGGATAGTAGGTTGTACATGAGTCAGAACTGTTGTGTGGAATATATATATATATATATATACACACACACACGTATGTATGTATATGTATGTATGTATATGTGTATGTATATGCATGTATATATGTGTATGTATATATATATATGTATATGCATGTACATGTATGTGTATGTATGTATGTATGTATGTATGTATGTATGTGTGTATGTATGTATATATGAGTCCTCTGTTTTTCTCTTATTCCAGTAAATGTGTGCACTTGGAAGTCAAGGTCTTAATCAAGACAGCCCAGACAGAAATGGAGGCCTTCCTCTAGAAGTCCATGATAGAGTCCAAAGCAGCCAGATACATGCTCAACTCCTATGTACCACTAGATGATTTTGCCTGTTGTCAGTTGCAGCAAAACTCATGGTATATTGCATTTTCCCCATCTTTCTCTTTTCACTTTCCCTATTTATAGTGCAGTGTAATGGGATGGGGTAAGTTCGAAGAAATAGCAGCTCTGATAGAGATAACCTGGTTTGTAGCTGGTTTTGATTTCCCTTGGTAGGATTTAGATCTTTCTCATGATTGGTCCTAAATCTGTTCTTTATTTCCATGTACATACTCAGCCAAACTGAGACATCAGGAAGCAATCTAAGTTCTTGTGAAGAACCTCAAAGAACCCAGACTGATGCTAGGACAGAAGATTACACTCTGCAAATTGACAGCGGGCCTCAGTTGCTGAGGACAACACCCTCACACCCTGCAGAACATGGAGCAGTCAAGCTAGTGCCTGCTTGGAGCCTTCACACCTGCATTCTAGTCTCTTTGGTATGGGAAGGTACTCTGCATGCTACTAAAAGAAAGACATGGAAACCAAACTAGCCACAAAATCTTTACACTGCAACATGTCCTCACTGCAAGATGTGCTGTGGCAATGGTCAGGCAGAACTTGTGGGAGTGGCCAAACAATGTTGGATTTAATTTGGGGGCAACTCTAGGAGTAGGAACCCTTGCCTGTCACTGCTTGGATTGTCAGGAACCAGACACTGGATAGCCTAGAGTCCTAGGCTAGAACTAAATATGACTTGTCTAAAAAATGAATTGGTTTCTAATGATGTTCTGCTATATTCATAGATGTGTGTCTTGTCCACTCATCATTAGAGAGGCTTCCTACAGCAGCATATGGGAATGGGTGCAAATACCCATGGCCAGACATTATTCAGAGAGAGAATCTAAATTGGAGGTCTCCATTGGCTCCTTGTCCTCTAAGCCTGGTGAATCCCATGAATACGGGGCAGGAACATTGCAGGATTCAGAGGGGTTGGAGGACAGCAGAGAACAAGGCCAACTGAATCAACTGAGCAGCATGCATATGGGCTCACAGAGATGTAAGTGACAAACATGGGGCCTGCATTGTCTGCACCAGGTCCTCTGCATATATTTTGTGACTGTTAGCTTGGTATTTTTGTGGGTCTCATCACTGTGGGAACATGTGCATCTTTGACTCTTTTGTATCTTCTTGTGACTCTTTGCCTCTTGTGGGATTGCCTTGTCCATCTTCAGTGTGAGGGCCTTTGCCTTGACTTAGTGCATTTTGTTTTGTCATATTTGGTTGTTGTCTCTTAGGGAACTGTTCTTTTCTGAAGGGAAACAAGTGAGAGTGTGTCCAGGAAAGAGGGGAGGTGGTGAGAAGTTGGGAAGAGTGTAGAGGGGGAATTGTGTTTGGGATGTATTGTATGAAAAAATAATCTATTTTCAATTAAAAAAAGATATTGTATTCCCATAAAGAATGTGAACATGCTCTAAACAAATTTCCTCTCACATCTCCAAGGACATGGCTTGTGACTTCTGCTTTCAAGCTGATGACAAACTTACTCAGATTCCTGTCAGAAAGTGAGGACTTCCCTGATTCTAGGAAAATGCTAAATCACCTGATAGGGAGTTCCAGTGTTCTGAATAGAGTATAGCCAGCTAGCTCTTAATGGCAGCATCCTGCCCTCTGCTGGATATGACTAAGAAAATGAGTCAATATTACCTTATAAAGAATTTATTAAATCAATTATGTTTTCTTAAAAATAAATACTTGCTTGAAGGATGATAGGGTTTCAATTAACTATATATATTCCTTACATGTTATCTTCATTTTCAGAGGATTTACAAGTATCTGAAACAAACATCTCTATGCCTCCAATACACCCTCCCTGCATAGTAAATGCTCTATACCACCATTTCTACAGAAATGTAAACAATTAAAATGGAAACCTCTAATAGTTTTAAAGTAATCACATAGTGTTTTGACATAGTAGGAGAAAATCCCAGGAGAGCCTGGGTTGATTAACTAATTCTCCAAGGTGCTAAAGCTCTCCCAGATTCAGCCTGTCTGGCATAAGAGTGCAGCTGCCTTAAAAGGCTTCTTGGGGCCACAGGAAATATATTAGAATATCTTTATGCACAAGGCAAGTGTAAAGTTTACACCTACCCACAATGCATTGTTCACACATTGTGCAAAGTGCTTCATGTGGGAAACATTATGTAATTATTGAAATCCTGAAATTCAGTTTGGATAAACAGAGGCTCAGATGCTATTATTAAAAACAAAACAAAACAAAACAAAACAAATTATTTCCTTGGGGTCACCCACTACTTCTGGCTCTGTTATAAAATTTCTCTCTCTTTTTCAACATAGGCTTGAGGGGAGGGATTTGATGAATATATAGTTTAGGATCTAGTACTCCATGTCTCTTATTTTCTATTCATATCCAATCTTAGTATCTCTTTGTTATTTCCTATCTAGTGTAAGAAGAAGCCTTTCTGATGAAAGTGATGCACACATCTGCACATATAGCAATGTTCCAGTAGACTCATTTTATTTCTATGTTCTCTTATCTGAATAAGTGCAGGAAGGTTTTGCATAGTCATGTGATCCATCAAGTCACAGGTTGTTGACTACTTTAGCAGTGTGAGGTATGGCTTCCATTTCATGGAGTTGATCATAATTCTAATTAAAAGTATTAATTACTCCCATAATATTTATGCCATCTTGGAAACAGCATATCTTCAAGACTGCTCACTATTTTGTGTTGTATTATGTAGCTCATATATTGAAGATTTCTTTTTTCTTCCAGTTATATGCAGCATTCATTCCTATCTTATTAAATGTAGTCAGTAGCAATGAAACTTCTAATTGGTCAGAAGGTTAATTTGGGCTCTTTGATGACCCAAGTGAATTGTATCTTCAGCAACAGGGTCTTACCATTAGGTTGTTGATATTTAACCATAGATTAGAAAGTGGTGTGTTATACCTGAGTAGGGGACTATAGCATACCTGTGGCCAACAACTCAACAAAATAACTCATTACTGGCACCAGAGTTATCCCTGATATGACTTCATGGCATGTGATATGTAACTGGTAGAAATGACAATCTCTCTCCAAATATAGGATGATTCCATTTCAGTTTCTTTCATATGTGTTAGTGTGTGCAAGCTTATTGTGATTTAGTTGATAGTTTCATACATGAGTACTATATTTACATTATTTCCACAATTTTTCCCATCACTTTCTCATAATGTCTGATCTATTTCTCTTACATACAGAAAATATGTATATCTTTTTCATGCTGTGTACATTATGTGGCTAATATATGAAAAAATGTTTAGTGCTGACTTCTTGCTTTTGAATAGCCTATGGGGGCACCAATGATACAGTGAAAAGTTCAGATGTAGCTTTGACCACTAAGCCACTAATACCCTAATAAGGGCCAACATTTCACAAATTATGACACTTGAAAAAGTTGGTAAAGCCATGGTTTTACTTTGAGGTTTTATAGTAGTGTTAGCTACAAGGTTTACATAAACACATAATAATGGTTTGGAGTGAAAAGAATAAAAATATGAATGACATAGGGAATTCTCTCTAAGACCTTAATACAGTAAGAAATTCTTAAATGGAACTTAATGGAAAATAGAGAAACAAAGATGAGGATTTTGACTGAATTTTATGATGAAACATACAGGAGAGTCCTCTGTGTTGCTTTTGTTAGATTTTATGTGTGAGGATCAAAGAAGAACAGCATGGATACCTGCCCATTTCTAAGGTTTCAGTCAAGTATTCATTAAACAAAAGGTTGAAACTGGAAAAACATAGAGGACAGGATCAGAGATAGGCAGAAGAAGAATAGATGATTACATAAAGTGAACCCTAGTGTAGTCCTTGAATACATTATTGTTTTCTGTTTTAATTTTAAGGTTACAATATGCAGAGATAGATAGATGACTCCATCTATAACATGCTTGCTTGGTAAAATGAGCCCCTCAGATTTAGTTCTGGAATTCTCATATTTAAAAACAGGTATATTTGTATTAGTATGCAACCCCAGGCCATGAGGGAGAGAGGTGGTAGCAGTAAGATCTCTGAATTTTAGTGGCCAACTAGGCTAGACTTTTGGTAATTCCCAGTTCTGGAAGAGATACTGTCTCCATCAGCCAGTAGTAATATACATCCATATTAAACCAGCATCGGAAGCACAGTTGCACTCATGAATTCCCAAAAGCTTACATGCAAAATCCCAATATGGCTAAAGAGAAGACTCAAGAATTCCAACCCTTATCAGATGGCTGTTAACATTTAATGAGCTAATGGAAGGAAAAGGTTCATATATTCTTTGGGTGACTTCCACTAAGTGCTCCCTGTGTTCAATGAATGGCCCCATATTCATACACACACAGATGCCTTGAATGAATTCAGTTGTTAATAAAGAGAAAGTATATGAACTTCAGATGGAATAGTTATAGTGGTGATTGAATAGGAATAATAGCATAGGGAATGGACAGCATTTTTTCAAACACAAAATATTCCTACATTAATAATGAAGAAAATATTTTATGACTATAAATTCACCCAAGAAACAAAAATGAAGGCAACCGGAATGTAGACATGTGAGCAACACCACATATGACTCACACAAAAATGCAGACTTATTGAGAATATACACATATTTTAAGCATTAGTTTTCTAAATAAATACAACTTAAATTATTTATTTATCATTATGACATGAAGATACTGTATGCAGATTGGGTATATTTGGAGCAGGGCTTGAAATTAACTTTTTTCACTATCCAAGCATTATTTTGGTTTTCAGATGATAATATGATTACATTTTACCCTTTTCCTCTCTACATACTTCCCTGTATATAAATCCATGAGGACTTTCAAATCCGTGGACTTTTTCATTAATTGTTATTACATGCTTTGTATAAGTATATAGATAAAGACTTAATATATTCCGCTATATCTGTAGAAGATACTTTAGTCATAGTAGTTACTTCAGTTTTAATGCCCTTTTTAACACTTTGGTCAACAATATCGATAACAATAATGTACAAGTAAAATTGCTGTTCTTTGGTATGGTTGTTTTTGTATAAATATTATTTTAGATTTTTTAAGACAAAAATTGACATATATATATAAAGAAAGAAAAAAAAAAGCACTTTCTACAGAAGTTAGGGATAAGTCAGGGAACCTTAGGAAATCTTAAGTGCAAACTTATAATAACATACCAGAAGTTTATGGACTTGTAGCTGTATTTTCATTATAAACAGTTCAGTCTGTTCATTTTTACTAAGGAATCTGTGATTGCTCTGGTGCTTATCCTCACTCACAGACTTCCATTTAAGACTGATGATGATGTTAACAGTTAAATTCCACATGACACTGAACATTCATAAACAAGTGCATCAAGCAAGATGCAGGGACCTTTTCCAGAAGTCCACAATTCCTGCAATGTATAGAGGGTATTCCAATATAGACTTGGTCACATTTTGGGTCTGGTAAATAACAATATACCTGTCCATTATCCCCCAAAGTAATTTTATCGAGCATGCACTACAGCTAATAACATCAGAAACAATTCTGTGTATACTCCATAACATCAATGTGGTTGCAATACTAGCCCTTGGTATTTTTATGGTTATTGTAAAGTTTGCCTTGGTTAGGAGTGAAGTGACCAGTGTAAAGTATTGCTATTTCTGAGCTTGTGTCCATGTAAGCCCTGAGTTCATTAGTTTTATGTTACATTTTCTCCCAGCATACCTTAATTCTTCAAAAAGCTAGCATCATATCTCACAATTATCTGGTTTGTACACTCCCTAATTTAACTCTAAATCCTGTGCTACATTTCACACAACGTGAGAATGCAACATATAATATTTCCAGTGGTATATTAAGTAGAATGGTATGTCTACCTTAGTATGTCTGCTAGATTATATTTGAGTAAAACTGAAATATTGTACATTTTTGTTTTTTTGCATATTTCTTTAGATACTTTGGAGAAATTTCTATACATTGAATATACTTGTTTAATTAAGTCATACCCCTGAAAACTTTAAAGTGGTATTTTACAGGTTCTGGACAGTAGATGATCATAAATAGTGTAATTTGAAAGTTTGTTACTCCATTGATTATCTTTCTACAACCTATATTTTCTCAATTTGTTTCTGTTGTTGCTGATGCTTTTCCTCTTTGTGTTAGTATGTGGTGGCTGAAATTTGATGGGTAGGATTTTATTGTTGTTTAGACATGGTTGAGAATGAGGGGGAGTTCAATAATCCAGGGAAAACATGTTTTTCTGATGGAGTACATCAATTTTGCCTGAAACCTCAATGCATTTATTTCACACATATGCATTAAGAAGGCAGTTTATTGTATACAGCTGAAGGGGGCAGGTTTAGTTAATCAAGGAAGGAAGGCTCTGTAGGCGAACATTTTTCAGGCAGCTGTTATCCTGGGAGGAGGAGCTATGGTTGTCCATTTCTATATATACCATTAACACTCAGACTCTCACCATTGTAATTCATATTGAGCTTCACCTGATGAAGTCCTTTTGAATCCCCTAAGTGTGAGGATTCTTTGGGTTTGTTGACATGGTCTTACATGACAAACAAAACACATTAACTCAGATCTTTACTGTGACTCCACAAATGATTTTTTAAAACTTTAAATGATTTTATGTATTGTGATTGTTTTATGAGATATGAGTCACTGTATTAGTACACATTTATAATTGTGTACATTGTGCAGTTGTGAACACACTTGTAAACAGGGGTCTTCAGATTATGTCAGTGTCAGGCTGTCTTTTTATATTGCTCTCCACATTAATTTTGTGAAATTGAATTGCTCTCTGACATTAAGTTAATTATGTTGTGTAGAAAAGCAGTGCAATAACCACTGAAGGAATTTTTAAGTCTCCCCAAATGCTAGAATACAATCTTTCACTACCTTATGTTTGACTTTTTATTCTCCATATCACCTTTATGTTTTACTTCCATTTCATTCACATGCCTATGGAAACATACGTTACTTTCTGTATTCAATCTTTGACTATTTTAAGTATTAAAATCATATATATGATATAATTATGATGTATAACATATATTATTAAATATATGTTTACTAAAATATTTGAATTAATTCTTAAAATACTTCATTTATTAACCAGTGAATTGATCCTGACTGGACGTGCATCAAACCTGATGAACAACAAAATGAACGTGAAAGATGACCCTGTCCTGTTGATGGTTAAATTCAGTCCTCAACCTTACCCATGATCCACATCTGCCTTGAAAAACAGAAAGACTGTGAGTAAATGCTTTGACCATGAAGTCACAGAGAGAATTTGTTTTGCACAGTCAAGAGGTAGTACAGATGGCAGTACTACTCAGTAGGTATCATGTTTAACAACCAAGCTATAGGAAATAATGGCACTAAAGAAAAGTAGTTAAAAGTAGAAGTAGCTGACATTGTATTTCTACAACTCACTTTGGAAGACTGGCCACAGCACTCAAATTTTCAAAGATAAATGAACAAACAAACAAACAAATGAAAACTCTCTATATTATTTAGGGTTTCTAAAGGAACAAAATTGATAAAAAGTATCATAATAGTATCTCATTCTACCAATCAATCTAAATATTATCTTTCATTTTTTGATGGAACTTATTGTCTCACATATGAGAGGATATCAATCTTTTATGAATGTATATCATATCTGTAGCTCCTCAACAATAAATTGTAATTTTACCACTCAAATTCCTCCCTCAATCTTAATTCATGTTTTTTTGTGAATTCACTTTGAAATTGCCATGCCAAGCAAAGAAGACAGTAATTCATTCCACGTCTCCAAATTTTCTATTTCTTATATCCTCCTCACATTGCTCTTCCTAGTTTTTCTCTCCTTCTGTCTCTCTTTATGTTATTCTGTCTCTGTCTCTGTCTCTACCTCTCTCTCTTGCTTGCTCACTTGTTGTTTGATTTAGATATTCCAGCATTGGTAGAGGGAAGGAGACTGTCAGAGACATAGGTGGACACGGAATACATAAGTAAGCTTGCTGACGTTGGGGATTTCTATTCCTAGAAGAGCTTCAAGGAGAAATGAGGAAAGGCCCATGGGAGATTTCTAGACAAGAATAAGGGAAATAGGAAGACCTGGGGGCCTTTTGAAACATCTAGAACCCAAAGCTCACCTAGAGTTAAGGTCAATTTACTCATAAGTAATATTAAAAAGCATTGCTAAGTTTTCTTTCTATAAGACTAAATTTTCTAGTTTTTTCTGGAAATTATTAACTCAGCAATTATCAAATTGACCAATATCTTCCAGGTTATCACTTAGGACTGTATTGTGTGGACAATGGGAAATTTCTACGTAACTCTGTTTTTTCAGTCAAAAGTAGTCTTAAATTTTTTGATGTTCAGATAATAAATGTAACCAAGTGTGCATTGAGTTCAAGTTGTCCAAGGCCTGAAACTCAATAAGAGCTGGCTTGAGAGAGTTATATGGGATGGTCCTATCCCTGTGTAGAAATCTTTTCAGGGGTGGTGGCCCTGAGAAGATTTACATGTTTGTCCAGAACTAACACAGCTACTAGAAGGTAGTCCCTTTCGTCCGTAGAGATCTCAGGAAGAGAGATAGGAACATATTTCCTCAAAGTGTTATCACCAAAGTGCTAATGTACAGTTGGGCTCCTGTACCTTACTTTCTTGTGTTACCCATATAGGATGTGATGTATGATTTATTAGGGGATTGCATTGTATAGCAGGAACAGGGTCTGATGATCTGGACTGTATGGCAGATAACAGTTATTATCGTTTAGTTGCCCTCTCTATCCATGTGTCCCTTATCCACTAGGGCTCCTTCATTCCCCACTATGTGTGCAAAGAACTCTCCTTCCATTGCCAAAGACATGAGATTTTACAGGTCCCCTTGATGTTGTGAGAGATGGGATGGAGATTCTAAGAAATATAACCCTGTGGCCTAAGGATATGAAGAAAGCTTGACTGGATACTTGAAGCTCAGGGTTCTTTCTGCCATATTAGAAAAGTCAGTCCAAGGGGGAGATTCATTTACTTTGTTGAAAAGGGACTTATCAGTTTGCACATCGTTGTGACTCTAACTCTAAGATGTTTGCAGTTTAGAAGCTCATTTGAATTTGCTGCAGCTCAGAGCCAGGTGCTAGATCTTCTCCTAACAGTAAGAACCAGAAAAATAGAAGGATCAAGCTTCTTGGGTAGGAGTTTGGAAATGTTAGGACACCAGTGTGTTTTAATGCTTATGCTTTCTGTGTAACAACTGCAACCACAAATTTTATGCACATACACTTTTTTTTCCTAGTCTATATCCCATGACACAATCAGTCTAAGCGTGCCACTAACAATAAAACCTAGGCACATATGGAAAACTGTTTACCCATTATTTTTTTGCTTGCTTTCAGAAAAAAAATCAAAAGAATATTTATTCTCAAAAATCAAAAAAAAAGTATTTTTATCTCTAACGCAGACAATAATGATTTGAAATTATTGAAAGTTACCTGAATTGAATAAAGGAGGCATGTTCAGAGCATCCACTACAAGTGACAGTGAGATGCACCAGGTCTGGGTACAGCTAGTCAGTCCCACTCAATCTGAAGAACAAGAAAACATTAAGCACTTTGGATCTAAAAGTCAGACTGCTCTGTTCTGAGATCCTGTACTGATTCTCCTAAATTACTGCTTTGCATAGGTAATAGAGAAGAATACTGAAGCATGCCATCAAGTTTCATTTCTATTCTGTTCCTAATAATATATTTCCAACTTAGACTCCGTCCCTTAGCTTACCTTGAGTTGTAGCTCTATAGCTAGATCTTTGTTACAGCATTGATAAATTACTATTTTCAAAATGGTAAATAGTCCTTGCAGATGTCTATATGTTATTCAATAGATCCCTCATATCATGTGATTCTTGAGTATAGCACCTCTTTTGATAAATTTAGATACCCTCTCTTGGTATGATCTCTCCTTTTGACTTCCACCTTCTCTTTGACTATTTTCTTTACAGGAGTTCATTGATAAAAAAATTGAACACTTTAACTCATGGTTTTGTATTAAATATAATAAGATAATTAGATATTAATATGCAATTCAGTTCTAAAACTCGATAGTTGTGAGCAAAAAACAGTGTCCTGAAGGCAGAACCACCATGTGTTTGTAACTTGATGAGTATGTTTGAAAATTCCAATATGTAGTTTGTTTTTTGATTCTTTTGGTGGCCTGCCACCCAAATCACAAATACATACATAGAGATTTATTCTTACTTATGAGTGCCCGGCCTTAGCTTGGCTTATTTCTAGCCAACTTTTCTAATTTAAATTATCCCATTTCACTTTAATTATGTTTTTCCTCTGGGCTTTTTTCATTTCTTTATTCTAACCACATTTCTTTCCTTTTTACTCCATGGCTGGCTATTTGGTTGTATGTCAGGACCCTGGTGTCCTCCTCTCCTTCTCCTTTTCTTTGTCTCTCTCCTTTTTCTTCTCCTATTTATTCTCTCTGCCTGGCAGCCTCACCTATTTCTCTTTCCTGCTTAGCTATTGGCTTTTCAGATATTTATTAGACAAATCAGGTGTTTTATACAGGCAGAAAAAGTAACACAGCTTTACAGATTTAAGCAAGTACAACATAAATGAATACAACACAACTTTGCATCATTAAACAAATATTACACAGCATAATGAATGTAACATATCTTAAACTAATATTCCAAAACACCAGTAAGCTACATATAACTAGATTCTGTTGTCTGATCTTACATTCAGTGCCAAGAAACACAAGTAATAGGTCTAGGTCATGAAGAGTTAGTAACCTTCTCCCAGGAAGACCTCCAACTTGCTCATGTGAGACCAATACAAGAATGTGACAAGTTCCAAAAGCAAGCCTGTGAGGGAAGGCCTAAATTTCTTTCCATTTGTCTGATAATTCTAATTGTTACCCAGGGATTTTGGCAGGTGACTTACACAGGACTGTCATCTCAGCCACACAACTGACATCTTGCAAAGTTTAGCTGTTCCAGCTGGTGAAAGATCCTCTTAGCTTTTCTCAATGGCTCTGTCCATGCCCACATATGAGAGGGAGCAGAATAATAATACTCTTCCCTGAGTATCCACCCTCCCCTCCTACCTATTTTATGCAACTTTACCTTAATAACATGTCCTCAGAGAGGTAATTTATAAGTATTTCAGGGAAGATTAATGAAGGAACACTCTAAATATGCACCTATGGGAAAGCCATGATATTTTCTGGTGCATCTTTTATGTTGAAGTTCCCACACTCTAGTAAGTAGACCATCAACTATGTTTTGCTTATAAGCCCAGAAACCTAATTTGATAATCAAAGCAAATATTGATGCAATTATAAGTTGGTTTGTTATTTGCCACCCCAGGGTGAAGTTTTAGACAGTCTTTACATTTCTTGCCAAGGGGTGGACATTTAGAAGCACTTGGAGCAATTGGTACATAATGAAAAAAATGTGTATGAGTTTGGGAAGAGAACTGATGTTGTCCTTAAGTTGGAGAATGAGACATGTAACTGTAACAATAGTGATAGACAGGTAGAGTTTGCACTGGAATTTTTTACGTAGTTTTTGACTCTATTCTGCTGTGGGAGAGTCCTGACAGGGGGATGACAGGTACTTAAGACCGTGAGACATATCAATAATGTAGGGCCATGGGGATAGTAGATGTCTCTAGGGCAATTCATTGAACAGCAATATTCTCCTTATGTTATGCAGTAACTGTCTTTATTGATAGGTTGATATTTTGTAACTGCTATGGTGGTCACAATTCAACAAAGAAATATCATGGATAAGTTATAGAGGCAACACTGCTACTGCTATGTATGCTAAGAGATCTGTCCCTGTGCAAGCTGACATCTTTGGGAGAGACTGCTGTAAGTTGGGAATTGAGTGAGAAATGGATACTAGGAAGACAACTGTGACACATGGGTGCATTAGATAAAGAAGAAATTTATGTTTTACCTTTTTAAAAAATTTCTGAGTGGAAAAACTATGAGAGAGATCAGGTTACATATATAATAAAGCACAAAACTCAGTACCACAAACATTGAAACCATAACAGTTATTGACCAGTAAGGAAAGGAATGACCTAGAGCAAAAATGCAACTGATTCTCAAGTTGACATAGAAAATGAGATGTCAATGATCCACAATGTAGACATTATTCCTAATTATAAAGAGTTTCCAGAGACAAGTATAAGCAAAAAATTAAACAATGAATTGCTGGAAGTACAGAAATAATCTTTCACAGACTGACTCTTTTGGCTGTGTAACTTTTGGAGATGAAAGTACCTTTCTAAAACTTCAGGAACAATGAAAATGAACATTATAGCCACACTGCTCACCTTGAGACAAATGCTGTATACACTGAGGTGGTACAAAGACAATCAGTACCTGGTAGACTATTTATATCAACCATTAATGATGTTGGGAATCACTAGAGTAGTTCCTTGTTGAAGACACAGGCAATAGAATTAATAATATAGAAATGATAGAAATGACTGGAAAAACCAGGTAGGAGAAAAGCACTGTATGCTGTCTTGGTCACTGGGGCTAATATTATAGTCTGCAGCAGAGATTTATGAAAGAAATGGATTCTGTTAAGACCTCTAGACTAGTATGGAGATTTGCTCATTTGCTTATTCTTTTAATGACACAGTACATATTTAAAGTTTGAATGCCCTGGAAGTTAAAATGACTAAGTCCACTATGCAAATAGTGTCTATAATGTGGGATACAGTCTAGAGAATATAAGAGAAGGGTCAGTTACAGGAATAGGTGGACCTAAGTTACTAGAAGACAAATGTGGCAAGATCTGGATTGAGCCTGATTTCCAAAGGGGAAAAAAGAAACTGTACTCATGGTATTTATTATAGGAGGCTCTAAAGACTAACAAGAAGTTCATAGAAGACATCCATAACAAATAAATATAGTTGAAGACAAGTCTATATCTATTGTAGCAATTTATCCAATGGTATTTTCCTACTGTGCTACCAAGTTTTCAGCATGAACTGCCAAGTAATATCTACTTTCACTATCATATTATATTACTTAAACATGAGATCAACTTTTGAACAAGTAAGACCAATAAAGTATTCAGGTGGATCTTAAAGGAGGAGAGGCCTTAAGACATTCTTAGTTTGGGGTTATACCAAATTGCTGTAGAAGGTAGCAATAGTTCCACCTATTATGTAAATAGATAGATCCTAGGTATTATGTGTAGGCATCTGCAAGGCCACTCTGCACTAAGATAACAATGACCTATCACCTTCAAGAAGCCAAACTGTATATGCCTGTCATTAAGGGGAAGTTGCCTAAGACAAAAAGAGAGTACGAGGAACAGGAGAGCAGTATGAGCATGTTCCATCAATTTAATCAGTGTGGGAATATGAAGGAGAGTTCCACTAAGAATCTCTAGGGGATATAAATGTACTGGTTCAAGGTTACACTCCTAATCAATATAAAATTTTGGGTATATTCTATCATATCCAAAAGTGATATGTAGATAAAATAATTAATAGAAAAAGATTGTTCTACTATATCTTGCTTATATTTGATGTTAGTGTCTCACTAGTGATGAAGATTCTGTTATAGGCTCAGAGCAGATGAGAACTTTCTTTTTTTGGTATTTATTATATTTGTGTTTTAATTTTACATATCATCCATGGGTTCCCATTTCATCCCCGCTCCCGTTCCCACCCCTACCTTCCCTCCAGGCCCTCCCCTCCATTCCTGTCTCCTCTAGGGCTCCAAGACTCCACTGGGGATTCATTCCAACCTGGTGGATTCAGTACTAGCAGTTCCAATCCCCTCCTTCCAGGCTGATCAAAGTGTCCCTGTATAAGCCCAAGGTTCTAAACACCAGCTCATGCACTAAGGACAAGTCCCAGGCCCATAGCCTGGGTGCCTCCCAACAGTTCAAACTACTAAATTGTCTCACTTATCCAGAGGGCCTGATCCAGCTGGGGGCTCCACAGCCTTTGGTTCATAATTCATGTGCTTCCATTCATTTGGCTATTTGTCCCTGTGCTTTACCAATCTTGGTCTCAACAATTCACACTCTTACAGTCCCTCCTCTTCCTCAACAATTGGACTCCTGCAGCTCCACCTGGGTCCTGGCTGAGAGGATCTCTGCACCCACTTCCATCAGTTATTGGATGAGAGTTCCAGCACGACCATTAGGGTGTTTGGCCATCTGATTACCAGACTAGGTCAGATCAGGCTTTCTCTCAACCATTTCCAGCAGGCTAAAGAGGATGTATCATTGTGGATTTATGGGGACCTCTCCAGCACTCTGCCTATTCCTGTTCTTATGTGGTCATCATTTATCATGGTCTGTTATTCCTTGTTCTACCTTTCTGTTCTTGATCCAGCTGGGATCTCCTGCTCCCCTAGGCTTTCTTTCCCTCAAACCTTGCCCTTCATTACTCCCACTGTCGTCCAGTTTGTTCATGTAGATATCATCCATTTCTCTGTCATTGGGTGGTCCCTGTGTCTTTCCTAGGGTACTATTTTCTAGGTAGCCTCCCTGGAGTTGTGTAGCAGTCTAGTCATCTTTGTTTTACATCTAGTAACCTACTATGAGTTCCCGATGACAACTTTCAAAATGCTTTATCTAGTTTTTCTTCTCTGCACTTCTAGTGTAATTATAGATGGTGGCTCATAAATTGTGTCCATCCTCTGTTTAAAGTTTTTTTTTCATATTTTTCTCCTTTTTATTTATTATATTTGTGTTTTGATTTTACACATCAGCCATGGGTTCCCCTGTCCTCCCCCTCCCACTCCCACCCCCACCTTTCCCTCAGCCCCTCCCCTCCATTCCCATCTCCAAGGCCAAGATTCCCCAGGGAATTCATTTAAACATGTTGGATTAAGTACATGCAGGTCCAGTCCCCTCCTTCCAGGCTGAGTAAAGTTTCCCTGTGTAAGCACAAGGTTCCAGACAACTCATGTACTAAGGATAGGTCTGGGTCCCACTGCCTGGGTGCCTCCCAAACAGTTCAAGCTATTCAATTGTCTCACTTATCCAGAGGGCCTGATCCAGCTGGGGGCTCCACAGCCTTTGGTTCAAAATTCATGTGCTTCCATTCATTTGGCTATTTGTCCCTGTGTTTTACCAATCTTGGTCTCAACAATTCACACTCTTACAGTCCCTCCTCTTTCTCAACAATTGGACTCCTGGAGCTCCACTTGGGGCCTGGCCATGGATCTCTGCATCCACTTCTATCAGTTATTGGATGAGAGTTCCAGCACAACCGTTCGGATGTTTGGCTATCTGATCACCAGACTAGGTCAGATCAGGCTTTCTCTAGACCATTACCAGTAGTCTGCAGTGGATGTATCATTGTGGATTTCTGGGGACCTCTCTAGCACTTTGCTTCTTCCTGTTCTCATGTGGTCTTCATTTACCATGGTCTGTTATTCCTTGTTCTCCCTTTCTGTTCTTGATCCAGCTGGGATCTCCTGTTCGCCTAAGCTTTCTTTCCCTTGAACCTTGCCCTTCATTACTCCCACTGTTGTCCAGGTTGTTCATGTAGATCTCATCCATTTCTCTGTCATTGGATGATCCCTGTGTCTGTTTTCTAGGTAGCCTCCATGGAGGTGTGTAGCAGTCTAGTCACCTTTGTTTTATATTTAGTATCCTAGTATGAGTGAGTACATACCATGTTTGTCTTTCTGAGTCTGGGTTACCTCACTCAGAATGATTTTTTTCTAGATCCATCCATTTGCCTGCAAACCTCATGAAGTCTTTGTTTTTCTCTGCTGAGTAGTACTCCATTGTGTATATGTACCATATTTTCTTTATCCATTCTTCAGTTGAAGGGCATCTAGGTTGTTTCCAGGTTCTGGCTATTACAAACAATGCTGATATGAACATAGCTGAGGAAATGCCCTTGTGGTATGATTGAGTATTCCTTGGGTGTATACCCAAGAGTGCTATAGCTGGGTCTTGGGGGACATGGATTCCTAATTTTCTAAGGAAGCACCACATTGATTTTCAAATTGGCTGTACACGCTTGCATTCCCACCAGCAGTGGAAAAGAGTTCCCCTTGCTCCACATCCTCTCCAGCATAAGCTGTCTTCTGTGTTTTTGATCTTAGCCATTCTGACAGGTGTAAGGTGGTATCTCATAGTCGTTTTCATTTACATTTCCCAGATAATTAGGGATGTTGAGCAATTCCTTAAAAGTCTTTCAGCCATTTGAGCTTCCTTTGTTGAGAATTCTCTGTTTAGTTTTATAGCCCATTTCTTAATTGGACTGTTGAGCATTTTGATGTCTAATTTCTTGAGTTATTTATATATTCTGGATATCAGCCCTCTCTCTGTTGTGGGGTTGGTGAAGACATTTTCCCATTTGGTAGGCTGTAGCTTTGTCTTGTTGACCATGTCCTTTGCTCTACAAGAGCTTTCCAGTTTCAACAGATCCCATTGATTGGTTGTTTCTCTCAGTGTCTGTGATACTGGTGTTACATTTAGAAAGTGATCTCCGGTGCCAATGCATTCAAGATTACTTCCTACTTTCTCTTCCATCAGGTTCAGAGTAACTGGATTTATGTTGAGGTCTTTGATCCACTTGGACTTAAGTGTTGTGCACGGTCACAAATATGGATCTATTTGCAGCCTTCTACACATTGACATCCAGTTATGCCAGCACCATTTGTTGCTCGTGTGCTAGTTTTTATTTTTTAATGCAGATCCCATAATATTAATTATCCAGAATTTTCAGTATTCATGTCCTAATGATTGAGTTATTTTAAAAAATGCTTAAGATTTCAATAAGCTGCTATAGCTGAGAATTTTCAAATATTTATAAACAGCAAATCACTCATACTCTTGCAGAAAGTGGAGATTGAAAGAAGAGATGATCTCAAGAGATCGATGAAGGTATTAAATAATCCTATATTCTGAAGCAGATAGCTGTCATCTTGTGGCAATCATCTGTTTCAGCTGGAAAACAAATATCCTATCTGGGCTTCTGGATTGTTTACATCCCCTCCTTAAATGACAGGAAGCATCAGAAGACCCTCCCTTGAGTATCCACATTATCTTAAAAGTTGTTCTATGCAACTCTACACTGACTAAATGTAGCCATTGGAGAAGCTGAGAGTATGTAGTCTAAATATATAGTAGAATCTAGTAGAGATTGTCTCCATTATTGGATCTATGTATGAGAGATCCATTTTTGTGGTTGGGTAAAGACTTTCTGGTTTAGCTTTAGTGTCAGAGCACATACAGCACAGAAACAGCCAGTCCACAATGCTCTTTAAATTAGCCCATTGGCTCTTTAAATAATTCCATTGGCTCACTAGAGAAAATTCTGATGGAATTAAATGTTAGCTTGTATGGTGGAGGGAAGGAGAAGAGTTAAAATATATTTTTAACAATTCCCCTTATTTTTTGAGGTTATAATGTAATTAAATTTCTCCTTCCATTTCCTCCCCACATTTCTGCATTATATCTTCAGGAGAATCAGAATGGGTGACCACAACCACAGAATATCAATGTAGACAGAACAAAACATTTTTCGTAAATGTTTACTTATTCATAGTAGAAAATGTTCTCAAAGAATGTGCAAAATTTGAATCTCTGATAAACAAATAGTATTTGTTTGGAGTCGTGTTCCAGCCCACTATCCCTTGAAATGTTTCCTATGTGGGAAAATATAGGCACAGCTATGGGTCCCAAATGTTTTGCCTTTCTAATTGGAAACTAAAATAAAAGTGAAAGTGTATGTTTACCTACATTTTCAGGCACATACAAAGTTACTGCAATTTTCCAAGCAAAGAATGACCTCAAATGTAAGTGTGAAGGATTTCAGTTTAGTCACAATTAAAAGTTGCTATTTATACCATCATTATTTCCTTGATCTTGTGTGTTGTCAATAATATGACTTTCAGACATGTACAGAATCACATATGTAAGAATCAACATTTCTACTACAGGCCAGCACTGTTGCCAAGGCATGACCCAATAAATAAGATTAATGTTGTAATTTCTATACTGATTATAAGGAGGAAGTGTCTTGTTGTCTGGGGGTGGGAATATTTGAGGTCCCTGAAAAAAATTTGGATAATGCTCAAGTCCTCAGAGAGCTATCAGTAACTTTCATTGTCCAGTCTCTGTGCAACAGGAAAGCACAAGGCTTAGCTGCAGCCCTGGCTAGAATAGTCTGTGAGGCTGGACCATCTCAGCCAGTAGTCTTGAAGCTTTTCTGGATGCAGAACTCCGAGGAAACTAACAGAGGCACTCTGAGAGGCTGGGTCACCTGGGCTGTTGTTTTCATTGGTTTCTGGTCCCCTTGCTCTGAGAGCATATCAATTTTCACAGGTAACATACATATCTGCATTTACACAAGTATGGACTATGTATGGTACACAAGCCAGGCAAAGATGATTTTTTTGTTTTGTTTTCTGTTTGAGCAGGTAAAATATGCATTAGCTGTCTTGTAGTTTTTAGTAGGTTTACTTCTTTATGTCTGTAGCCAGAATTTTCAGGTGATCTTCCCTGATCAAAACTTATCTCTGTCAACCTTGAAGGAATCCATTATCTTTTCTTTTCTGTGGTAAGAAAAGCATAATCTCTTCCCCAAAACAATACATTTTCTGAATTTCATTTTTAAGGTAAGGCATTCATTAAGTGTCTAGGCTGGCTTAATTGAGGAGTCCTCTCATACAATCCCATGCCTCTCAGTAGCTGTCCTTTTTTTCATCAGCAACTAAAAAATTCAAAGTTAACAAGACATTATATAGGATCTAGACTCTGTGTATTTTCCACTTTTATGTGGCTTATGCTTTTCATATTATTTTATTCTCTTTTTAAACATTTCATCTTATTATTTATATTTTTTTATGACTGTAGCCATTTTCTTTTCTATTTTAAGCCTATGCACATTTAAAACACATTTTACCTTTTTAGAGGTTTAATGTGTCTGGACGTGGCGTTACTAAACGTCTGAAGAATTCTCTGAATACGTGAAACAAATCTTAAACTGCTAAGTCAGCTGCTGGTGTAGCTTACCTTAGCATATAGCAGTGGCCCATGGTGCTGGTGGCTGGCTATAGGCCTCACAGGCAACAACCATGTTTCTGTATACTACCTAGCCTCCCAGAAAGATCACAGTCCTCAGGAAGATGTGTTTGATTCCACATTCCCAACACTTGTTTAAGCCTTCTCAGCCATTATGTAGATATATGTGTCCCATGTTGGGCACCGTTTGTAGATGGATTTTTCTTTGGTCTGCCAGCTCAAAAATGTGACTTGGAGACTTATTATTAATTATGAAAGCTTGACCTATAGCTTAGGCTTGTCACACTAGCACTTATAACTTAAATTAACCCGTTTCTATTCACTTATTTGTTGCCATGTGTTTCATGGCTTTTACCTCTCCCACATGTCTTGATCCCTCTGTGTCTGGTGGCAACTCTACCTTTCTTCCTCTCCTAGTCCTCTCTTTCCCCAGAAGTCATGCCTAACTACCCTCTTCCTTGCTAGCTAATTGCCAGTCAGCACTTTATTAAACCAATCACAGTGACACATCTTCACACAGTATATATATATATATATATATATATATATATATATATATATATATATATGCAAGTTTCTTTGATATATTTGAGAATTTTATCCAGGAGTATTGTATTGCATAATTTCCACCTTTTCTTCTATTCCCAGTCTGTACCATGTCAGCTCTATTTACAATCAAAATGATTACTGCTTTCTATTAATTATTATTGCTACTTATATCTACATATGTGTACATAAGTACTCTGTGTGTGTTTACATTAAGTGTTAAATGTATGCATGTGTGTATGTCCTGCAATGACTTCTTCATTGTGTGTTTATTTTTTATTTTTACATATTTATTATTTTGTGTGTGTGTTTGTTTAGGGCTGAGAACTTGGTATTAAATAGACTATCAGGAGCCTTCTCCAGAGAGGACTGATTTTTACTTACCTGGTATCCACTAATTGCCTGTTGCTTATTCTCTAAAGTCAGGTCTCATGAGAACTTTTCCATCTGCACTAGTGTAATAAACATATGTTAATTGTGCTAATTTTATTTAGGCATGCATGATATTGAAATCTCATGTGTACATCTTCCCTATCCTCTATAGAACATACTTTCCTCATCACAGGCATGCTCTTAGCTTGCATCATTTCACTTTTTCTGCTACTTTTTGCATTGTTCTTTGACTTTTGGCTGTATAGTAAAATTTGAAGATATTTAATTGAAGTTTGACATACCACAATCTGTTGTTCTTTTCATCTTGTCATGATTTTTAATTCAGCAATGGTCTATGCTGCAAAATGAAGGATTTTTTCCTGAGGGTTACATCTAAAATTATCTGTGTATATATGCATAGAAAATTAAAAGAGAGCTAGAAATTATACTGTTTCAGGAAATTGGCAGAAATAGGTTCTTCTCTAGGTTCAATGATTTCACCAGCCATGCATAGTTGTCTAGGTTTACAATATCAGGCACAAAGTCTTTCAGTGACCATGATATAGATCTGTATCACTTATTAGAGATATTGTGAAAAATTCAGATGTGGCTTTGAGCCTCAAGTCACTAATACTTTTGTAGGTGCTATGATATGGAAAATTTTAAGAGCTGAAATAGTTGATAAAATCAGAAAGTTTATCTAGAAGTTTTATAGCAATTTTGGCTGCAGTACACATTAACATAGTATGGTCATATGGAATAGATAGAAGACTTCTCTGAATGACATAAGGAACTCTGTATACCATCTTAATATTGTAAGAAATCATTAAATTGACCTTACTGGAAAGTTGATAAGCAAAATTTAGAATTTTAACTGAAACCTCTCATAGGATACATGGGAGAGGCCTCTGTGCTGTACCTATTTCATTATATGTGTGAGATCAGAGAAGGATAACACAGATATTTGCCAATTTTCAAAGAATACATCCAGTATTCATAAAACAAGAGAGAGTAAGATTTATTCTGTGATACATGCCCTGAGATGCTACCCATATTCCAGTAGATGGTGCAATATCCATTCATGCACAGATGACTTGAATGAACTCAATGTCTACTAAAAAGAGAGGATGTGTAAGAAGTTTAGATGTAATAGTGATAGTGGTGTTATGATTAGAATTCTAGTATAAAGAATATTTAGGATTTTCCAAATATAAAATATTCATGTATTAATAGTGGATAAAATAGGGCTGGAGAGATGGCTCAGCCGTTAAAGGCTAGGCTCACAACCAAAAATAGTGGATAAAATATTTTATGAATATGAATTACATGTGAAGAACAATAATAGAAGTTGTTATAATGTTGCTACCTTTATGCACCACCACATAAAAACATATATCCACACAAAAAACTTACTGAGAATGTTTATATTTTAATCATTTCATTTCTAAAATAAACACCTCTTAAATTTTTTCTAGACCATGATGACACTGTGAGATATTATTTGCTAATGGAATATTTCTGGAGTAAGGGTAGAAAACATTTTCTTTTACAATTGAAACCACTTATTAATGGCACAACACTAGACATTAATATATTATCTAATGTTACAATTTTAACATTTTAGCGCTTGGGGAAACTGACATAGGCAAGTTTGCAAAGAGTCTGGAGCAAGCTAAGATTGGCAGCCCACAGTCAGAAACAGAAGGACCCAGAATTTCTCATACATAGCAAGGATCTCAATCCAAGCAACCAGATACAGGCCCTGCCTCTAGACATTACTGGTTGGTTTAGTCTGCTGTAACCTGGAGCCAAAACCCCAGGTTAATTCCAATTTCCCTATCTTTCTCCTTTCACTTTCTTGGCTTGTGCTGGAATATATAGGGTTCAGAGAGAGACAGATGAAAAAGCAGGCCTGATGGAGCTCTCCCAGGTTACAGCAGGATTTTGACTTCTGCTTTTAGGTTTGATATTTTTCTTCTGAATGTTTTTTTTTTCCTTTTAAAGATTGATTGATTGATTGATTATGTCAAATTTTATTTTTTATACAGATATTTCTGTTTCAATTTAGATATCAGCCATGGGTTCTCCTGTCCTACCCGCTCTGGCAACTGCCCCCTCCCCTGTTTCATCCCAGCCCCTCCCCCCATTCCCATCTCCTCCAGGGCTAAGACTCCCCTTGGGATTCAGCTCAATCTGGTGGATTCAGTACAGGCAAGTCCAGTCCATTCCTTCCAGGCTGAGCAAAGTGTCCCCACATAAGCCCCAGGTTCTGTTGGACCAGGACCTGTCCTTAGTGCATGAGCTGGCTGTTTGGAACCTGAATGGTTCTTAACCCAGTCTCTATTTGAATTCACACAGAGGCAACAAGAGCTAATTTACTTCTCTGTATACAGGTTTTTACCAATCACATTCCTGGTGGATGTTGAGTTTTCAGCTGGTTTCAAGCGCTGTTCAGGACTTTACTACAAGTTGCTCAGCAGAGAATGAGGGCTAATTGCTCTAAGAACTGTAGGAGAAAGAGACAGTGGAAACCCAGCATAGGTAGGGACATGCTGACATTCTGCACCATCCTACTGAGGCACATGCTCCTGATTTCTTTACAAAATATGCTCTTTCATCTAAGAGTACTGTTGGATAATGCTTTTGTACATTGGTTGATAAATAATATGCTGATTGGGCAGTAGTCAAGCGGGAAGTACAGATGGTATAAGTAGAAAAGGAGAATTCTGGGAAGAAGGCTGAATCAGAAGATTCCAGTCTGCTCTCCAGGGAGGGGAATTTAATGGCACACAAGTAAAGCCACAGAACATGTGGCAACATATAGATTTACAAAAATTGGCTGAGTTTGAATGTAAGAGTTAGTCAGTGGTTGGTCTGAACTAATGGCTGAGCAATTTTAATTAATATAATACTCTGTGTGTTTACTTGGGTCTGGGTGGCTGTGGACTGAGTGAACACAGGAATACTTCAACTATGTGAGAGCACTAAATTTGATCATAACACTGTTATTCCTGCCTCAGCCTTAGATTCCTCCATTGTCTTCAGGGGGAAATTCACTTTAGCTTTCAATATCTGACAGAGAACAGAGATGCTGTTAGTTACACTTGCTTGGGGCAGAGGTTGTGATACTATTTGTTCTGAATTGAAACATTCCCCTTGGTGGAAAAAGTTTTCATTGTTTCAGATGGATTCTTTAATATATGTGGTACAGGAGACTCATACATTTGCTACTTTGAGGCAGCTTCATTCATTTGTTTCATTTATATGAATAGTAAATGATTAATCAGGAGGGGGTGACTGTTCAGATTCTTTTATTAATGTCCTGGATGAGTGGACTTCTCTCTTTATGTCACTGTAGAAAAAGGCAAACAGAAGGAAAGTATATCTAGTTCATATAAAATATCTATTTCTTGTCTTAGTACATACATTATATTTTCATGAGAATTCAAGATCTGAATGTCCAGAGACTTGTTGTAGAGACATCTGTCTCCATAGTTAATGTAAAGCCCAAGCCAATTCTCACATATCATGAAGCAAGA
This sequence comes from Onychomys torridus, assembly GCF_903995425.1. Lineage (NCBI taxonomy): Eukaryota > Metazoa > Chordata > Mammalia > Rodentia > Cricetidae > Onychomys > Onychomys torridus. The sequence goes on from NW_023411189.1 coordinate 437,289, forward strand.
CAGGAGGCTGTGGCAGCACTCCAAGGTACCCCCAAGAACTTGAATATACTTAGCGAACATTTATTCTGATTATGGTTTCATCTCCATCTACTTTTCCAAGTTCCTCTCTAATTTTTCTCTCATTCAGATTCACTCCCTTTCTACCTCTCATTAGAAAAAAAATGTTTCTAAGAGATAATAATAAAATATATCAAAATGAAATATAATAAAATAAAATAAAACTATCACATTTAGGTTGGGCAAGAAAAACAAACCAAAGAAAAAGAGTCTAAGAGAAGGCACAAGAATCTGATATCTATGAGTATGCACACTCAGAAATCACAGAAAACACTTACATGGAATCCATGATATATACACTAAAGACTTGGTAATGAGTCATGCTGCCCCTGTACATGCTGCCTCAGTCTCTATAAGTTTCCATGTGCTTTGATCCTGTGGATTAAAAGGGCCTTCTTTATTTGTTATGCTCCATCCCCTCTGGTTTTTACACTCTTTCCACATTTTCTTCCTCAGTGTTCCCTGAGCACCTAGGGAAGGGATATTTATGGAGAAGTCATACTTAAGGGTGAGGGTTCCAAGGTCATTCATTGTTATCATAACATGTAGCTGTTCTCTGTATTTATTCACACTTCCTATAGGAGGAAGCTCCTTTGAAAATGATGGCTGAGCTAGGCATTGATCTATGAGTGTAGAGGAATAGCATTAGGAATCATTTTATCACTACTTTATGTTTTGCTCATATTTTTAGACCAGCACTATTTGGTTGAAGTCTAGGATCTGAGGCTATCCCGTATCTGATTCTTGATTGCCTAATCAGTGTTGATATGGATTATCTGGGTGGGCCTTGATTAAAAAAAGATACTGGTTGGATAGTCTCACAATCATTGTTCCACCATTGCACTAGTGTATCTTGCAGGCAAGATACCAATGTAGATGAAAAGTTTTGTAGCTGGCTTGCTGTTTACATTTATTTTTGGTAGCATGTAGAGTACTTTCCTGTACCAAAGACACTGGAATATATGGGAAAAGGCTCTATGTAGGCACGAGCTCTATATCTCCATCTTTGACAAGTTGTGTAGGTACTATCTTCAACAAAGGAGCTTGGAGCCAGAAGTTTCCCTATGTCCCTCCTGGTCCACAGCTACTCAGACCCAAATAAACACACAGAGGTTTCTATTAATTAAAACTGCTCGGCCATGGTAGACCATGATGGATGAGGACCACATGAGAACAGGAGTGGGCAGAATGCTGGAGAGGTCCCCTGAGGTCCACAGTGATGCATCCTCTGTAGACTGCTGGCAGTGGTCGAGAGAAAGCCTGATCTGACCTAGTCTGGTGATCAGATGGCCAAACACCCTGATGGTCAGGCTGGAACTCTCATTCATCCAGTGACTGATGGAAGTAGATGCAGAGATCCTCAGCCAGGCCCCAGGTGGAGCTCCATGTGTCCAGTTGTTGAGAAGGAGGAGGGACTGTGGGAGCGTGAATTGTTGAGCCCAGGATTGGAAAAAGCATGGGATTAAAGGCCAGATGAACGGAAACACATGAATTGTGAACCAAAGGCTATGGAGACCCCAGCTGGATCAGGCCCTCTGGATAAGTGAGACAGTTGAGTGGCTTGGACTGTTTGGGAGGCATCCAGGCTGTGGGACCTGGACCTGTCCTTAGTGCATGAGCTGGCTGTTTGGAACCTGGGGCTCACACAGGGAGACTTTGCTCAGCCTGGAAGGAGGGGACTGGACCTGCCTGTACTGAATCCACCAAGTTTAAATGAATCCCCAGGGGAGTCTTGGCCCTTAAGGAGATGGGAATGGAGGGGAGGGGATGGGGGAAGGTGGGGTGGGGGCAGGAGGGGGGAGGACAGGGGAACCCATGGCTGATGGGTAAAATTAAAACACAAATATAATAATAAAAAAATAAAATAAAAACTGCTCAGCCTACTACTGACTAGCTGTTACACTTAAACTCAACCCATTTCTGTTAATCTATATGTTGCCATATTTTTTTGTGGCTTTACCTGTGTGTCATTACATGCTGCTCCCTGAATGGTGGGCTGGTGTCTCCTGACTCAGCCTTCCTCTTCCCTGAATTCTCTTTGTCTGCTTATCCCACCTATAATTCCTGCCTGTCTACTGGACAATTAGCATTTTATTTATCACCCAGTCAGAGCAACACCTATTCAAAGCATACAGAACATCCCACAGCACCTGCTTTTTTGTGTCAAATCAAAAAGGAAAGTTTAACTTTATCAGTAAATTTACATATGAGAATAGCTATCAAGCAATAATTATAGTTATAATATTTAGACTACTTTTACTTGGCAAAATTAAAGAAAATATTCTGTCTATCCTACATTTGTAAGTCTAAAATTTCATATCTAATTTATCTTTTATAATAACAAAGGAAAATTTTAATTATAACTATCAAGTCTTCAACTACACCAATGACCTCATAAAAATTCAATATTATCTACGTAAACAGGAAGAGCATTGTAAGGAACTTCTGAAAATCTGGAATGACAGAGGCAGCTGTCTGCCAGGACAGTCATCCAAAGTTCCTCTGTAAAGTTGGGGCCTCCATCCTCAGCCGACAGTCCTAGAGTCTCTCAGCCACTTCTTCCTCTGTCCTGTAGAATGTCTGGCAGTTTATTTTGTGAATCAGGAATTTTAAGGACCATCTCACCTTCCAAAGTTCAGTGGTCACCTTCATATGGGTCCTGCATTTCCAGTTGATACATTTTGTCAAGCAGTCCAGGCAAGAACAGTTTCTTTTCCAAATGGCTATTTTTGCCAAAAAGAAGATAAATTCCATATGGAGTATCTTTGATGCCCATCCTCCTTTCTAAAGTAAATCAGTGCTGCCAAAAGAAGACATGTATCATTGTTCAGGAAAGTTTAAGTTTTTAAAACTTTTAAAATGCCATATTCTGTAGGTCTTTTAAGTGTTTGACAATTACCTAGCTATCTGAAATATTTCTAAGTATACCTAGAAAACTAAGCTAACATGACTAAAAGTTTGATTATCATAGATGATTAACTATTAATCTGTATTTTTTGTGATATGTAGTTAGAGTTTTCCTGCCTGGCCCAGTCAGGACAAATCTCTCTTACCTGCCAGTCTCACAGTCGCTCAGACCCAACCAAGAAAGCACACAGAAACTTACATTGTTTAGAAACTGTATGGCTGTGGCAGGCTTCTTGTTATCTGCTTCTTCTATCTTAAATTAACCCATTTCTGTTAGTCTATACTTTGCCACATGGCTTGTGGCTTACCAGTGTCTTTACATGTTGCTTTTCATGGTGGTGGCTGGCGGTGTCTCCCCCCAGCCTTCTACTTCCCAGAATTCTCTTCTCTCTTGTCCCGCCTATACTTCCTGCCTGGCCACTGGCCAATCAGAACTTTATTTACACAGAGCGATATCCACAGCAGTGATACTTTTCAATTTCAAATGAACTGTACAAACAAAATACTTTAAAGAATAGTAGAGATTTATTTACAATATGACACAATTAACTTTAAATTTGTATCAATAAATTAAAATGCATAACAATATAAAATATTTTAAGCAAGTTGTTCTTCTTTAAAAGTAGTTTCAACAGTTTACCCTTTTATCTTATCATATCTACATCCTATATTTCCAAATCATATCCCTCTTACTTTTTGTTTTAAAAGATACTAACTATGACCAATAACAATTTGTAACCAATAACCTAAACAAGGACAAATATCCATAATCCAGTTTTGGGGAATGTGGGCCTAGTTTTCTAGGTTACTTCCTGCAGATAGAGGGTGCTAGTAGTCTTATGGTGATCCTGAAAAAATTCAAGAAAATGGTCAAGTCCTGGGAAGGCTGGCTTTAAACCTTTTTGATAAATACCATCTGTTAAGGTTCAGGAGATCTAGCTTGATCAAATCTGATCCATCTTAACCTAGAACAAATCCATAGCCTCTTGTTTCCTGTAGAAACAAAAACAGAGCCTCCTTTCCAAAGCAACATATCCTTAGATCCAAATTTTGAAGTCAAAATACTTTTAAAATATACATATTGGTTTAACTGAGCAGCCATTACAATCAAATGTCTCGCCGCAGTTAAAAATCCCAAAGACACCTAATGGTGGTGTATGAATTTAATCCCAGCTCTCTGGGAGGCAGAGGCAGGTGGATCTCTGTGAGTATGAGGCCAGCCTGGTCTACAAAGCAAGTTCTATAAAAGGTGCAAAGAAACACAGAGAAACCCTGTCTCAAAAAACAAAAAACAAAAAACAAAAAACAAGTTCCCAAAAGATAACTAATCCACACTTGGTGTTTTATTTCCATATTTACATCACTTATTTTTAATATTACATTACTGTCTCTTTAAAGACTTAATTTTAAAAAACTATTTCTTTATATAACTGTCTATATTCATTTTCTTCTTTCTTCTAAGCCTATGTACATTTTTACATACACAGTAAACCATTTAAATTCATTTTATCTGAATCTGCCTTATTGTAAATCTTTGCTTTAAACTGCAGTGATTAGTACTGAGGCAGCAGCCTTGGCTACTGACTCCATCCATCTCAGGTTTTCTACATGACTGTGGTATGTTTACTGCCAGCTCTGGCTCTGGAAGCCATGTGTAACACCAACTCTCAAAAGCAGTGAGTCTATGCCTCACTGTGTTCCTTGGCAGGAATCTGCCATGCTGTAGCTCCAGCCTGCATGCCAGGAACCTGCCACAGCTAGGCAATACATCATTGTACCTCGGCCTGCCATGAATGACATGAACTAGGAAGGTGCTATTAGCTACATTTATAATCTTTTTTTTTAACTTTTCTCAAGTTTTAGGTGTGAACTCTTGCCACCCTGTGTGGATATCATTTTTAGCCAGAAGTTTTCCTGTCTTCCACCCAGTCTGCCACCACTCAGACCCAAGGAAACACACAGAGGGTTCTATTAATTAAAACTGCTTGGCCATTAGCTCAGGGTAACTACTGACTACCTCTTACACTCAAACTCAGTCCATTTTTGTTAATCTATATGTTGCTACATTTTCTGTGGCTTTAACTTTGTGGCATTACATGCTGCTCCCCAGACAGTGGGCTGTTGTCTCCTGACTAAGCCTTCCTCTTCCCAGAATTCTCCTTGTCTGCTTCCCCCTCTCCCATATTTCTTGTCTGTCTACTGGCCAATCAGCATTTTATTTATTTATTTTATTTATTAATAAGAGCAATGCATATTCATAGCATATAGAAAGATATCCACAAGACTGGCTCAGGAACTTGCCTAATTATTTTACCCATCCTCTGTATAAAGTTTTAGCTTTTTCTATGTAAAGAGCATAATTTGTGAAGGAAAAGTTTTGTAGAACTAGTCACTGACTTGGCTTCATAATGTGTCTTGATTGTGGTTTTCTTCCCACCCTTGATAGGCTTTAGCTATTTTATTGAGCAATTTTACCCCCAAAGAATAACTGATTTGAAATTCATATGTTCATCTATAATGATGTTTTGTATTTATTATAACATTTTAGGTAAATAGTTAATATTATGATCACTTCTCAGGCTTTCAAACATCATTACTGTAAGTTTCCTTCTTTCTCTATTCTGTATTTATCTCTTCCTTCTTTGTCTAATTAATGTACTACTGTTTTCTTCATTTTCCTCACCAGATCATTATAATTTACTTTTTATCAACTGATTTCTCTTCGTACCCTTCTCCTAAGCAATAGTCTTATTTCTCTATCCCCATTTCCTCAGGGCATGGAGCCTCATACAAAAAGATGTACCTAGGTGCCTCAGGTATGACAAAGCATTTCACAACTATCTTTGAAGGTCTGGTTTAATTGTTCAATATGATCTTTCCTAGTTACTTCTGATTATCTGGAAATTTCATTTTCTTTTACTGATAAATTTCATGGTGTATATCTACTCATTTTCATTATACATTTATTAGTTAAACATAGATTGTTTGTGTCAATTTGCTAAACATTGTGAATAAAATAGCATTAAACATGGGAAAGCAAAGATTTTTCCTTCTGATTTTAATATCAATCATATTTGTGTCAAAATGTCATCTGAAACCTCCTTTTCCCTGTCATATTGCCCTTTTCTATGAAATGAGAGAGCATACAACACAAAATTCAAAGGATAACATTATTTTGACTTTTATTATTTCTGTAATATAAAGAAAAGCATGTAAAGCAAAAAAATCCAGAAATACATTTTTCCCTCTTGCATTTACTCAAATGCAAAAGCACATTTAATTCACTCTATTTTCAATGTAAAGACTGCATTCTATTTTGTGTATGTTTTAAATGATATTATAAGAAGATATACATTAATATTTATTTGTTTCATATTTGAGTACTGTAGTTCCATATGTCAGTCCCAATTTCTTTGCCCTCTAGTTCATCCAATGTCCAACCCCAAAACTGTCGGTGATATCTAATACATACATGCACACACACACACACACACACACACACACACACACACACATACACACACATATGTGTATTTATATTTGTATGTATGTGTATGTTTTTCTATATCACAACAAATTATATGATCTGCTGAGTCACCTTCAAGTTGTTGATATGCATATGTGTTTAGAGTTGGCCACTTGGGATTGGATTCCTGTCATGGGACACATCTCTATTGAATACTTACTCACGCTTTCTTAGATGACAATATGTGCCTATAGTTCTTCATCTATGAATGGGTCCTTTTGAGATTCTCTCATTTTATTCTGGCATGATGTTTTCATTGTGCATATCTTGTACAGAGAATATGTTAGGACTTGATGGGCTAAAATCCATACCATATATTAAAGAATCTTTCATATAACAGAGGTTTTGGTTATATAGCCTTAAAATTATATCTTTTCCTGCTTTATTGTTCTCATAGTTCTAGAATAGAAATTTTGTAAATTATATGTGAGATCGAGATGAACATCAATAGGTTTATTATTCTTTGTCCCTCAGGTTGTTTCTACTGGATTAAATTATTCTTTGATTAGAAATCAGATCTAAATTTACCTAGATTAATATTTATAAGTATAGTTTGGAAATGTACTGTTTTAAGGACATCACAGTAATAAGTTATTCTTTCTTATCCATATCCTCCCTTTCCATATATAATTTCCTATGTTTTATTGAACTTGACACAGCTTCTATTCTACTATATAGACCTATGTCCCATTAGATATTTGTTTGCATACTGAGGACATAATTATCACTATATGTTGACATAATGGCCACTGTGCTTGACAGCCTTTATAAGATTGTATTAATATCGATTACTCTTTTCTTTTAGTAGCTTGTAAAGCATCTTTGGATGTTATGAGAGAGAATATTCAAACAGCAGATTTCCAGGATTGTACCTGGAGAGTTTCTCTCCGGGTCCTACCAAGCCTCTGCAGTTTCCTAGCCCACTTATAAAATAAGCACACAGACACTTATATTATTTGAACTGTTTGGCCTAATGGCTCAGGCTTCTAGCCAGCTGTTCTTATATCTCAAATTAACCCCTTTCTATTAATCTATAAGTTGCCATGTGGCTCACAGCTTACCAATATCTTAACTTCTTCTCATGGTGGCTGCTGGCAGCATCTCTCTGCCTCAGCTTTCCACTTCTCAGACTTCTCCTCTCTCTTTGTCCTGCCAATACTTCTTGTCTAGCTACTTGCCAATCAACATTTTATTTATCAATCAGTCATCCACAGCACAGGATTTTCACTTCAAATTATCCAAGTTCAAAACCCAAAGTACGTGGTCTGCTTATAAATAAAATACTGCCTTCAAGATCTCACAGTCACTAAAAAATGGGAGAAAGTTACATTGCTTTTGGAGTCTCCTACAGTTCTCTTACCAGTAAGATTCAGAGGTGATTTTACTTATATTGCAATGAAGTTTATTTGATTAGTTTATTACTGGAGGGAGCATTATCACCACAAGTTACATAACTTCTTTTATATTATTAATACATTTATGGACATATATTTGCATATATTATATGTGTGATCAAGTAAAAATTAAATATTATTTAATTGGTGTTTTCAATCATTCTCTATGCACTTTGTTTCCTCTGCCTTCTTTACCCTAAATTTTGTCTTCTAGCTTCCTTCCCCACAAAAGAAGTTTCTTCTCAAATTTCCCATATTCTTCTTGGACATATGTTCTTCTAATCTCTCTGTTTAGAAAAATTTTTGTGAAGCCCATAATCCCTTTAACTATCCTGTTACCTATGGTTAGTTCATGGTAGGTTGTTATATATAAGATTCAAAACTGTGAATGTACATATAGAGACATCATTATGCATTTGTTTCTTTGGGTGCAGATTAGCTCACAGGTAGACTAGAGAGAGGGTTATGATATTGGGTCAATTCAATACCACAGTGGATACTTTCAGACAAGGCAGGTACAAACACTATTTTTTAAAATTAATTTTTAGTTTTATTTCTTCCTTATCTTCTTATAGAAACCATCTGGGAGAGGCCTTACACAATTCTAACCAATCCAACAATAATCCAGTGGCTTAAAAACAAATCCATAGTGCACAACTATTCTAGAACTGACAAGATTTTTTTCTCCAGAGATTAAAGAAACTATCTAACTCATTAGTTCTGACCATTTCTTGGACTGGTTCACCCAAAAGTTTTAGAGACTGTCCCCATTATTTGCACTGCCTGTATCCCAGAACTTCTGTACTTCTGTATTGGCAAAACCCATTAAAAAATTATTCCTATGTGTATTCAATGTATTATTCCATGGCATATCTGAGGAGAAAATCGCTAAGGGAATTGAATTCATTCTTCTCTTTCTAGTATTAATGAAAAAAATGAAACAAGAAGACTTGCATAACATGATCATTAATAATGAACTCATGGGTGGTACTGTAGGAAGAACTCACAACCTAAGCTCTGATTGTGAATAGATTCAATGGAAGAAGCTCTGGTTAATCTTTCACAGGACCTGAAAGTGCACCTTGTAAGGGTCAATAGTTGGATTTTGTTTTGACTACCAGATCCCAAATAATGGCACAGAGACTATTTTTATTAATTATGAAATGTTGGCTTTAGCCTAGGATTATTCCTAACTATCTCTTAAACTTTTAATTAACCTATTTATATTAATCTACATTCTGCCATGTGGCTCATTACCTCTCCTCAGTACCTTACATCCAACTTCCTCCATATCTGGCCGGCAAATTCCTGGCCTTGCAGATTCTTCCCAAATTTCTTGTCCAGACATGCCACCTATCTTCTCTTGACTAGTTATTGGCATTCACCTCCTTAATTAAACCAATCTTAAGGTAACTTAGGCAGGTGAAGAAGGACAGAGACACAATTTTACACAATATGAACAAATATCTTGCAACAAAGGCCCATATTCTCCTGGATATATAACAACTAGACTCTGCCCACTCTAATTACAATTTAGTTTTAACAGTTATTGCTGTCTCCCCTGGTAGTCTTTGAGGCTGATCTCTGAGAATAATAAATTAAGGACAGGTATATGGGCACATAATTAAACAAGGGAAGTAATATCTGACTCCTGAGAAATGAAGTTTTGGCACTTCAATATTTTGCAAGGTGAACCTGAGGAAAATCATGAGGCAGACATCAAAACAGTATCAATAAGCAAAAGAGAAGTTTTTACAGAGCCTGGGAAAACAATCTCTAGTGTTCAATCTTCTATCTTGACCACCACTTTATATTTCTTCTTTCCTAGGGTATAAAGTCAGTGATCCTGTAGAATATTAAGTCTATTGTAAGAGTACATCATATCATGTTTAAGTGTCAGACATAAGTGCATTTTTAAATATACTTTGAGAATGTCAACCCTAATTACATATATGCACAAGGAATACATATAAACGCACACACACACTCATATGCTAATGCATCTCAACATTAATGCACTAAAACATAAACAAAAACAATAAAATGATAATGGTGTTCACTTTAATTCATAACCAGTTATTTACTGAGTATTTTGTAATTATTTACAAAGGATTGTTTCAAATCCTGCAATTATATTTTCTAAGATAAGCCTAGGCACAAAGTGTATTGCATTTGTGAAATACCAGTTCTTTTGTCTTAAAAAACAAAATACAGATTAAAGAAAATTGACCGTGGATTTCTTATCATAGCATTAGTAACAATACATGAAATGACTATTTGGACACTATCATTTTCAAAAAAGCAATGCAATTATTGATTTAGAAAATGGATGTCAACAAGCAAATTGGTCTTAGTGTATAAGTAAAGAACCAGGGGCCAGACATAAACCAGTCTCCATCAAGGAGCTAGGATGGTAACTGAAAAAATTGGCTGCATATTAGCTGGATAGCAAAGAATCCTGCAGCAGTATTGACTGTTAACTGTTATAAAATTATCTGTTTATGCTTACTTATCTCTGCTGGATACTACATGAGCTATATCCAGGATACATATTAGCAAAGTCTGTAAACCAGTGGAAATCTCCCCTTATACCATAGCTGTCTATGAATCCAGAATCCTTATTTTGAGTATGTTATATCATGGGCATTCCCCAGACAACATTTATAACAGAAATGAATACCATAGGGTCTTGGGCCAACAGATCTATATAGAAGGAAAGGAGAGTGATTACCATGGCACACAATATGTTTTACTAGTTGGCATATGTGGAAGGTAACACATCATGGAAAGAATGCATAGAGGAATGCTCATTTTATGGCATAGAAGTGGAAACAGAGTTAAAAGAGTTCAGGATTCAAACATACTCCTGCATTTTAATGAAACTTACAAGGAAACTAATAATTAGAACTATGCTACTATGATTTTTATTCTCAATAGTAGGTAACATAATCTAACTTTATGCACTAATGTAGTTTGGTACATGCATTCTTTAAATCATAACTGTACTTCAATCTGCCATCATTACAGAACAGACAACTAAGTGCTTTTATTATGTTGACTTTATTAAGTACATATTGTGGCTATTTACACAAAATCACTAATATGCAATATTATATTTTCCATATCTAGCTGAAGATCATAGACAAGGAAGAGTTGGGATGAAGTGTTTCAGTCCTTAAAAACCATGGTCAGAAAAATAGGAATATTAACATGGGAACTTAGGTAACTACTAATTGTAATATAGGAAAATAAATATTTAACACCAGGTTTTTGACAATGAAGAAAATTAATAATTTGAAATGTGTTCTACATAGGTGAAGGAAATTCATTGCATGTAAAGGAACAAGAAGAAGATTCTACCATGGAACAAGTGTGTGAGATCCTGTAAGAAGTATATGATTCCACTCATTTCTTCTTGATTAGTCTTATGGGTGTGTTATCATAAGGTATAACCTGAATGTATTTGTATATCAGTTACTTTACACAAAATTGTGGCAAGGTGGACAGTCAGAAATGAGGCATATGTCAATCAGAACAAGAAATTAGAATCTGTCAATGATTACTACATGCTGAGGATGAAGAGAAAACACAAGACTTATACTTGTCTTAAGGTGATACTATGGACATGGAGGACCCAGTGCTAGGTCTCCGTTGACTAAGAACATAGGTTAGTTAGTTGACTGCTACCTACTAAACCTATTAGATGTCACTGAGGTAAGATCGAACAACAGAGTTCAAAGAAACATAATGTTAGAGTAACATAGAATGATAGTACATATTGAGGCAGGACCTTGTCACTATGTAGTGTCCTACATGGGCCTGGGTATAAATTTGATGCACATGTCAAAAGTATGAAATTGGCAAACATGAACAGAAGAGACTACATTTTGTACCATTTTTGTTAGGGAACACCAAAATTTATCCCTTTTCTAAGTATATAAGTAGGGATGGATAGCACAATAATTAGGCATATCAGAATGTTTTTCAGAAGCCCAAACTGATATTACATTGATTTGTTTATTGTGTGTATGTGACCATTTTCTCTGTGATTATAAAGATAGTCTTAGGGAAAAGAAAACATCAAATTAAAAAGTTGCCATTTATTAAATGATTAAATTTGAAATGGTACTTCTTTGGCTCATGGTTCCTATTTTTAAGTGAGAGGCAGGAAATATCACAATTTCTAAGTCTTCCTAGTATTCAACTCTAGTGCAGGTTTTCAAATAACTATTTGATGCCTTGGTACTTAATGTTCTTTTATTTTTTCTTTTTGAGAATGTACTATATGTATTCTCTAGATATTTTTTACTCTTAATTTTTTTCTGTATTAGTCCCCCTTCAAAAAAGAGTATGGATCTCACAATCTTGTAGGTATTTATAACATTTGTGAAATATTTCTTTGCATTAGTGTGTGTCATAATGCCTTACAGCGTGTGACATAGTGTTTGTGTATTTCCATTTAAAAAACTGTGGTCCTTGTGTTAATGGTTTCCAGTACATTCTCATCAAGTTTTACTTATCAAAGGGATCCTTGAGAGAGAAGGAGCAAAGGGTTAGAGTGTTGATCATGTGGGAAGCAGAAGAGCAGCTCAGCAAAGAAGTAGCATCTTCAGTACTTCCTCACTGAGATACAGACACATGATAGGAGTCATGGCGGCAGAAACATGGCAGGCGCTGGAATAAAGGGGTGATGGGGATGATGAACAAAGAAAGAGTTATGATGATCTGTTTGTAAGTCTCCTCTCTCTCTCTCTCTCTCTCTCTCTCTCTCTCTCTCTCTGTGTGTGTGTGTGTGTGTGTGTGTGTGTGTGTGTGTGTGAGTGTGTGAAGATGTAGGAGGGCAAATGTGGTAGAGAAGAGGAGAAGGAAATGTAAATAGAGGGAAAGGTGAAGAAAAGGTGATGAGGGGAATAGGGAAGGTAAAGTCATGCTGGTTAGCTTTTGTCAATTTAATGACGACTAGAGCCAACTGGTAAGAAGGTAGCTTAATTGGCAAAATACCTTCATCAGATAATTTACTGGGCTTGTCTGTGGTGAAATTCTTGATTGATTATTGGTCTTGGAGGGCTATTTCTATGTGGATAGTGCTACCCTTTGAGATGTGGTCATGAGTCTTATAAGAAAGCAAGCTATGGGAGACATGCCATGGATTCTGCATCAGTCCCTGCCTCCAGGTACCTGCCTTGAGATTTAACATTGAACTCCCTTGATGATGAACTATAAGTTGTAAGAAAATTTTAATCTACACACCTAAAATTGTTGTTGGTCAGGGTTTCATCACAGCACTGGACAAGTAATCAAGAATATAGACACATGAAAAAACAGAAAAATATGTTTGTAAGAGCTAAATCCTAAAGCCTTTGCTGAGGTTGTTTGGCCCTTCTTTTTGGGCATGGGCTTGAATGAAGAAAAAAGGATCCAGGAGTTCACATTGCAACTAAGAAGAAGATGTTAGATGTATATAACTTCATGGAGGGGTGTAATAAAATAACTCAAATGTTCTATTTCATCACTTCCTAGGGAGCTTACCATGATGCCACAGGTGAATACCCCCAGTAGCTGAATGGATATCTTCGAGGAAATTGCAAGAGCCATAGACCTGGAAACAGTAATGGTTTAATGACCTTTCTTTCTTTTAACTCTAATTCAAATGGATGGTCACTCAACATAAAATATCAGTAATTCATCATGTCATTCAAATAGTTGTTGTGATAATCTGAAAAAAAAATATTAAACCAATCACTATAGTAAACAAATCATTTTTTTTACTTTACTGAAATATTATTTGAAATGTTTTATCATTCTAGACAAGACTGTAGCCAGACATTCATAGTTTTACATGTAAAACTGGATAAAAAGATAAAAATATTTTATTTCACTAATGAAACTATGTTTTCACATCAGTACAGATTATATATTACCTAGAAAACCATCACAATATAACTATACTTAGATACTCCAATATTATAATTGCCAAAATTCTGTTCATAAGCCTATTAAAAAAGAGACCATCCATATTATAGCATTCATAGGGGCTGTCATAGATTAGAAATGAAATTCTATAAGGAATGTTATATAAAATTCTTTAAAACGTGCTTCACCATTAGTAAAGCATCCTATCGGCACAGATGATGTCAGTGTGCAGAAAATGATAGATAAGCAGACAGGACAAATTTTCTCAGAGTTGGACCTAAAGAGAAAATTTAAAATTTTAAAGATTTCTGCTATTTTAATTATAAAAAGCAATCTAACTACATTTATATCTATAAATACAATATATTTTAATGCAATTATATAACAAAATCTTAAGAAATATATGTGCTTTGGTGGAACAATTTCTCAGTAATTAAGAACACTTGTACCTCTTCCAGATATCCTGAGTTCTAATCCCCATAACCTAACTACAGCTAACTGCTGTCTTCATCCCTAGGACTAGTGTATCTCTTTCCTCCATAAGGCCTCCATACAAACAAGCCGTAGACATACATGTTGGCAAAGAACGCTTGCACATGGAATAAAATAAAATAAATGCTGAGAAAATAAGAAATGTAAGTTTTAAGAAAGTTTCATCTCTAATTTTGCCAGTGGTTGTTTTTCATTATACAAGAAGTTAAGATATGATAATTCATGAAAATGACACAGTTTTTAGATGTTCAGAGTGTAACTTAGGTAAATATATAGCTTAATTCACTGTAATTTTTAGTTCTCACAATATGTTAGGAAGTGGTCATTATTTCCTCTTCCTAAGCCCAATTCTGAATCTATGATGAATCCCTTAAAAAATAAAAAAACTTATGCATAAAATATTTCAGCTCTCCATTTTAGTTGGTAGAATAGTTCCTTTGTATACAAAACTGTTGGGTAATTGTTACCTCTGAGTTGAAGAGAGGAAGGTTGTTTATAGAACCAAGTAACATAAGCGCCATAGGACAATCAACCAGTTCAGCAAATTTGTAGGTTCATAAAGGACAGCTAACTAACTGGTCTATAGTGGAGTTGCCTCCAGATTGAATAGAGTGCTGTAGGAATGTGGGTTTCAGGAGCTTTCTCCCACAGTCCTGTGGGTTGTTGTGTCACACATGCTTCCACATGGTTCTGTACATAACATCATTAAACCTGTTGGAATTTACAGGATCTTTTTAATATTTGACTTGTCATCTATGTCCTGTCTTGTTGAAACTGATCTTTCCTTTGTCATTCCAGGAAAAGATACACAGAAAGAAATTACACCCAGACCTACTTGAAGAATGTTTCCTTGCTAGTTTTCAATGAAGTCACATTGCATTTCATAGGCTTTATATTTATGTGTGCTCAGTTCTTCCTTGTGCCTTATGTGTTGGCCAGGTAGGACTCGAACTTGTACACTCATGTGATGCTTCTGACTCAGACCCTAGTGACCTGTGAAGACAGGAGCATGTGACCACATATGACCAGGTTTGGAATATATTCTTTATTGTATTTTGTGAGTTATCTTTTGGAGCTTTATTTTTGCCAAAACATAGCTGAGTATTTATTTGCTCTTATGAGTTGCAGAAGTAGCATTGTCTTTTTATATTTTAAATGGAGTTTTGTAGCTCTTTTATAAATTTTATAACCACAGGTTATGTCATTTTTACAAAGGTGTAATTATGATTTTATCATTTTTCAAGGGGCTACAATGAATACATGATTCCTTATGTTATTTCTTCATCTAATATAACTGACAGTTTCTTGGAACAAAGTTGAATAGAAACATGGAGAGAATGCACATCTTTTTTTAAAAAAATATGTTCTATGTCTATAGTGTGACATATAAACACTTTTATTTTAATTTTGAATGAATGTGGCTCTTGTACTCATTGACTAATTATTTAATTTTGTTTAACTTTCTTGGCTTTCATTCAACAGTATATTTGGAAGAAGTTTTTTTTTGTATTCCTTTATGAATTATTTATTTAATTTTATGTGTGTGAGTGCTTTACTTTTATGAATGTCTTTCAATAACTGCCTGCCTTGTTCTTTTAATGACCAGGAAATGTTGTAGAATTTCCTGCCTGGAGTTACAGACAATTGTGAGGTGCTGGGTAGGTGCTGGGAAACAAACTAGTGAATTCTGGAAGACCAGGCACTATTCTTCAGTGTTGAGCCATATCTCCTGCCACTTCCCCTTATTCTTACATCATAACTCTCTGCAGTATTCTGCAATTGTCTAATCTATCTTTTTTCATTCAGTTCTCAAGGAACTTGTATAGGAAAGTTATTATTTTTCTAAACATATTTTATAATCTCTTTTCATCATGGAGTTAATCCTCAAAACTGCCACATACCCTGAAGGGGGACATGGCCAGATCAGCCTCTATGAGACATCATTCTTGGATCTCCTTCTGGATTCCTGAGCAGGAAACAAGTGAGTGGTACATGGGTTAAATATTTCAGATCTGGAATTGCTATTCAAAGTATTCATGCTTTAAAATCTGAAGCATATGATGCCATGAATTTTAGTGAGAGTATCGGGCACAGGAAGAGTTTGATGTGGAAGAGAGAAGGATAGGAATGATGTTAATATACTACTCATATCTGAAATTCAAGTAAAATAAATGAAACATAACAGAAAGACTTTAGGATGCTGTTTACATATTATTCAGTGTACATGATACAGCATCTCACATTAATACTTTCTCCACTCCATTGGCCTCTTAAATGCATCAAATAGATATTCTTCTCCACTGAGATCCTTTGAGACCTGCAGGCTATATTGAGAGTTTGGAATATATAATCCATTTTCCAAAAATGCTTACGTTCTGTTAATTGCAATATATCTTGACCCTATATATTTTTTTAAAATTCTTTTTCTGTTGCCCAATACTTTGGTTTGTAAGATGATTTGACCTTATATATAAGTTTTAAGGCTTAGGAGGTGACTAAGTCTAGAATTTGCATTCAGGGAAGCAGAAGGACTTCTGTTCAGACCACTTGAATCTGCACATAAATAAATAAAAATAAATCACCATGGAATTGTCTATCTAAAACTCCACTACAGGATAGCAATTCTATGAAAATTTGTTACATACAAATTTAATGATGGACTATATCACAAAACGTAAGTTGGAAATCAGATGAGATAGATACAGGAAATTGACATCTCACAATTACATGCTCACTCCCATAATTCAAATACCCACATTTATGAACCAATATATACACAGCTACATTCAAATATATGATATGTAATAAGTGTCCTGTTTTTGAAACAAGGACCTTCTGCAAGGGTTTTGATAGCCTGGCACTTCCCATGTAGAGCAGGTTGGCTTTAAATTTTCAGAGATACACCTGAATTTCTTCTCTCTGTGCTAGGATTAAATTCAGGCATAATTATGCCTAGTTTAATTGCTAATTGTTAAGAACTAATTTTTGCTTTATCCATGTGTACTTTAAACATACAACAGTAAAACAACATCTTGATTATAATCACTTCAAATACAGAAAGTGTGTTTCAAATTCTGAATCTTCACTCGATGTCTGTTTTGTATCATGTTAGCTATTTTGGAGTCCCTTATAAATATTAGATAAGTTTTACCATAGGACCAAAAGCAAAACATCAAGACTTTCGAAGGGAATAGTCCTAATACCTAATAGGTTTAAGGATTTTAAGATTCTTCACAATGGTGAAATTCTATTCATTTTATCAGAGTATTTATAATGTTTGTAGGTATTATTAATGATTTTTAAAGTATGTTTGTGACTATTTTAATATTATTTGGAATAATTTATTGTTAATAATTGATTGTGACAAATAAGATTTCATAATGCATATATTTAACATTAAGCACTATCATTATACTCAGTTTCTATCTGTCAATATTCCACCTGTGTTAAAGGCTCTGGAATAAAATATTAATTAATAATATTGCTGTAAGTATTGAAACTGAGTTTTCACAGATTAGATTTCCAAACCAGTTTCTGCTATCTGAATGAAGTTAGCACATGAAATTAAACTGTTTAGCCATCTCCATACTTGTTGTATTCACTTAGATGATGAATACAAGAGCAGGATCATCACAAGAAATTCAGCTTTCAACTAAACCAGTGCAACTTAGTAAGAAACATAGATATTAGAAATAATCATTATTAGCAAAGCATTGGTGGCACATGTCTTTAATCCCAGAATATGAGAGACAAAGCCAGACAAATCTCTGAGTTCGAGGCCAGCATGTAAGTTCCAGGATGACCAAGGCTACACAGAGAAACCCTGTCTTGAAAACCCAAAAAATAAATAATCACTATCACCACAAAAAAATAATCATTTTTAAAATTAGGGTCTCAGGGCTGGAGAGATGGCTCAGCCATTAAAAAATATGGTATTAGCATAAGGCAGTATGTCAAAACCAAGAATATTAAATAAAAAATATGAACATACCAGTTATTTAAAGAGGTAAGATATGACTAAATTTACATTACCTCAACAGTTAAGTTCTTATTTGTAGTTTTATTATATATATATATATATATATATATATATATATATATATAGAGAGAGAGAGAGAGAGAGAGAGAGAGAGAGAGAGAGAGAGAGAAACTATAGGATAGCCCTTCAAAATCTAATATGTTTTTACCTAGAAAATGGCATTCCCTAGTTTTTCCATGTGTCTAAGTTTTCTGGGAAGAATGACATTGTTTTCTTTTCATAATCTCTATGCAGTTACTGTTAAGTTCACTTCTTGAATATTTATATGCATATATAGGTTACAATTATTCTAGTATTGTTCTTTTAATGTATGTCATGTACTTCTGATACAAAGTCTCACTGGGTTGCTCACTGTGGTCGCAAACTTGTCCCTGAAGCCATGCTTCCTCTCAGCATTATGAGAAGCTCCCAATTCAGATGCATGCAACAACACTCAGCTGATGGTATGGTAAAAATCGCCTGTTTTCTTAATTTAAATATTTATTTTCATTACTTGTTTATAAAATTTAGTTGAAAATGTTTATTTTCTCATTTACTACAGGTTTGATCCAATTATATTTAGATCTAACTGTACATTTATACCTCCTTGTTTTCTGTACATTAGTTTATGTCCTTTCCAAACTTATGAATTATTTTCTTTACATTAAGCATCACATACTTAAGAAACCTAATGTCCAGTTTTCATATTCTCAACTTCCTCAAGGATTCCACTTAGTACAGTGTCCAGTAGTAGTCATGATAGAAGTAATTGTTGGGTTAACCTTAAAATTGCTGATTTCCCATGGCATTGTGGGACTCTGCATCTGCTTTCGCTGTTTCTGAAAATTGACAGAACTAAGTTTTTCTCCATAGTCCACAAGCAGCATAACTATAGTTAGTTGGCTAGTTATAGTAATATGCATTAATTATTTTCTTGATCATTATATAAGTCTCAATTATTCACCAAATATATCATAAGTATCCAGGTGTGACTTTGGGACACAAGCCATTAATATAATAATAAGGGTTAAAATTTTGGAAATGATGACACTTAAGAAAGTTGATCAAAAAAAAAAAAACCATGAAGTTTACCTAGAAGTTTTATAACACAGTTGCCATGTTTAAATTAATGTACCATGGTGGTAAGTAGTTGAAGAAATACTAACCTAAATTTAATAGCAAATTTTAGTCCTTGGAGACATACTTTCTCAGAGAAGACAGAGATAGTAGACATCTGCATCAAAAAAATTATTTGATGCATATTTCAGCACTGTTCAATAGACAAACTATCAACAAGTGATATTGCACCCAAAAAACATTCTTACACCATATCAAGCCAGAAAACAAACTAGTATGTCAGGAAGAAGGACTTTCGAATCCCTACCCTGAACTGAGTAGCTATTGGCATCTGCTGAGTTGATGGAGGAAGGAGGGTCAGGAATCTTCAGGTATGCTTGCCTTGATACATTACACTTCCCATATCTATGCACACAAGAGCCTTAATTAAACTCATTTTGAATTAAGGTTACACAGCACATACTGCAATATTGTATCTTCTAGCATGATTAATTCTAATTTATAACTTCTTGTACAGTATATCAATACATATATTGCATATCAGTGAGGAACTTGACAGAAATGAGGGATAGAATACATGCCAGAGTTCTCTGTGTATGTCTTATTGCAGTACATATGTGAAATTGACAGTCATGTAAATTTCAAGACACTCAATCAGAAGAGACAGACAGAAATGGAGGCTTTCTTTTAGAAAGCCACGATAGTGTCCAAAGTAGCCAGATACGGGCTGAATCCCCAGGTACTACTGGCTAATTTTGCCAGTTGTCACTTGGAGCCAGAGATTAGGATATATTGAATTTTTCTTGTCTTTCTCCTTTCCCATTCCCTATATTTGTTGCAATATAAAAGGAGGAAGTTAAGCGAGATGAAAGAGAAACTCTGATAGAGATTACCGAGTTTACAGTAGGTTTTCATTTCCATTCATAGATTTGAGATCTCCCTCATGGTTAAACCTAAATCCATTCACTTAGAGATATCAGATGAAGGAATTTATAGGCCTCCCAGAATGATGCATTGATAGGAAAAGCTGGGAAAGTTGAGGGTTGAGTGATACAGAGATAGATAAAGAGCTAGAATTGACAGAAATAGGGAATGTGAAAAAAGAGGGAATTAGGGAGCAGAGGGTGGTAAGGTTTATCTGTGTGCAGTGCATTTTTCAAAGTTTTCTGTTTCATAGGAGCTTTGGAAGGAAGGCACAGTATGAAAACATTTAGAAACAATGACTCACATTTTACAAAGTTCCTATTCATTAACAAACTACCTGCTTAAAAGACTCTATTGTAAAATTTTAATTGTTCATAGTACTGTCAGTGTTGAAAACTAGATTTCACAGCACAGAATTATAAGGCAAGGCTCTGCTCTCTGAATGAAATTAGTACATGAACTTAAACTGATTTACCATTGCAATAACAGAGGGATATACATAGATAATGAAGACCTACATTTGTTTACTGCAATCAAACCACATTCTTCTTACATTCTACCTAAAGAGATAAAAATCCAGTAAAAAGAATAATGATATCAGAGGGAAGCATGAAAAAAAAAGCAGTGCTGTCTAAAAGTAGAAGAAATTTAACTTAATTGTTGAACATGTAAGTTTTTTAATAGGTTAAATATATTGATCCTTATCATCTCAATGGTTAACTTTAAGATTATTAGGAATTTTATTCTGTTTTTGTATACATTTTAATGGAGAACTCCATAATTTAGGGTATTTTCATATAGATTGTTGCAATCCCACACCATTTCATGAATTTTATTTTAGCAATCTTAGAAGAATGACATTGTTTCTTTATTCCTGAGCAGTTTGTGTTAAGTTTAATTCTAGTTAAGTCATATGTATTACTTTTGTATTTTAGTTAAAAATGTGCATATGATGCATTTATTCTGGTGTTGTTCTTAAATTGTTGTCCTTTATTTCTGAAACAGAGTCTCACTGTGCTGCTCACTGCTGTCTCAAACTCACCTCTTGAACCTCACTTCTCCTCAGCATCATGAGAAGTTCCCACCACAGATGTCTACAACCACACTCAGCTGATGGTATTGTAAAACAATATAGATATAAGCACTTGCATAATCAATTCAATTTCGAACTCTATTTTCTTAATTTCTATAGCTTTGGTAAAATTATGTTTATTTTTTAAAGTAATTTAAAGAATGTGTGTTTCCTATCCACAAGGGTTATGCACTATACAATATTTTCAAGTTGTTTTCTTTGCCTTAAACATAGGATATTTAAGGAAGTAAAGGACCGAGCATTTGTATTCCCTAATGAATTCCCTGAAGATGCCACCTAGGAAAAGATCTATTGGAGGTGGCAACAATAGGAAACTTTGGACTCCTTTTAAATTTGCATGATTTTAAGGCGTTTAAGATTTGCACATGTGATATTCCACTTAAAATTATGAAATTTAATTTTTTGGTATTTTTCAAGACAGTTTCTTTGTGTAACAGCCTGGCTGTCCTGGAACTTGCTTTTAAAATAGGCTGGCCTCAAACTCAGGCATGCACCACTACCACCCAGTGAAATTTAATTTTTGTAAACAATCGCTGAATAATTTTTTTTGAAATTATAAAGGGGTAGGAATTTTCTAAGAATTTTCTTCTGTAAGCATTTCATTCCTTATATCAATATAATACTTTACATGACCTCTTTATGTATGCTAAACTAATCCTACATATTTAATTCACATTTGCTTTGTCATACCATAATTTTTCTTTGCATTTAATGTTTGTACTTAATAGTATATATAACAATTTCAAAAAGCTTCTAGGTTAAGGATGATATACTTTTTTACTTTCCCTTCTTGATGTTGTATTTTTCTGGTTTGAACCTATGCAGATCTTCTGTGGCTGTCACAGACTCTACAGTTCCTATGTCTGATAGGAAACTTGAGTCTGGAACACATTGTTTCCTTGGTATCACCCACCAACTCTTCCTCTGTTACATTCTTTCTGCCTCCTTTCCAACATATATCTATGAGGTTTAAAGTGAGAGGTTTGATGAACTCATCCAATTTAGAACCCAGTACTCCAAAATCTCCCTGTCTCTATAGATATCTCATCTGTGTTATTTCCCCTCTAGTGTGAGTAGAAGGATCTCTGATGAGGGCCAAGTGATGCACAGACATGTGGGTATGTCAATATGTCATTATGGTTCACTTTATTTCTATCTTCAGCAGAATATGAAATAGATTTTTTCATAGGTCTGTGAACTATCTATTCTAAGGTTATTGGCCACTTGAGCATTCTGAGGTACGGCTTCCATCTCATGGAATTGATCATAATTAAAATAAATAGTAGTTCATTACTCCCATAATTTTTACCCCATAATGGCAAAAGTATATCTTTAAGACTACTCATCATTGTATGTTGCAGGGTTTTTAGCTCACAATAATGAGAATTTTTTTTTCTTCCTATAGTACAAGCAGCTTAACTTTCTGCCCTATCAAATATAGTTAGTAGCATTGAAGCTTCTTTTTGACAATCAGATGGATTTCTCCTCTCCAATGGCATAAGTAAGTAATGTCTTCAGCAATGGGGCTTTACCATCAGCTTGTGAAGATTTAACCACAGCTTTGAAATAGTCTGCGATGCTTGAGTGTGGAACTATAGGAATACCCATAGCTGACCTGAGCTGAATAGAATACCAATGAACTTGACACAGAAGAGAACTTATTCATTCTCTCTCTCTCTCTCTCTCTCTCTCTCTCTCACACACACACACACACACACACACACACACACACACACACACACACACACAGCATCCATCATTTGCATGTAGATTTACAACAAAGTATGGGGTTTGACTGATTTTCCCATCTGTGTAGTGCCAACTTGAAGTGTCCTTGTGCCCAACTTTTTCCATGCTTTGGAAAATTTCAGTGTGGATCTTCCCTGTCCATTTTGGAACACACTTTTATCACAGCATATGGCCTATTCCTTATGATCTTATGGTGTGTCTACCCATTGTATGGCATAGTTCCTGAGTCTACATATAATGATTTGTGTGGATTCATTAACTGTGTTGTATATACGACTGTCAATACTTGTTAGCAGTTTCAGCAGTTGTGGACTTGTGTGATGGTGCTGTAAATATAGAATTTTGTTGATGGTAATACCTAATCTTGTCAGTGGGTATAAGGATAGCTATTTAGAACACAGAAGTTATACAGTTTCATGAAAGTAACAGATGAAGTGTCTCCTTCTGGGTTCATAATCTCACATGCCGTGTGTAGTAGCCTAGAATGACTCTATTTGGTACAATTTATTTCTCTGTCAATGCTATAGCTCTGTGTTGCTTACAAAAGATAAAGTGAGAAATTGAGGCTTGGCTTTGAGAACTAATATGCTAAGAAAGGATAAGTTCTAGCAAACTGTATAATTTGATAAAGTTAGTACAATAATGAAGTTTACCTGAACCTATGGTAGTACTGTTAACTTTAAGGTTTACATTAATACAACATGGTAGTAATGAGTAGAAACAAAAACTGCCCCGGCCAGTGGGTTTCAACGGGGGTGGGGGGTGGGGGGGCAACCTACCTGTGGGAGAGAATGAAAGGGAAGGGCGACACAAGAGACAGCAGCAAGACAGTATTCTGATCAAGCCACCAAACTTTATTTCTCTCCACATGGCTTATATAGCATAAGGGGGGAAGGGGCAGGAAGGAGGGAAAGGGTAAAGTGGCGTGTAGAACATGGAAGGGGTGCAAGACATGTGAGGCAGATCATGCAACTGCAAGATGTCAGCTAAGGTCACTGGTCAGGGGCAGTTTATTCTGTTGCTAGGCTACCTGACCCTGGAATGCTCTTTATGTTTGGTTGTCATGGCACCTGACTATGGGATGTTCTCTTATCTTGGGAGGCTTCTGGTTACTGCTCTGGGAAGGGGCTTATGACTTGTTCTCTGGTCTAGCTAGTACTTTCCATGGTTCATGTTTGGTTCCTGACATCTTAGTCCCTAACAAAAAAACAATATTAATGACATAGCAGATTGTCTATAAGGCCTTAATATCATAAAAAATTCCTAGTAGAAACTTATGGTAAGGTAGAATGCAGAAAGCTGATTACTTTGATGGAAATCTAGGGTTTAATATGAGGAAAATCCTGTTACTAAATTCAAGGTGAATTCCACTTATTATTAATACCCTTCTTTCATTCCTATACAAATGAATACAAAATAAATGCACAATGTGTATATTATAAGGTGATAATATATAACAGATTTTAGCACTGACCTCTTGGAAGTAAAAGACCGATCGGTATTATTGTCCTAGTGGAAGATGGGTTCTTTCTCTCTTAGCATGCACCATTTGTCTGTAGGTTTTCAGATAAGTGTGGGAAATTCAGATTATTTCCTGGCTTTGTTGGCATGATTTGTGGCATAATTGTGCTAATCATGTTTTAGTTATTAATGATTTTGAAATTTTGTGTTTGTGGCTTGTTTATCCTTATTGAAGACACATGTCACAATAGATATACAAATCCTTAGTTCCTTATACAGTGTCTCCCCATTGTATGTAATATTTTCTCAGTCAAGACTTATGATGACTTGTGCATTCATCAATTGTGGTTGAATACAAGACTATCAGTTCTTCATAGCAGTTTTTGTAGTTGTGGAATTTTGTAATGGTATAACAAAATGATTATTTTTATGACATTTACAGGTGTGCTTTTCTGTGGAAATAAAGATAAGTATTTAAAGTATAGTTAGAAATTATATGCTTCCTGTGAAAAGGCCAATGAAAGTCCCCCTTCTGGGTCCACAACCTCCCCTGCCATGTGTTGTATTCTATGTTTGTTATATTGGGCATATATTATCCTCCTATCAATGATATAATTCTGCATTATTCAAAAAAGAGAGAGTGACTGGGCAGTGGTGGTACACGCCTTTAATCCCAGCATTCAGGAGGCAGAGGCAAGCGGATCTCTGTGAGTTTGTGGACAGCCTGGGCTACCAAGTGAGTTCCAGGAAAGGCGCAAAGCTACACAGAGAAACCCTGTCTTGAAAAACCAAAAAAGAGAGAGAGTGAAAAAATGTTAGACATGTCTTTTGGAACCAAGCCATTAATACCCTACTAAGGGTTAAGTATTGGTAAATTACAAAATTAGAAAAAGTTGGTAAAAGCATACAGATTACATAGGTGATTTATAATCTTGTTAGCCATAGTTTTGATATTAACACACAATGGTGGTTATGAGTAGAAATAATATCAATATTGGTGGCTTAAAAAACTGTCATTAAGACCTTAATGTAAGAAATTCTGAAAAAGAACATTATTGTAAAGTAAAATGAAGATAGGTGAAATATTATTGAACTCTTGAGATTTTATACATTGGAGAGTCCTGAATGTTGCTATAATTCCATATATATGTTGATCACAAATAAACAGCAGAGATACGTTAGGTCCTATGACTTCAATCCAATAGTCAGGTACCAAATGTCAAAATTGGAGGAACACAGGGAGTAAAATCACGGAAAGGAAAGTAATAGAAGAGTTGGTTAATAGAATGAACATCAGGACTTAGAGTAATATTCATTATGCTGTTTTGCTGTTACATTTATGATATTCATAGCCAGTAGATGGCTCTCTCAGCAAGATCATTGTTTGGGAATATGATAATCTGATATTATTTTATAAAATACAAATACAGAAAACTAGGCATATTCACTTAAGCATGCAAATCCAGGCTTTAAGGAATGGGCATCGACAGTAAGAACTCTGAATTTTACCGACCAATTTGCAAAACTTTTTTGCCAAATTTCATACCTGTGAGAAACACTGTGTCAATCTGCCATTACTAATTTATCTCTGCATGCAATTAGTATTTGATGGGTATTTAAGCACACTTGTACTCTTGAATTCCCACCAGCTGACTTGTAATGCATAATTCTTTCACTATAAAACCCAGCCAACATTCTACTATATTGTGAGGAAAAATTATGAAGCCAAATGATATCAGAGTGCCTCATATTTTTTAATGAACTGATGAAAGGGGAAAGACAGGTTTTTCTCATTAATGCTGTCCCTAAGATGCTGCCCATGTGCTAGTAGATGGCCCCATATCCACGCACACACATGTGCTATACCTGAACTAAGATGTCACTAAAAATAGAGTAAGTAAATGAAGTAAGGATGCAATGGTGATGGCAGTGATTGGAGTAGAATTCTAGAATAGGGAATTGGCGAATTATTTTAAAATTTCAATATTCATTTATTAATACTGACTAAAATATTTCAAGAATATGCATTAGAATTTGAACCAAAAATGATTGCCAAATGTGTGCAGACATGTGTGGGACCACACATAAAATCATATATACAAACCTGATATTATTGAGAATATATATGTATTATGAATATTTCTTCCTAAAACAAATACCTCAGATTATTTCTTAATCATCATGACACTGGGAAATATGAAAAGCAAATTGGGTATATTCAGAGAAGGACTTAGAAGTAACATTTCTATTTTTAATACAAGAATCTTATTTCAGCTGGGCGGTGGTGGCACATGCCTTTAATTCCAGCACTTGGAAGGCAGAGCCAGGTGGAGCCAGGAAAGGTGCAAAGCTACACAGAGAAATCCTGTCTTGAGAAAACCAAAAAAAAACCATCTTATTTCAGGCATACACACACATCTATATGTGTGTTAAATATTAAATGTAAAATGAAATGCTATAATTTAAACATTCAATAACTGCTTTTTGGAAATCTCACATTGGCATAACAGAAAAAGTAAGCAGCAAGCAGCAATGAAGCCCCCAAATTACAATCACCAGCTCCAGACAGAAACAGAGGTTTTCCTGTAGCTAGCCAGGATATAGGCCTAAGCAGCCCGATATATGATTATCCCCTAGTTACCACCAGTGGGTTTTATCTATTGATAATCAGAGTGGCAGCCCAGTGTAAATTACATTTTTCCTCTGGTGCACTTTCAATTTCTTGCTTCAGTGGCACCACACAGACATTTAGGTGGAAGGGAGAAATGAACCAGCATCTCTGATGGAGATCTCCAAGGTTACCTCCCACAGGATTTACCTCCTTGGCTGGAACTGAGATCACCCTCCCTGTTTGTTCTTACTCCATGCTCAAATTGAATGCACACTATCTTTCAATCAGAGGCAAGGAGTGCTAATAAAACTGTCTGTACTGCAGGTTTTTACCAGTAATGCTCTGGCTATATTCCAGGTCTCAGTTGGTCCTGGGTATAACCAAAGCCTCACTGTTCATAGGCCCTGAGAACAAAGACTGCTCCTGACATCTACTGGAGACAGATCCTATTGAAATCAGCAATGGCAGGGGTTTTTTGATTCCCAGCAGTATAGCTCTGAGTCTGCCTCTTCTGTCACCTTTTAGTAAGTAAGATCCTTCTTCTGAAACTACTACTTCTCTGTTAAGATGTGACATCCCTGACACAGTCTTACAGTACTGGATCATCTGCATGGAAGATAACCCACTTCAGACTTCAGTAGCTAATGCAGACTAGGCGAGTACTGCTCCTTTCTCTACCCTGGGAGATCCAACTTGGGAATTTCTATGGCATTCTAGATTTCTTTGTTCTTGATCCTGGTATTTTTTATGTGTTCATCCTGTGCAGATCTTGTGACTGCTGCTGCAGACTCTGAATTTCTCTGTCTGATAGTAAAGTTGAGGCTGGAAGTGATTGTCACTATGGAATCATCAACTGCTTCTGAATCACTTAGAATCTTTCTACTGCCTTTTTAATGCAGATGTATGAGGCTTTGGAGCAGGGGTTTTATGAAGATATGAACCATCACAACATGGTACCTCAAAGCCTCTTAGAACTCTATAGAAAGAACCCACCTGCACATCATTGTGTTATTTCTCATCTAGTGCCTGAAGTGACATCTCTGATGAGGTTCAAGTGATGCACAGATCTATCAGTATGTCAATATGTAATTAGGACTCACTTTATTTCTATATTCCTCTAGTAGAATGAGGGAATTAGTATCTTCATAGGCCTGTGACATTGTAGTCTGGGATTCTTGGCCATTTTGGCAGTGCAGGGTATTTCTTTCTTCTCATGGATTTAATCACAATCCCCATCAATAGTTTGATTACTCCCATGATATTTAGGCCACTGTACCAACAATATATATGAAGACTGCT
Source organism: Onychomys torridus (assembly GCF_903995425.1). Classification (NCBI taxonomy): domain Eukaryota; kingdom Metazoa; phylum Chordata; class Mammalia; order Rodentia; family Cricetidae; genus Onychomys; species Onychomys torridus. The sequence continues at coordinate 465,810 of NW_023411189.1, forward strand.
AACAATTTTCTCTTTTATTTTCTGTAGCTCTCAAGAGTGAGGAATTTCGTTCCTGCTCCACTATCATGCAGATTAACTTTGGGCCCTATCAACTTTAGTCAGTCCCAGTAAAGCTATGCACTAGGCACCAGAATGATGTCTGTTTTATGATGACATAAGTATGTAGGAAATGCAGAAATAGGTTTTCACCATTGTATTGGGAGGTGTAACCATGGTTTGGAAATGGTCTGTGAAGCTTCAGTGGGCAACTATAGGAATGTCTTTGGCCAAAAACAATCCAATAACTCATTGCTGGCACCCTAGAGAGGTATCTCGGATACCTCTCCATTACTGTGTATTTTCTTCCATTTATGGTCCTGAGGCATGGTCTTATGCTGCTGCTCAAGCTTGTCTCAGACTCAGGCAATGAGCAGGTACATGTTTCATGGTGGCACAGACCCACATCTAGCTTGTGGCATTGTAGGCAAAGGTACTTTCTGTTTTTATTTTCTATTAATTGTTACTTGTGCATAAAATAAAGTTAAATTTGCATTATGTAATAACCTATTTTCTGGCTTTATTTTTATTTAAATCTATATTGTTTGTTTATATCTTTTTATTTCTGATAACTAGCAGGATGTCCCTTCCAACCAGAAGTCTCTTGTCTTTCTGTGATAGAAAGGTTGCATGAGAACAGAAACATCGACTATTCATTTTCTCCAATAATTTCTGTGAGGAATAAAAAAAATGCCCCTTAATTTCTAACCTTGAAGAAAATATAAAAACTTTTAGAATTCTCAGTATTTACTTCCATGTAAGGTTCAAAAATCCCACATATATTCATCATTTGATTTGATGAATTTTAAATTTTTTCTTGGATTCAGTGTTTTTGATGCAAAGTAATGGATTCATATATTTATTTATGCCAATCACCCTGTCTCATCTTACCCTTTCTGCTTCTTAAGCCATAATTTAAATCTCATTACTATTTTCTTTTAAACTTTTAACATTTTTTTCAGAACTTCATATGAGAGTACTATATTTACATAACTTCTACATCATCTCCATTTCTTGAGCTCTTCATACGTACTCACCCTTCCCTTTCAATTTCATAACTTCTTCTTTAATAATATTTGTTATATATGCATGTGCATGTGTGTAATAAAACCTGGTTATCATTTTGAATGTTCCTAGATCTTTACATATCTCTAGGTATGAGAATATGCATTCATAACATTTCAGGAATACATGGGTTTAAGAATATGAAGAACAATTCCTGTAAGTACCATATAACAAGTATTAATGCTAACAGTAACAAACACTAAGAAATGAATCACTCAGGACCAGGTGCTGAGCATCCTGTCCCTACACAACACTGTGATAAACTGGAAGGTAGGATTTAACCAGACTTGTTTAATGAACCCTTAGTGATTTTTCCCTCTGAGTCTTATGTCCCTTGGAAACACAATACAGAAACTATTGCAAACATTACAGTGAAACTAGAGTTTGACCCAGAAGCCACAAACTTGTCAGTTCACTACCCTAAATAAAATATGGTGTCTGGTGGAAGCATGAGCCAAATATTTTTAATGAACGCTGTTGAATTCATTTACCCATCTCAGACTGAATAAATTTGTTGTTTGTATTATCATACTCAACTGACTGGAGAGAGCCAGAGTTGAAGATAAAGTTAAAGAAACTGTTGATTTTGGTTGCAACATGAGTGTACACCTCAAGAGAACATAGTTCATGTTTCCTGGGTATGAAAAACTTTTCATGGCATTTTCTTTAGTTCTACCATACATTGCAAACAACTACCACATTTTCTGGAGTGATGTAAAGCATTGACATGTCTCAATTATTTCTCAGTTACCTCTTTCATAATGAGCTCTGTGTGTTTATCTCTCTCCTCTTCCTCTCTGGGTCTCTGTCTTTCTCTTACTTTTCTTTCTTCCACTCCTAACTCCTTTCCTTTCTCACCCTTCCTCCCTTCTATATTTCTATGTACTTCAGAATACAATGTTATGGAGACAGATACCTCCTTCTACCACATGTCTTCAAATGCAGATATTGTCATCAGTCCTGGTAGAAGGTGTATTTTATTCAGGGCCATTTCATTGTCAAATATGTGAGTTTATATTTGAAAATATATATTAACTGTTTATGACAGTTCTAAAGAAAGTTTTTAATATATTTGTGATAGGTTTTCTTTAATTATATGCTATATTTCTGAAGAATGACAGTAATATATTTGTATTTTATTTTATTTTTCAGATACTAATATAATTACATTATTTTCCCTTCCCATTTCTCCTTCCAAACTATCCTATATAGACCTTCTGACACACATTCAAGTCCATGCCCTCTTTCATAATGTTATTTCATGCCTTTATGTACAAGTATATACAAATATAGCTAACATATTGGATTCAAACTGAAGAAAATACTACAGTCATTTTGATAACTTTAGCTTTAATGTCAGCATTTTTCGTTTTGGTCAAAAATATCAGTATCAACAATGTACAAGTTAAATAGTTTCTAATTTGTATAGTTGTCTTAGTATACAGATTGTATAATATATTTAGAAACAAATATTTACAGAGAGAAAAAAACCAAGAAAATAATGAAACAACTTTGGACACAATGACTAAATGAATTTACTTTCAGCATTCATTGATTATAATACCTCCATGTATTCAGTACTAGTTTATGTTGACTGAACTTGTGATTGAGTATGTAGGGAGATGGTGTGGAGTGAATAGGGAGACAGAACTTTACAGGGTATATGTGTACAGAAAATTATGTGAGCATAGGTTTGCCTGGGTCAGGGATCTCAAGAAGTGTTTAGTGATAGAAATGCCAAAATACAAAGTTATACATTTGCTTTGTTTATCTATTAATTACTTAAGAAAGTTCCTTTAGAATCCTGGTTCAAATAAAGTAACATGTACTGTTGATAAATACATAGACCTAGAGGTCTTCCCAAAGTTAAGGAATTACAACTTAAATTTGTTCAATGGTCAAGAATCCTCATTGTTCTTGCAGAGGACCAGAGCTTGGTTCACAACAACCCTATTTTGTGGTTTACTTCTGCCTGTGATTCCAGCAGCATGGGATCAGACATCCTCCTATGGCCTCTGTGGGTACTGACACACATGTGCACACATATACATTAAAATAATAGATTCTCTAAAATTCACACTCAGCACAAGGAAGTGCTGAGTCAGGACAGACTCTTTGGGTAATCAGACATGCTGATTTACATGAACACACACAGTAACTTAAGGAGCATCACATAATGCTTTATTTTCATGATGAACACATCAATCTGTTCATTCATTTTTATTAAGTATAAGGCTTTGATTGTACTGGTGCTTATTCCTACCTACAAACTCCAGGCAGGGCTGAAGGATATGCTGACAATTTAATGTCTGTACACACAGTAGGTTCAGTGGAAGTGTATCTAGGAAGATGCAAGGGCCTTTCCAGAAGTTCACATCTCCTGTTGGGTGTAGAGGGCATTCCAACATCCCATATTGGCATCAATATTAATTTTAGAAGGTTAAATTAAGAATGTGTGACACATTGGACCTGGTTAATATTGTTACATAGGGAATGAGTATCCCCATCATATCACACAGTAATTTTACTCACCTTGCACAACTACTTACCTGTAATGGAATTCTAAATATATTCAAGAACATAAGTGTAGTTGCAATGCTTGTCCTTTGCATATTTCCTTGAGGTAAGTACAATATTTATATTGGTTTAAAGTGAAATTGCAAGTCTAAAGTTTCGATATTGTCTATCCAATATCTGAATACAGTACTTTTATGGTCTGTTTCCCTCATCATGTCTTAATATTTAAAAGAGCAAATAGCATGTCTTACAAATATCCAGTTTTCAGTCTCCATAATTTAGCTCTAAATTCTCTGCTACTGTAGAAACTTTTATACAATACAAGAATGTAGCATAGCATATCTCCAGTGAATAATTTCCATACGAAGTACAAGGTTATAGATCTTTTCCAGCATGCTTATAAGATTTACATACTCTGTCTCAGGTAGTTTACATTTGTATTTTACTAAGAATAATAGTAAAAAGCTTTTATGTATCTTGCATAGTAACATAGCTACTTTGGAGAACTATCTATTTTTGGAATTTGTTTGAGTATTTAAGACACTTCTCTGATAACTTTAAAGTGGTATTTTACATATTCTGGATGATAGATGCTGTACATTTGTGTGATTTGAAAATATGTTGCTCCATTTATTCAGCAGTTTTTCTACACATTATTATTTCATTTTATTTCTGTTGTTGATGATGTTCTACATGCACTCTCAACACAGAAACTCCTACCAGTGAAAGTGATTGGCATCTTGCTGAGGCTTAACTGGTGAGGTGTTTTCACATCCCTTCTATCTAAGATATTGAGTTCCTTGACATAATTTTGCTGAGGAGAAATAAACATATTAGCCTAGAACTTCACCATCTCTCCCCATTATTTTTAATTTCCATTTTGATCTTTATGTTTTGAGATGAGAATAACTGTACTCCGATTTACCTATAGTATTGTATATCATGCACATTTTATCTCAGCATCAATAGAATCTAAGTAAAGCACAAAATGCACTGGAGAAAAAACATGTGTCAAGGAAAAACAAACTTGTAGCAGAGGCAGTGTTTGAATGGTGGATCTTCAAATTTTGGCTGACATCTTTGACACAGTCCTCTGACATAGTGTATAAATTGTATAAAACATGAGAAATGGAGGCGCTGGAAGTTTGTTTATTTGTTTGTTTATTTATTTAATCTCTTGGTGGACAACAACCAGAAAGGACCCAAATTAGAGCAATAATAAACAGCACAGCTTGATATTCCATAGCTGGAAAACATGAAAAAAGTTATATAGCAATGAGGAAGTGAGTGACCTAGAAAAATTATTTGTCTTGGTTAGGTTTGAGAGAATATTGTAAGAACATACAGTTAAGTATGGAAATTACTAGAAATACAGATGCGCCTTAACACAGTTAAGGGTTAAAGAAAAACAAATCTTTCACACATTGACTTGTTGAGCTGTTGGAGAGAGTAAAAGAAAGAACCAGCATGAATATGGTTAAAAGAGAGAAACTTAGCACTATATTGACATTAATCATCTTGACACAACTGCTGAAATATTTCAAGTAGTGAAATATGAATCAGTCCATGATGGACTGTTTCATATCAGCCCTTAGACATATATTGGCATCACCAGAGAAGGTACCTTGGTATGTCACAGATATGGGACAGGGAGGTCTGAGAGGACCAGGTATGAGGAAAGAAATATATGTTGCATGGTTCACTGGGGTTGATAGTATACATTAACTGGAGATTTAAGAAATACCTGTATTCAGCCTAGATCTCTAGAATGGCATGGAGACTTCATAGCTTTTTGATAAACTTCTACAGCAGTATATTTATAATATTAGAATTTTGGGGAGAGAGCTAATTGACTAACTATAATGAAAAGATTGTCTTTAAAGTGAAAATGCCATATTGACAAGATAAAAGAAAGGACAAGAAAAGGAAGAGTTGAAACTGAGTTACTCGAAATAAAATGTGGCAAGACATGCATGGAGCCTTAGTTTCTAAGGGAAAGAATATTGAAAGAAAAATCAATTTTGTGCTGATAACATTGAGGCAGGATTTAGTGACTATCAAGAAGTTCATAGAAGGCATCCATCATAAAGCAGAATAAAGACAAGTTTATGCTTCGTGTGGGCAAATATACATTGATATTTGTTCAATATACTACCCATTCTTTTTTTAAAATATTTTTTTATTTTTTAAAAAATTTTTATACTACCCATTCTTAACTTGCACTTCTTATTAATAACTACCTTCCTTATTCCCTAATACAAAATACCCATGAGACCAAAGATTAAAGATTTAAACAAATAGCACATGTACAGAAAACAGGTAGATCATCTCATCCACAAGGAGAGGCCTAAAGTCATCTCTTGTAGAAAAGGGTTTCTAAACAGTAGAGTATGTACTAGTACTTCAATGGTTTTTCCAGATTAATTCACAGCATAGGGTGTAGGCATTTCCATGATCAGCTTTTGTAATAGGATAGCCTTTGTTTCTCAGATTTAGAAAAACCAAACTGTGTAGAACAGGCTAAAGTTAAGCTGAGGGAAATAAGCCTGACATGCAAAAGTATTTAAAGTAACAGGAGAGCAGCAGAATCTAAATCTCTCAGTTCAGTTATTGGTGGGGAAAATAAAAGAGTTCAATTGAAGACATCTAGGTTATGGAAATGGTCTGAATCAGTCGGAATGAAAGTGGACTTTTCAAACCCAACCAAGTCAATGTCTTGTATTTTTCATTTGTATAAATCACTTATATGGGAAAGAAACAACAGGGGCTAGTACATCAGAACTAACCATGTTCTAGAAGAGCTGACGTATATTTGATTTACCTTCTCATTAGTTGTGAATGGTCTGATACTTTCTCATTAAAGGTAACAATGGAGTTTTACAATACTTCACCTAGTTCAGCATCTCTGCAGTGTAGGAGGTGGAACATAAGTCCATTCCTAAAGCCAGTATATCTTCAACCTCAATAAAGGGTCTGAGCTTCATTTGCACAAGAAACAAAGCTATGCACCTAATTTCCTCCTGTCTCCTAGGCCTAGAGTACAGACAATGTCTCCATAAGTGTGTTTACCTTAATTGAGATCAGTGGTTTGTCTGAGAAGCTTATTCTGTCTGCCATTTATGCCTAGGATGCTTAAGAGGTATTTCAGATTAATACATTGTTAGTATGAGAGCAGATATGAAATTCATAGCAGGAAACAGCTGATATATTAAAAGCCAAATAATACCAAATACTACTGGAGTTGTTGGTTGCTCTGGAAGAATTCCTTGATTTTTGAAATCTAGCTTTACACCTGCATTTCTACTTCATATTCCCCTGGTCCACAGCCCTGAATCCCTACTGCTAATTGTAGGATTGTGGCTCAGGTGTTTGCCTAATTATTCTGCCTAACCTCTATATATTTCTTTTTCTGTGTAGAAAATGCAATAGTAATCTTTGACAGTTCTCAGTTTGGAAAACTCAGTTAAGAGTCATACATGTGAACTTTATAAGAATTAAGCATGGAAAATTAGTTTATAAAGTGTGCAAAGGACACTGAATCCTATAAATCTTTTGGGATTTATTTTAGAGTAAGATGAAGGTGATGCTGACCTAGTAAAGTTTAAAATAGCCTTTGCCTGTAAATGTTAAAAAGCACACAAATTATAAAACCTAATATTGTTTGAGGCCCTCAATGTTGTCAATTGTGACAGACAGTTCTAAGCATGAATTATATGTTCTAAGTAGTTATTGGCCACATAGATCCTAGAAACCTCTAATTCTGTAATGTGTTTTAATATTTGATTATTGTATTCCAGGATGGAATAAAAAACTGTTCTTGCTGAGGAAGTTGATTGATTTTGGTGTTGACATATGGACAATTGAATAAATATTCCTGAAAACTGGCCTGAGCTATCCCTTTCCTTGAGCTAGATTATATAGTCCCTATAGGTACTAGTAACATCTTTGTGAAGAACTCAACACCAAAGCCATTTTCATCACTTGAAGATCTCCCATGTTTCACAATAGAGTTGCCACTCAAAGTGTGTCGCATAGTACAATAAAGGTTTTGCCAGGAATCAATGTTCTTTTCAGATTAAATGTATATTCCAGTAGGGAAAAATAAAATGTGGTATGGATAACATAGAGAAATACTTAAGAAATGGGAATTTCTTATGCTGTAATAAAGAAGCGTTGGCTATTGAATGATTAAATGTAGTACAAGTTAAAGTGCTCCCTGTAATTGTGTTTACTATCTATCTTAGTTACCATTACTATTGCTTTGATGGCCATGGCTCAAGCCTTTTGCAAGCTAGCTATTATATCTTAAATTAGCCCATAACTATTAGTCTATGTATCACCACATGATTTGCATCTTTACATGTTGCTCCTTGAGCAGCTCACTGGCGTCGTCCTCTGCCTTTTTCCTGTCTCTCTCTTTGAAATTCCCCCCTGCCTCTAAACTGCCTTGCTTTAGGCCAAATGGCTTTATTTATCAACCAATCAGAGCAATGCATATCCACAGTATACAGAAAGACATTTCCAGATCACACATGGAGGTATTTTCTTTCTCCCCTTTTTTTATTATTAAGAAATTTTCTATTCATTTTAGATACCAACCACAGATACCCCATCCTCCCTCATCCCACTCCCCAGCCTTGCCCCCAGCCTACTCCCCATTCCCACCTCCTCCAATTCAAGATATCCCATGGGGAGTCAGCAGAATCTGATACATTCAGTTGAGGAAGGACCAAGCCCCTACTCACTGCATCAAGGTTGTGCAAGGTGTCAGACTTTAGGCACTAGGCTCCAAACACCTGCTCATACACCAGGGAAAGATCCTGATCACCCTGCCTGCCCCCTCCAAACAGTTCAAGCTAAACAACTGTCTCCTGTATCCAGAGAACTAGTCCAGTCTGATGGAGGCTCCACAGCTATTGGTCTGCAGTTCATGGGTTTGTCACTAGTTTGGCTGGCCATCTCTTTATGTTTTCCTATCATGGTCTTGCTTAGAGAATCCTTCTTCTTTCTCATCTGTTGGACTCCAGGAGGTATTTTCTTAATAGAGATTCCATTATCTCAGATAACTTTAGCTTATACCAAGTTGACATAATACTATCCAGCACATGATCATAAGTTATTCCTTTATTCCATGTCCATTAATAAAGTTTTCCACATATTATTTTTTTATTTTCCTAATTTGTGCTTATTAGTAAGAAAATCCCTCAAGGTGTCTCAACAGCCCTCTTCCACAGACAGATTGTGACAAAATTTCCCCAGTGTTCATTAACCTGCTGGAGCTGGGGAGTTGTCAGACATTTATATAACTCCCTCCAAATCTCAGGGACTCTTGAGTAATAAGGTCCTGGAAAGAACTGAAGAGCTTGGATAGTTCTATCACCAAAGCACATCAGCTGCCATTATGAGGAAATCATCTATGACACATGGCAAATAAATAATCCAGCTTCTCTTGTGTTTTCTTTTCATCCTGCCATTAAATAACATGAAGGATCAGGAGACCCTTACTTACTTGAGTATCCACATGCTACTACAACTTCTTGTATATAACCCTAAAATAAATATATGTGGTCTTGTGAGAGGATTGAGTACACAGGTCAAGGAAGTATTGGGGTAGAGGTTTCTATCAGTGGAGCTATGAGAAAGCCATCATCCTTGAGGATAAGACTTTCTGGTGCATCTTTTGGGTCAGAGCTCTCACACCCGAATAAGCAGCTAATCCCCAGCATTTTATAAGTAAAACTAATACACTCATGCTTTCCCTAGATAGAAACTTGGTATTAGCTTGTTCTTGGGTTGTTATGTGGAACTGTTGAAACCACTACCTCTGTTTATTGAAAATTATATATGAAATTATATATATGTGTGTGTGTGTGTGTGTGTGTGTGTGATATAAATATATGTGATATACATGTATATATGTCTAGTTTATTTTTAGATTATAATATTTATAGTCTATAAATGTATATACATATATATTTCTATTTATAATTTTAATTACCTTAACATTGGGTTTTAAAATCTGGCAAAGCTAGAATGGAGCAAATACCTATCTCTGACCATGAACTAAGATATTTTCTGAATAGGTTTTGATTCTGAGTTCTAGTTGTTTAAATGTTAAATAAATGTCTTGAGAAATGCTAGCAGAAAATACCATGGCTGCAAAGAAGCTATAGGGGTTCGGTTTCAGTGTCCCCAAAGTAAAGAAGAAAGATTGATATGGTCCAAGAAAGACTGCAGGTGGGAAATGGGAGATAGTAGTGTGCCAGGCCATATGTAAGTAAAGAAATCCCACTACCACTTCTGACCACTCCGTCAGGAAAGATTAGAGTCAAATGTGTTGTGGAATGTTTAACTAGGTAAACATGTATTACATTTTTCATGCTGTTCTTGTTTACTGATGTAAAGATGTGTTGCTTTGCTTGCCTGCAGCACCTAATTGATCTAATAAAAGATGAAGAGCAAATAGTTAAGCAGTAGAGGGATAGGCAGGGCTGGTAGGCAAAGAGAATATGTAAGAGAAGGAATCTTGGATCAAGAGGTAAGAGAGAAGGAGCAAAAGAGAACAAGGGACAAAGAGAGAAAGAAAGCCATGGCCAGCCAGCCAGGCAGCTGTCAGTCAGCCAGAAAGAGGAAGCAGTGCCAGTAGGACATACAGAATGAAAGGTAAAAAGCCCCAGGACAAAGTGTAAATGAAGAGAAACAGTTCAAATTAAGATACAAGAGCTAGAGGGACAAGCATAACAGATGGCAGAGCATGCATAACTAATACTAAGGCTCTGAGTCATGATTTGGAAGGTGATTGGTTTCCCCACAAAAAAGCCTGTTACAAAAATGGCTACCCAATCCTTTTCTCTTTCTGCTCTCTTCCTTCCACATGGTATCTCCTCTCTCTCTCTCTCTTTCTCTCTCTCTCTCTCTCTCTCTCTCTCTCTCTCTCTCTCTCTCTCTGTATCTCTCTCTCTTCCTCACTCCCAATAAAGCTCTGAAAGGTAAAAAAAAAATGGCTACCCCTGTTGACAGGTTGGTTATGAGACACCAGGTAGAATAGGGCATGTAGGAAGGGAATGGTAAATTATTACCATAGACTTCTCCCTTTATCTTCCTCCATCTCCTTGTAGATAGTAAAAACTATTTTTCATTAAAGATTTTATTTAGATGATAGAATATGATCTCAAAATCTGAGCAAATTTTGAAGCTCTGATATCGAAAATAAGAAAAATTTCTGAAGATATATCCCAATATTCTCAAAGCTGTTTAACTTGCAAAAAAAAAAAAACATAAAAGAAACTGACCCACTATAGGCCCTTGAAGCATCATCATAATCCTGGACTAAAGTAAAAGAGGAGGTATATGTTGGCTTCCGTTTTTAGACACACAAAAACTAATTATTATTGTTTTTTTCCAGGAAATATGTAACCCCAAGTATCTACAATGGCTTTCAGTTTAGTGTTTGGTTAATATTGCTAATTCTTTGTTTTGTTTTGTTTTTGTTTTTGTTTTTCGAGACAGGGTTTCTCTATGTAGCTTTGCACCTTTTCTGGAACTCGCATTGTAGACCAGGCTGGCCTCAAAACTCATAGAGATCCGCCTGCCTCTGCCTCCCAAGTGCTGAGATTAAAGGCATGCGCCACCACTGCCCGGCATAATATTGGTAATTCTGTCATCATTATATCCTTGATTCTATATTTTGACTGTCAAACACATGATCTTCAGAAATGAATAAACCCACAAAGAAAAGAGATATGTCTCTGTTCCATGATAATCCTGGACCTACAGCATGACCAAGTAGATAAATTTATTCTTGTAGTATCTATACTGAATATTAAAAGGGTAGGTACCTGTGACTAAGAAGTAGTCACTGAACGAGTTGTAAACGTTCTGTGCATGGTATGTTGCTGTGCTCAGTTTTATTGAGGAGCAATGCTTTTAGTATATACATTAAATTACCATCTACTGTATGGACTCAAAATTAATTTACTTCTAATATTTGGATTTTATATTCTCCCACTTTCTTGGTAAATACATTTTTTCTCTTAAAAAGTCTTCTGAAGGCCCCATTTTCTTAGTGATGCTTTCCCCCATTGTATGATATGCAGTAAGCACAGCAATACAATTTCAAAAAGTAAATCATCATGACTGTAATGATTACCATGAGATAAATAAAACCTGGTAATGGGAAACATTCCTCCAGCACTCATTTATATATATATATGTATATATATCTTGGAATTAACTCAAAAGCAAAAGCATAGCTAAATAACACTAAGTTAGGTAAATATGGTCTTTTGTTGTATGTATGGTTTACCTGGAAACTTAAAAGGACACATAGTTTAACAGGAGTTGTTTCATCATATATTTATTTTATTTCACAGGTGAGCACTGTAGTTCCATTATTTGAATCACAACATCTTTCTGAGTCTGAGATGGAATATACAAGAGTTTCTTCTATGATGATCTTATTCCATTATATGTGTGAGGACAATAGAGGAACAGCACAGACACTTGCCCATTTCCTGACATTTACCTCCAGTTTTCAGAAAATACAAGTTAAAACTAGAGGAACACAGAGGATGGAATCTAGGATGGAATAAGAATACATTGACCTAGGCTGGGCAGTGGTTGTGCATGCCTTTAATCCCAACACTTGGGAGGAGAGGCAGGCAGATTTCTGTGAGTTCGAGGCCAGCATAGGCTACAAAGTGAGTTCCAGGAAAGGTGCAAAGCTACACAGAGAAAAGCCTGTCTCGAAAAACAAAAAAGAAAAAGAAAAAAAAAAAGAATACATTGAACTATAGAGTAGGTAGCAGTGTGGATTTTAAATTACATTCATTGTGTTATTTTTGGCTATTATATTTAAACTGTGAACATCCAAATACAAGTGTCAGTCAGAACATCTCATTTGGAAATTTGTAATCTGGTATTTATTTTTAGAATGCTCATATTCAAAACCAGGAACAATGGTAGTAATATACAATCCCAGTATATGGGAGAGGTGTGGTAAAATAAAGTTCTCTGAGTTTTACTGGCCACATAGGATAGACTGGCAAATTAGAGTTCTGGAGAAAAATTATCTCTCATCTGGAAGTTGTAATATACATCTGCATGAAACCAGTATTTGATGGCTATTTAAGTATTGTTGCACTAATGAATTTCCAACAGCTTAAATTAAATGCATAAATTTTGTACTATATCCAGCCATCAATAATGCCAGAATGCCTACAGGTAGAGGTTATGAAGACCAATCTATGTCAGAGAATCTATTGATAAAGACGTTATGGAGAAGGATAGGCAAATTTTTCAGAGATGCTTTCCACAAGAGGCTACTTTTGTTCCAATAGATGGTTCTGTAATGATGCACTCACAGCAACCTTAAATGAACTCAGTTGTTATTAAAGATAGAAATATAAACTTCATATAGGAATAGTGATATTGGTGATTCAAGAGGAATTCTTTTATAGGGAATATGGTGGATTATTTTAAACAAAATATTCATATATTAATATTAAAGAAGATATTTTATGAATATAAAATATACCTGAGAAATAAAAAGAAGACCCCATGTATACAGACACCTCTGAAATCACATTAAAAACTTGCATAGAGACACACAATATTCTTGAGAATATAAATATATTTAAAATTTTTGTATTCTAATATAAATAACTCTTAATCATTTCTACATCATTAAGATACTGTGAGATACCCTATGCTAATTGAGCATATTTGTAAGAGGGCTTAAAATCATCATTTTTTTCTTCAATCCCAGAAGCTTTTTATGGAGCACTGTATTAGATATAAATATGTAGTATTATAATTCAAGCACATGAAAATGTCACATATTGAACCTGATATAAGCAGATCACAAAGAGTCAGCAATAAGTTGCACTTGACAGGACAGAGTCATAATCAAAATTGTTCAGATAGAAATAGAGGCTTTCTTGTGAATACATAGAATGTAGACCAGAGAAGCTGGAAACACACTCAGCCCACCAGCCATCATCAGCCAGTTTTCTACTGTTAGTTGGAGGCAGAGCCCAGGGTAAATTACATTTTATCCTGTGTTCCCTTTCAGTTTCTCTGCTTCTTTTGTAACTCACAGGGAGGAGGGAAAGACAGATGAGTCAGCAGCTCTGATGGAGATCTCCAAATTCACTGCCGTCATTTCCTTTCTATTCCTAGTTTAGACATCTCTCTCCTTATTGGCTCCTAAAGACATCTGTATTTAAACAAGAGGCAGTCAGATCTTATAAAAATGCCTGCAGTCAAGGGTTTTACCAGCCAGGCTCCTGGCTAAAGTCCAGCTCATAGCTGGATTTAGCCATAGCCTGGCTGTAAACAACACAAGAGAAGGATAACTGTCCCAGAGAACTGCAGCAGACAGAGGCAATAGAAACCTAGGTTAGGCAGGGATTTCCCACACTCCTGCTCCTGTTTGCTGTTCAGGAAATGTGCTACGGTCTCTGAAGCCGCTGCTTCACTCTTAGTATCTGTGATCCCATGTTCTGTCTTGGATCCTACATTATGTAAGGAATGATTTACTTTGGGACTAAAAACCTAACAGAAACCAAGGATGTATTGCTCATAAATGCCATTGGAGGATTCATTAAGAAGGATGGTTATATCAGAGATGATTCTCGCTTAGCCACCTGGGCTTCTGTGCTAATTTTGAGTGTCAGATTCTCCAAATAGTGTATTTAGGGACATAACATACCAATAAACGTCAGCAGCAAGCCACAGTTGGCACCCCAGAATCATGATCAGCCAGCTCCAGCCAGAAACAGAAGATTTCATGTAGACAAATAGGATGTAGTCCCAAGCAGCCAGATATATGATCATTCCCTACTTACCACTGGCTTGTTTTTCTATTGATAAATGGAGTCAGAGCCCAGGGTAAATTACTTTTTTTTTCACTTTAGTCCATTTTAATTTCCTGTTTTTGCTGCAGCACGCATTTACTTGGGTGAGAGAAGTGCATCAGCACCTCTGATGGAGATCTCCAAGCTTACCACAGGATTTGCCTCTTTTGTGGGAACTGAGATCACTGTCCTCATTAGTTCTTATTCCCAGCTCAATCTGAATGCACACAATCCTTCAATCCAAAGCAAGGAGTGCTAATAAAAGCGTCAGAGGTGTGGGCTCTTACCAGTCAGGCTCTGGCCATATTCCAGGACATGGTGAATCCTGGGTATGACTAGAGCCTGACTGTACACTAACTAGACAAAGCAGACTGCTGATGGCATGTAGAGGAGCCAGAGCCTGTGGAAATCAGCAAAGGCAGGGATTGTTTGATTTCCAGCATTATATCTCCTAGTCACCTGCTGTCTCCAGGGCAGGAAGTAGCATCCTGCTGCTGAAGCTAGAGCTTCTCTTTTAAGATGTGATATCCCTGTCTCAATCTTAAAGTGCTGCATCGTTTTCAAGCAGATAATTCACTTCAGGCTTCAGTATCTAACAGAGACGAGGGCATCCTGCTCCTTCTCTCCCCCGGGATTGCCACTGTGGGAGTTGCTACAGCACTGTCAGTTTTCACCAGGAAATATTTGTCTCTGAAAATATCAAGTGATAACATTTGCAGACACCACCCCACCTGTAACCCAAGGCTCTGAGCAAACAGTAAGTTATAGCTCAGGAGATATACTTGTTATCATCCTGTTGTCATTCAGGATCTCACAGGTTAAACTTTCCCATCATACTTTGCATTGTCATTGTGTCTTTGCATGTACAACCTTTCTTTTTTTCTTCCTAGTCAGCCTATTTCCTCCTATGATTACAGGCTACCCATGAGCTTTGTTGGAAACTGGTTAATTATTGTTGGTGACAGAGCAATATTACATTATTACCTTGAAAGTTATTAACACACCAGATTTCTTTTTTCTTGGTTCTAATCTTTCTGTATGTTTTGAACCTGTGCAGGTCTTGTGTCTGCTACCTCAGACTCTGAATTTCTATGCCTGATAGAAAAGTTGCGATTGGAAAGCATGTTACTATGGAATCATCCATCACTTCAAAATCTGTTGCAATCTTTCTATCTCCTTTTCAGTATAGGTCTATGAGGCTTTAAGACAGGCATTTGGTGAATACAGGAAACATCAGAATTTTGTACCACAAAGCCTCTCAGGCTCTATAGAAAGATCCCTCCTGTACATCATCGTGTTATTTCCCATCTAGGGCAAAAAGAAAGATCTCTGATGAGGGACATGTTTCACACAGATCTTTGGGTGTATCAGTATATCAATTGGACTCACTTTATTACTATATTACTCAAGGAGAATCATAGAGATGGTTTTAGTATAGGTCTGTGACCATTCTTGGCCCAGGTTCATGGTCAATTTAGCAGTGTGTATCAATTCTTCTATCTCATGGATTTAGTTACAATACTTATAAGTAGTTAATAAGTCCCATAATATTTAGGCCACTGTGGCAACAATATTTCTGAAGAGTCCTAACTCTTTTCTGTTTTAGGGCATATAGCTCATGAGAATGAGGAGTTTTTGTCCTTATTCAGTAATATGCAAATCAACTTTCAGACCTATCACATGTAATCAGTCCCAGTGATGCTTCTAACTAGGCACCAGATGGATTTCTGTTCTATAGTGACATAAGTAAGTAGAAACTTCTAGAATAGGTTCTCACTATAATATTGGGAGGTGTATTCATGGTATGGAAATAGTCTATGAAGCTCCATTCAGGGACTATACAAATGCCTTTATCCAATACGCAAACCAAATAACTCATTACTGGCACTTGAGAAAGATATCACTGATATCTCTTCATGGTATAAGATGTAAGATGTAGTTTTCACAGTATCTTTCCAAATGTCTTTTCATTCTAATTCAATTTAGTTCATATGTCTCTATCTATCTATCTATCTATCTATCTATCTATCTATCTATCTATCTATGTGTGTGTTTCTGTATCTGCATATTTGAGCATATGCTCATATGCATACATATACATGTATGCATATCTACACATCTTTGACATAGTTGAGAATTTCATACATGAGTACTGTATTTATGTTATTTCATACTTCATTCTGATTTCTCCTACAATACCATGTCTAGTATACCAAATGTCAAAAAAATACTTCTTATTAAAATTATCTTATCGTATATATACAAATGTATATGTAATTAACCCACACAGTGCACATAATGTTGTGATTATGAGTAATGGCTTTTAGCATTGAACTTTTGAAATTGAAAGCCCTATTCTTGTTGTCTAAGAAAACTGGGTTCTTTCTATCTTATCATCTATGATTTGTCTATAGATTTTCTGCTAAGTGTGGGAAGCTGTGAGAGATTTCCATCTATTTTGACATGACTGTTTGTGGTGGTATGTGTGCTAACCATTTTTTTGTTTTGTTTTGTTTTGGTTATTTGTTGGTATTCAAATTTTCAACATTTTGTAATTTTAAATTCCCTATCTTATTTAGAAGACACACTATTTTTTTTTTACAGCAGATATGCTGTTTCTTTGGATCATATACTGTGTTGTTCTTGTGTGTAATATTTTCTGCATCTAGACTAACAATGAGTTGTTTGGATTGATCATGTGATGGTTGACATACCATTGTAAGTCTTAGCCATTTTAGCTGTTGTGGAACTATATAATAGTGATGTGAAATGATGATTTTTCCCCTAATAGTTATAGCTAAGGTTGTCTGTGCACATAATCCCAGCACTCGAGCACTCGGGGAGGCAGAGGCAGGCAGATCTCTGTGAGTTCGAGGCCAGCCCGATCTACAAAGTGAGTTCCAGGAAAGGCACAAAGCTACACAGAGAAACCCTGTCTCAAAAAAAAAAGGTCTGATTCTGGGTCCATGAACTCCCTAGCCATGTGCATTAAGCTAGGTTATTGTATTGAGCATAATTTTTCTTCCTAACAATGATATAAGTGTGTATTACTCAACAAAGATAAAGTGAAAAATTCATACATGTCTTTGGGAACCAAGCCCCTAATACTCTAAGGAGTGCTAAATGTTATTAAATTATAACATTTGAAGAAGTTTCTAAAATTATCTTGATGTTTTGTAGTACTGTTAGCTGTGTTTTTGACATTAATCCAGCACTATGATTTCGAGTAGTAATTTATAGTATGTATATGAATGACTTAGAAGACAGTATCTAAGATCTCAATAGTGTAAGAAATTGTTAAAAGGATCTTATTTTCATGAAAAATATACATAGAACATAATTTTATGAAATCTTCAGATTTTATATGGGAGAGTCTTCTGTGTTGCTTTTGTTCCTTTTATGTCAAGATTGCAAAAGAAAAGCAGAAACATTTATTTAATCCTAAAGTTAGGATCCAGGAGTCAGACAACAAATGTTAAAAGGAGGGAATGCAAAGGATAGAATCAGAGCTAGGAAAACAGTAGAATATTTGGTTACATAAAATGAACATCTATGTGGTCTCTGAGTAATATTCGTTATGCTATATTTTACTCTTTTGTTTATAATATGCACAGCCTTGTAGATGGTTCTGTCAGTAACCCCCTTGCTTGGAAATACGAGCATGGGATCTATTTCTAGAATACACATATTAAAATGAGGCATACTAGCATTCCCACCATTTCCCAGAACATGAGGCATAGGTAGTAACAGTAAGACCCCTGAGTTTTACTGGCCAGCTTGCATAGGCTGCTTGGCAAATTACATAACTGTGAGAAACACTATGCCAGTTTACAATAATTACCATATTTCTGCATGCAACTTGTATGTGATGAGTATTTAAGCACACTTGTATTCTTGTATTCCCATCAGCTGAGGTTTTATACATTATGTGTTTTGACATTATCATGGCAAGAGGGTTATGGGCTGGTGTGAAGACAGACTTTCTGCAGCTCAGACAAACTGGAAAGTAGATGTGGTTTTTGCAGGGCAGCATACCCATGCATGACACTTTTACTGATGGCCAAAGCTAAATTCTTCATTTTGTTTTACTCTCCTCTGGTTGTTGCTATTCTGTTCTGTTCTTGTAACCTGTTGTTTTTCTTTTCTTTTTTTTTCGTTCCAGTTTTTCCTCTTTCTACATTTTTCCAGATCTTATCCTATACTTCTTTTCTAGTATTTCCCTTTAAATTGTTCTTCCTCCTATCTCTTATTTTTCTCTTTTCCCTTTTATACCTACTAATCCAAAGTGTTTGATGCAGTAAAAATGTACCTCACAACTACAAGTTACAAATTTTAAAGCAATTTAGAATGTTTACAAAAGAAGAAATCATATTAAGATCATAAGCCAAGTGTTTTCATTCGAAGCTCATAAGTAATTATACATTTTTCTTCACTCCAAATCAACTGCATTTTTTGTAATTGATTAACACATTTTTAAGCAAGCTATGTATATTTCAACCAGTTCCTTTCCACTGGCAGGCAGTTGTCTGAAGTTGCAATGTTCTATTTTCTATTCTATAGAAACTTTAAACAAGTTGTCAGGTAACTATTTATTTTTCTTTACATAAATAGGGTCATTTAATTTTCTTTCACAGGGCCTGTGATCAATTCTGTAATCTACATGAACAGGGAACTCAGGTCAGTCCTAACATTGGGAAGAGAGACATAATTTTACTCTTTAGCCATCAGCCTGCTTTTTTTCCCACAGAGGCAGAATTCAGGGGTCTATAATGTATAAACTTTCTAGTTCATATTTTTTTATCCTCTACCAATCTCATTTCTAACACATTTTAATAAAAGGTGACATTTAGCCTATGTTTGTCTTTTTTGTATCTCTTATTGGAACAATTAACAGAAGTAACTTGAATCATGTCCCTAATCATCTTTACTGCCTTAAGCACCGGTGTCTTTTAGGCTAACTTTGACAGTCTGATTAAATCATAGGTGTAACTAATCAACGTTGCTTTTATAATCTACACTATGACCTGCAAGAAAATTGCCCAGTGAATAATGGGATTTTCCCAAGTTACAGTCCCAGCATAGTAGATACACAGGGATTCTTTCACATAATAATCACACAATGTCAACTAACACAGGAACATGACAGCAGTAAACAGAAGGAACCACAGCAGAATCAAGGGACACTCTGGAAACAATAACCACTTGTCCAAGGGTCATCTTTGCTCTTAAGGGAATTGTACTCCGTAAGCTCTGTTACAGAGTGAAACTAAAATGACATGGGCACCTGCAATTATGAGTAGAAATAATAGCTATATTAATGGCTTAGAACACTGTCTCTAATACCATAATAGTGTAATAAATGCTTAATAGGACCTTATTATCAAGAAGAATGGAGATAGAAAAAAATTATGAAATTATGAAACATTCTGCACATAATCATCAGAGATGATCTTGTTCCATATATGTAGGGATTATGAAGGAAAAGCAGATTCACTTCATTGATTCTAAGATTTTAATCCAGTAGTCAGAAAACTAATGGTGAAAATGGGCAAATGCAAAAAATAGAATTTGAGATAGGAACAAAATGTAATAATTGGTTACATAAAAGCGACTTGTGTTAAAGTCAGGGATTGTTTGATTCCCAGCATTACAACTCTGAGTCACCTGGTCATGTCTTCTATGCAGGGAGTATCATCCTGCTTTTGAAGCTTCTGTTTCTCTTTTTAAGATGTGACATTCTTGTCTCAGTTTGAATTGCTACATCATCTACAAGGAAGATAATTCTCTTCATGCTTTCATATCTGAAAGAGACTGGGGGAATGCTGACCATTCTTTTCACATTGGAGATTTACTGTGGTAATTGCTATGCCAATGTCACTTTTCACTAGGAGTTCTTAAAGTCCCTGAAAATATCAAGCAGTAACATTTGCTGACACTATTCTAATTGTCACCCAATGCTCTGAGTGGACAATAAAACAGCAAGGGAAATTTCCTTATTATCATCTTGATGCCTTTTAGGGGCTCACAGGTTCAGCATTCCAATTTCATTTTGCATTGTCATTGTGTTTTGCCATATAGACATATCATATTTAGTCTTTTGTTACTTGTCAGCACATCCATTTTAATAACATCATTTGAAGCCATGACCTTTGTTGGAAATCAATTATTTTTGATGATGACAGAGTGGTATTACAATTCCCTTGAAAGTAATTAACACACCAGAAATCTTTTTCCTTGGTCCAATATTTTTTTTTCTGTTTTGAATTTGTATAGATATTGTGTCTGCTACCTCAGTCTCTGAATTTCTTTATCTTATAATGAAGTTGAGACTGGAAAAAAATTGTTATTATGGAATCATAAACCACATCTGAAATGGTTACAATCTTTCTGCCTCCTTTTCAATATAGATCTTTGAGGCTTTAGGGCAGGCCTTTGTTTAATACATTAAACATCAGAACATAGTGCCCCAAAGCCTCCCAGGCTCTATAGAAAGAGCTCACTTGCACATCCTTGTTATTTACCACCTAGTGCAAGGAGAAACATCTCTGATATGGGTCAAGTGATACACACACACACACACACACACACACACACATGCACGCGTGTGTGTGTGTGTGTGTGTGTGTGTGTGTGTGTGTGTGTGTGTGTCATTGGGACACATTTTATTTCTATATTTTCCTGGCAGAATGAGAGAAATGTTTTTTTGTATAGGTCTGTGACCATTCTTGATTCAGATTCTTGTCCACTTGAGCAGTGTGTGGTATATATTCAATCTCATGGATTTAATCATAAAACTTGTAAGTAGTTGGTTACTCCCATGATATTTAGACCATAATGGCAACAATATATCTGAAGAGTCCTAACTTTTTCCTGTTTTAGGACATGTAGCTCATGAGAGTGAGTTTAGTTCATCATCCAGTAACAGGCAGATCAACTTCAGGCCTATCACATGTAGTCATTCCTTGTGAATCTTCTAACTAGTCACCAGATGGATTTGTGTTCTATGGTGATTTAAGTAAGTAGGAACTTCAGAAATAGGTTCTCACCATCATATTAAGAGGTGTAACCTTCTTTGGAAATGGTCTGTGAAGTTCCAGTGGGGGACTGTAGGAATCCCATTGCACAACAAGTAAACCAAATAACTCATTACTGACATGTGAGTGAGATATGTCTGACACTCATTCATGGTGTAAGATGTGTAGTTTTCACATTATATCTCTAAATATATATTTCATTCCATTTCAATTCCTTTCCTTTGTCTATTTACATGTATGTGTTTATGTATATGTATATGTGTGCATGTGTATATATATATATATGTGTGTACATACACTTTATGCATGTGTAGGTGTCTTTGACATAGTTGGTAATTTTATACACGAGTTCTGTACTTATATAATTGCACACTTCTTTCTGCTTCCTACCACAACACCATGTGGTAAGAAGCAGAAATGTCCAAGTAAATACCACTTTTTATTAAAATTATTTTATCCTACATATACAAATAAATACATTAATAACCCTCACAATGTGTATCCATTTTTAACATTGACCCTTTGAAATTGAAAGGCCTATCAATATTATTGTCCAGTAAATCAGGTCCTTTCTTTCTTAGCATTTGTCCATAGCTTTTCTGCTAAGTATAGGAAGTAAAGAGAGTTTTCCATCTGTGTTGGTATGACAACTTGTGGTGTCATTATGCTATACTTGATTAATTTTTAATTTTATTTTTTTAAGACAAGGTTTAGCTTTGTATCCTTGTCTGTATTGGTATTCACTCTGTAGCACAGGCTGGCCTTGAATTTAGTGTTTTTCCTGCCTTTCCTTCCTGAGCGCTGGGATTAAAAGCATGTGCCACCACTACCTGACACAGTTTTAAAATTTCATTGATAACTTCATAGATGAGTTGCATCATCCCCAGCATCTGTGCTTCGTCGGGAATGAATGAAGTATTTCTGACTATAGATTATTTCTGTGTAGACTTATGTCTCTAGTTATTGTAAAGCTTATGTAACTCTCCTCACCCCTCTCTTTGAACAATATGTTTTTCAGTCACTTATTATACCAGGGATTATGCTTTCATTCCTGCACTGCCTAGAACCTAGTCAGGCTAATACCATGTGGAAACAAGGCTTCCATGCAGCAGCGTCCACCAAGCAGATACTTATCTCTTTCTTCAGAAATTGCTGCTTTTGCTGTAAACCTTAGAAATTGTTATTTATATAATACAATGGAGGTGAATTTGTAATATATATCATCCTTGATAAAATTTTAAATTATGGATTATTTTAGGTACATGGTCTTTTTATTTAACTATTTCTTATCTTTTATTTTTCAGATTATAATTTAATTACATAACTTCCTCCTGTCTTATAAACATGTATTATACTCTTCCTTGGCCCCTTTCAATTCCATGGTCTCTTATTATATAGATAGTTATTTCAAGCATATATATATATATATATATATATATACACATACATACACAAACATATATATATATGCTTTTATACATACATGTATTTGTATATACATATAATACATACATATATTTATATATGTTTATGAACATACATATATTCCTAAATAATAAAAAATATGAATTTCCTGTTAGTGAAGAAACATAATTTATTGCATAACACACTTTTTCCTAAACTTTTCACAAATGTTCTGCCTTTTGTATGTTTTGACTATTTTAAGACTAGTTAAATGATAGTCAAATTTATTTTTGATGCCTCAAGTTATCTCAAATAATTCTGTGTATATGAGTTTATGTATGTGTTCATGTAAGTGTTTTGAAAACAGGAAATGAGTGAATTGTTCTGATTTTGTTCTTATTTCCAAGAATTTTTCTTAACTGCTGGATTTCTTAGAGTTTACTGCATATTAAATATCAGTTAAATAGTGTAGATAAAAGGATTCCACCTGGCAATGTGGAGGGCCACTCAACCAATGTCTCATGCATATTGCATTCTAATAATGTTAAGACTTCTTGTCTAGAGCTTTGATACTTTATAAATTTTACATAGATCTTACTAATCACATGAGAAATTTTACTGTTCAAGTGAACATATCATAAAATCATTTATTTTTTCAACATTTTCTTCATTATGTTCCTGAGGAATCTTAAAATAGCCAAAACCCCACTGCTCATGCTTGTCTCAGACTTACTTTTGTCACAACCAAATCCAGCCTTGTTTTTCATTAAGTGTTATTACATGCCTCTATGTGCAAGTATATGCATACATTACTAATATATTAAATCTAAAGAAGATACTATAGTCTTTTTTTTTTTTTTTTTACTTTAGCGTTAATGTCTGCTTTTAATTTTTGGACAAAGATATCAGTATCAACAATATACAAGTTAAAAGTTTCTTATTATATAGTCGCTTTACTGTAAAGATTTCATAAAATATTTAAAAACAGAAATTTACAGAAATAGAAGAAAACAAAAAAATCAAAAAAATGAACTAACTTTGAACACAATGTCTAATTTCCTTTCAGCATTTATTGATTGTAATAACTCTGTGTATTCAATACTGGTTTGTTTTGATTCTACTTGTGGGTAGGGTGATGGGGTGGAGTGAGCAGAGAGATAGAGATTTGCTGGCTATGTGTGTACAGAAACTGCTGTGAGCACAGGAATCCTTAGATCAAAGATCTAAGTAAGTGTTTGAGGATGTAAATATACAAAATGCAAAGTCATCTAAATGTGCTTTTGTTTATTTATTATTAATGATAGTCCCTTTAGATTCTTGGTATAAAGAAACTGTCATGTATTATTGATAATGGTCTAATATCCTGGCCTAGACAATGAAGTCTGTCCAAAGTCAAGAAACTGAAATTTAAATTAATGTAGTAATGATATTGGTGACTGTTCTTCCAATGGACCACAGCTTGGTTTATAACACCCATATTTGGTGGTTTACTGCTTCCTGTGATTCCAGCTGCAGAGGATCAGACATCCCTCTATGGCCTCTGTGGGTACTGACAGACATGTGCACACACATAAGTTATAATAACACATTTTCTAAAATTCACATTCTGCACAAGCAAGTGCTGAGTCAGGTTAGACTCTGTGGGTTATAAGATATGCTGAATTACATGAACATACACAATGGCTAAAGGAATATCACATGATGCTGTATTTTCACGATCAAAACTTCAGTCAGTTTATTCATTTTTATTAAGTATAGGATTTGATTTTTCTGGTGCTCATCCCTACCTACTTATTTTGTTGTAATCCTTATGGATATGTTGACAATTAAAAGTCCAGTGACACAGAAGGATCAAAGGAAGTGTATAAAGGAGGATGCAAGGGTCTTTCCAGAAGTCCACACTTCCTATTCTCTATAAAGGGCATTCCTACATCCCATATCGGCCACCATTCTATTTTTTCAAGATGAAATTAAGGATATATCACACATTGGAACTAATTAATATTGATATTAAGGAATGAGATTCCCCATGACATCAAATAGTAATTTTATTGACCTTGAACTACAGCTACTCAGAGCAAATGCAATTCTAGGTATATTGAAGAAAATAAGAATAGTTGCTGTACTAATTCTTTGTATGTTTCTTGGAAGTCAGTGAAATGTTTACATTGGTTAGAAGTAAAATGGATACATTAAGATTTACTATGTTCTATGCATTTGCTTCTATTCACTGCTTGAATACACTAGCTTTATGGTTTATTTTACTTCAATGTGTCTTAATTTCCCAAAAGTAAAAAGCATGTCTTAGAACTAGCCACATTATACTCTTTATCACTTAGCACCACATTCTTTTCTGTGGTAAAAGCTTTCACACAACACACGAGTGCTGCATACCATATTTCCAATGACATACTAAGAATAGTGTCCTATCTCCTTTACAGTATGCCTGTTGATTTATGTATTCTGTCTCTGGTTGTTTGCAACTATATTTTACTAAGTGTGAAAAATCTCAAAACTTTGATGTTTCTTGCACAGTGAGATAACTGATTTGAAGAAATATCTATTTTTAAATATTTAATATTTAAGACAATTATCTGCTAACTTTAGAGTGGTATGTTATATATTCTGGAGAGTAGATGCTGTACATATGTGTGATTTAAAAGTATGCTGCTCCATTGATTGTGCTGTCTTTCGACACATTACTAATTTCATTTTCTTTCTGTTGTTGATGATGTTCTACATACACTCTCAAGAGTGAAACTTCTACCAGTATGAGTCATTTGCATCTCACTGATCCTTACTTGATGAGGTCTTTTTAAATCCCTTGGGTCTGGGGTATTGGGTTCCTTAACATCATCCCGCAGATGAGAAACAAAAACATTCACTCAGGAATTCACCATCTCTCCACATCCTTTTAAATTTACTTTTTGCTATTTATTTTTTGAGATGAGAATCATTGTGTTCTCATTAATATTTAAAGTTTTTTATATCATGTAGATTTTTCACACATGTGTGAACATGAGTCTAGAGGATATAAATCTGTGTCAGGTGAAATCCCATATTGACCTCATATTAATTTTTTGAGATAAAATTCTTGTTTGAAGCCGGGCATTGGTGGCCTTTAATCCCAGCACTCGGGAGGCAGAGCCAGGCAGATCTCTGTGAGTTCCAGGCTAACTGGGCTACCAAGTGAGTTCCAGGAAAGGCACAAAACTACACAGAGAAACCCTGTCAAAAAAAAAAAAAACAAAAAAAATTCTTGATTGAAATTTATTTAATAATTTTTTGCAATAACTTCGGTAAAAAAAAAATGAAAACACACAAATTGTCACCAGATGCTAGATTACAGACTTGCACAAGCTCTGTTTTGGACACTTTCATACAAACCCCATTTATACTTCTGTAATATTTTATTTATATGCACATGAAGACAGAAATTTCTGTCCTTGCCATCTGTATGCCAAGTTTATAATTAAAAACATCCTATTAAATTTATTGGTAAATATTATTTTCTATGTATGTCTAGTCCAAAATATCTATATTTATTATTTAAATAATACATTTATTAAGCAGTGAATTCATACTGAATGCTCAGTCCTAGAAACTAAAGAACAATCACATGAATGTGGAAGTGGTCCCTGTGCAGGTGATGCTTAATTTCAGTCTGCCAGATTTGCCATGATCTAAATCTGCATAATCTAAACATTAAAATGAGAACATGCCATGTTTATTTGAAAACACATCAATATGGTAAATTTGCTAGGCACTATGAAATGATAATAGCAGTGACTATATCTTATTTTGTATCATCTTCATATTTGGTATCATATCCAAACTATAAATAATGATAACAGTAGAGGAAAATTGTTAGAATTATCAGATACTGAGATTTCATTAATAGCTGGAAGGAAAGCCCTTTAAAATTTCCATGAAGTTATTATGTGCTTTAATCAGGATCCCCTAGTCTCTAGAGTCTTGTGAAAGAGAATTGATAGAATGTGTATCATAATAATATCCACGTCTATTGTAGTTTCCAAATACTTATTTTTCATACTTGGGTGAAATCTATTGTCTTGCATATGCTGGGACATTATTCTTACATAAATAAAACATGAAGACATCATCCAAATTACTTTCTTGAATTTCAAGCTAACATTTATTAAATTATTTAAAGTTAAACTCATCTCAAATTACTATTACTCATATGCACACAAGTGGTAGGTCACTCATTGGGAAATTGGCACTTGTGGTCCCAAGAAAGGTGACATTCATTGCCCTGAAGCTATGCACTGAGCATAGTACTAAACATGTAATATGGTCTCATATACCTTCTTTTTCCTTGCTAGAAGTTTTAACTTGATTTTATGCTGCACTTATGGTGCTTTTTTGTGAGTTAACTGTGAAATAAGAATGCCAAGTCCAGAAGACAATATTTTTCACCATTTGTACACATCGTCCTGCTCTCACACTCACCCCATGTTCCAACGACTCATATTCATACATTCTTTCTCTGATTCACATAAAATACTTGCAGAGACATAGGTAGACAGTGAAATCAAAATTAAGCTTCTAGCAGATATGAAGAGATGACCCAGTAGCAAATATCTAACAGGACAATAGAAAGATTATGACATCCAGAGATCTTTGAAACATCTATTCTAAGCTCTTTTAGCAGAAACTTTGATCGGGACCATTTCATTTCTAACTAATACAGGGAAACCTTGTTAATTTGTTTTATTTTTCCAAGTCTCAGTCTTATGTCCTACACTGAACATGAGCTCATGTTTTATCCAGATGACTGTATTTTTGCAAGTAACCTTTCTTTGGTACTGTCATCCAGGATTTCAGATGACTTCTAGTCAAGTAAATATATGTAAATGAAAATCATGGGAAAAGACTTGGATGTGGAAATGACTATTGTGCATTCTTTAGTTCCCCATTTGAGTAAGGAGACCAACAGTATATTGACAAGTAAAATTCAATACCCAATTCAGTTTCAAACTCCAGCATTGGTAAAGCAAGTAGGGGGATGCTTCTTTCCTGCAGCTAAAAGGTTTTGCTTATTATGGCTATGTGGTGATTTCTTGCAGAGGGCCATAGGATGGAAGGACAAGTAGTATTAAGCAGATCAACCCTATCTATGTTAGGGATCTCCCCCTGACAAAGTGGTGAAGTTACTGACTGTTAGTGATCGGTTGCTCCTATCTGTAACTTTGTCATGTTCCCCCACTTTACTGCTCCAAAATGAACAGATGTGGCATCCTTTCATCAGCCCATTGGTAGTGTGTTTTAAATCTTTGGGCACACTTATTGCTGTGGATAATTAGGAAGATGATTTTTGTTTAAGCTATATAATTCTGATGAGTAGAAAATATACTAGAATATTTTTCTTATTTGACACAGGAAAGTAATAGTATTCAATATCTCAAAGACAGCTAATTTTAGACTTCAGAACAAATTCAAAACAGGCTAACTGCCCCAACAGAGAATACACAAACAGAAGTTCCAGGTGATTTTGCTGAATCAAGGTCAGAACTGAAGCAGCTTTGGTCAACGAAACTCCCTGAAGTAATTTTCTTTCTGCACATACCTCCTACACTAATTGACTTTTTGCACATAGTCCCAGCCTCAGTTTATGTCACAGGATCTAGGTTCAGCCAACTGTTTGTTTTCTGCCTGAGAACCTTCACCAACTCAGGCTATGTGCTTGCCCAAGTGTAACTCACCAGCAAGCAGGTCAGTGCGAACTTCCTAGCCTGAGAGAAACTGTGTGACTTATCATGTGTTATGAGAATGGGCCATACCCTAAAAATTTAACATATAATTGTCCAGAGTTTGGCTGAGAAAGGAAGGAGGAAGAGAGAGTATGTGAATGTGTGTGTGGGTGTGTAAAGGGGAGCTATGAAAATCTATGGAGAAGACTGTTGTGTAAGGAGCTGGGCAAGGGGAGGAGCAAGTGTTTTACTATGTGTGTGTGTGTGTGTGGTGAGTGAGGGATCTACCTGAATGGGCAGAAAGAAAATGTTGCACATGACCGTCCAAAGATGGGCAGAGAAGAAATGTGAGAGTAAGATGAAGAGAGTGAATGTATGAGAGAATAAGTGAGTATGGAGTGAATAAATGATGTAATAATACATGTGAAAGAATGTAACAGTAGAAATGAGAAATGTGTATGAAAGAAAGATATGGAGCTATGTAAGAAAGAGATATAACTATGCAAAAGAGGTATGTAGCTATGTGGGAGAATTTACAGAGAATGTGACAGTGTGGAGACAGAGAGATTATCAGAGAAAGATTTTTCAAGATGTAGTAAAAGGGAAAGTTACATCAGAAAGCATTATTTTTCCTTATTTTACCTATCAGATAGGTAAAAACATATTTCTAAATACCCTCAGATATAAAAAGTCTAGCCTCTATGTAGAAAAGAATTTTTTCCCTATTTCCTCTGAGATCTTCTTTCCACAACTCTGGAATAGTTCTGTTGAGCTGATATCCCCCAGGCTGTGTTAATTTATCCTGAATGATCCAGAGAGGATACATATGTCTGGGAATGGAGAATGTAGAAAATACTTTCCATGGGTTGGTAACAGATGGTATTTCCCCTCTTGATACACATATGAATTTCCAGTATGCAGTCACTTATCTGTGTTATTTCACACACAGATCCTGGGCTATGAATTGAGAAGAACTGAGTGTAGCCACCAAATTCTAAGCAGTGTGCCCCAAAGAAAATGCTCCCATTTTTCTCTTATTTTAGCCTGAAGTAGTCCTGAATGATTCTGATGTACTAAAAATAAATTATTCTGTGGGAGCCCACACAGGTTTCCTAATGAGATCTGAGATTGCTTTACCCAGCAGGGCTGCATAAGGGGATGGATTGACCAAGTGCATGGTTACCAAGTATTTGGAATGGTCTCCACTCAGTATTGCTAGGGGGAAGTCTTTTGCTCAATCCCTTGGCATTTCCATAAATAGTCCTTTAGAAGAGAGAAAAAGGGCTGGTGGATATAGATCCATTCTCTCCAGAACTATCCTATGTTTCTATCTGTCTTTTCCCTTCTATCTTTCTAACTAAGTATTTCTCACATCTCCCTCTTCAAGAGTACCATGGGTCTCTGACAGATAGGACCATCAACAGGGATCAGGGACTTGGTGAAAGTGGGGTAAGAGCCCCATGAGGAGCGGTTGGGTATGTCCTGATTTGTAGTAAAAGTGAAGGCAGGGGTATTTTATTCTCAGGAGTCAAGTGAGGTGGTGGAAAGCCAAAGTTGGAAAGTGAGGCTGCAGCATATATTTCTCTCAATCTAGGTTTCTTTCTTTTTCTCTCTCTTTTAATTTCTATCTATATGAAAATTGTGTAGGAAGAAGTTTAGAGCAAGGTAGAATATAGAAATTTTGGGTTAGGAATATTGTTTAAGAAAAACATGTAGGAGAAGATAAACAATAAGACAGATAAACTATGTCCTTGATTTTCCAACTATGGGGCTATGAATGAAAAATACTGGGGAAGAATCAGAAAAATTTATCAAAGATGATTTTTTAAAGGGGGCAGAAAAAGATTCCTAGGGAAGCTTTTGGCCTGAAGACAGCTTAGAATCAAGCCCTGAGAGGCAGAGGAAAGAATTTTCCCTGAGGCAGATGTGAAGCAAAACTTTTCATTCTGCTGCCACTGCCACTGTGTGAAAACATTATACCATCAGAATTAGTTTCCATTTGTCTAAGAAGCCAAGGAGAACAGAGGTCTCAGGAAAGACTTAGTGAAATCTCTTTCTAATCAACAATAAAAGCTTTTCAGACTTTTCTTTCTCAGATATTTTTCTCTTTCTGTAAGGGCAAAAATTAAATTCACTTGCAAGTAACATCTATCAGTATGGGGAAATCACCTGTAATTGCTCTAAGAAAAAACTTTTGCTAGTCCTGTCTCTCCTTCAAACCAGTAGCCAGAGTTCCCTGCTGTAAGAGCACAGTGAGAATATATACTCAGAAAGCCAAAGCAGGGACAGCTTCCCCCATTAACAGCAACAGAGATGAGGAGGGGCTGCTGGTATGGAGGAAGCAGTGGAGGCTTTGAAGTCCTCCCCACAAGGAGGGAGGCAAGGCTTGTGTTCCCAAAAATCTCTCTGAAAAAGCTGAAAAGACTTATTGATACTTCTATTTTCTTTCACTGACCTGGTAGGGTGGAGGAGCAAGCCCCAGGGAGATCAACTTGACTGACTATAATGCAAAGAAAGTCTGTAAAGTGAAATGTTGAGGAGATAAGACAAAGGACAATAAAAGGAAGAGGTGAAACTAAGTTACTAGAAATCAAAGGTGGCAAGATTAGAGGGTAGCCTTAGTTCCTAAGTGAAAAAAATATTGAATGAAAGACAATTGTGATTATGATATTGTGGCAGGATTTAGAGACTGTCATGAAGTTCATAGGAGATATTCATCATAAAGTTCTATAGGTGAAGACAATTTTATGCCTGGTGTGGGCAAATAGCCCTTGCTGTTTTCTTTATTTTGATGCTATTTATTCAACATGAACTGCCTATGAATAACCACCTTCCTTATTCTATTATATGAAACCCAGAGAGCCAAAGGTAAAGTTTCCAACAAGAAGCACCAGTTGCTTTTCCACAACGAGAGGCCTAAAGTCATTCATATTGTGGCATGATTATCTTAAAGATAAAGAAAGTAGTAGTACTTATATGGATCTTCCAGATAGAAAGAATTATGACATGGGTTTAGGCATTCTTAAAGTTACTCTCTGGAATAAGGTAACAATTATTTCTCAGATTTAGAGAAACCAAACTATATTAAACAAGCTAAAGTTAAACTGAGGGAAATAAGTCTGATGAGCAAACGTAGTTAAAGGAACAGGAGGATGCGTATCTCTCAATTCAGTCACTGCTGGAGAAAGTAAAAGGGACTCTAATTGAAGAGATCTAGGGAAGCTGTCAGATATAGGGGAAATGAATATGAATTTTGCACACATATGAAGTAAGCACAGCAGCACAATTCCAAAGACTAAATCTCTGGGACTATATTTATTACCCTGAGATAAAGAAAACCTGATTAAGGGAACCATTCCAGCACTCATTTTTTTAGTCTACTTCTTACAATTACTTTTTTTCCCTCCAAATCCACACCTCCTGCTCTGAATACAGGGCATTCCTTAATCCCATATTGGCCTTCATATTAGTTTTTTGAGATTGAACTAAGAATGTGTGACAAATTGTAAATGATTAGTATTGATACAAAGTGTATGAGCTTTCCCATCACATGACATAATAATTTTACTGACCCTTAACAGCAACTCACAACAAATGCAATTCTGAGTACACTGCAGAACATAAGTGTATTTGCAATACTAGTCCTTTGCATGTTTCTTTGAAGTCAGTGTAATGTTTGCGTTAGGTGTGAAAAAACAAGTCTGAAGTTTTGCTATGTTCTACAAGTTTGCTTCTATTCAATTCTATTCAATAGTAGTTTATGGTTTATTTTCTCTCATCGCGTCTTAATTTTCCCAAAAGCGAACAGCATGCCTTTAAACTAGCCACTTTATATTCTCCGTCATTCAGCCCCACATTCTTTGCTATTGTACAAACTTTCACACAACACAAGAATAGAGCCCAGCATATTTCCTGTGTCATTCTAAGGATAATGTCCGATCTATTTTTCTGGAAGTCATTTAGATTCTTATACTCTGTCTCAGATTGTTTACAAGTGTATTTGACTATGAATGAAAGTATTAAACACTTTTATATTTCTTGCATACTGCTTTATTTGCTTTAGAAAAACATCTGTTTTGGAATTTACATAAATGTTTAAGAAAATCATTTGCTAACTTTATAGGTTTATTTTTTTACATATTCTGAAAAATAGATGCTATACATTTGCTTGATGTGAAAGTATGTTGCGCCATTGGTTGAGCTATCTTTCTAAATGTTATGGTTTTTTTTCTATCTGTTTTTGATAAATTCTACATACAATCTCAAGACAGAAACTCTGACCAGCATAAGTTGTTGGCATCTCACATAGCCTTATCTGGTGAGGTCATTTCAAATCCCTTGAGTCTTAAGTATGGACCTGTGACCAAAAGTTGGCATTAAAACAAATGCACATTTTTTTTTTTTTTGTGCAGAGTAAGATGCTGTGCTAAGTTTTATTGAGGAACCAATATTTTAAGTATATTCATAAAAATTAGGAAAAATTAAAATAAAATAAAAAGAAAGTTAGGATTTATAACAATGTTTTTTTAATAAGTTATTAAAGTTACACCTCAATGCTTAATATGCAAGAATGTACCTTGCTCTGGCAGTCAAACTTTGTAATTGAGGAGTCCTCAAGGTGATAATGGCTTTAAAGACATAAAAGGGATCATGGGAAACAGCTGAGGTTTGCAAATATGTGGCAGGACTAGAGTTCCTAAAGAGAGCCCAGTTGAAATAGTGGACCCTTATAGTTTTGCAAATGCCAGGCTATGTAGATGCTGCTGTTGGTGGGGCCAAAGAGGTGATCTAAGTCCCTCAAGAAAACCAATGGGATTTTGAATGGAATCCCAGATATCAAGATAAGGGTTGTTTGCACTATTGGAGTTTGGTTTTGCCTTATGCAGATTGTGGTTATGCCCTGTCTTCTCCCTCTTGAACTGAAAAAGGGTACTTTATTTTTGATATTGCACTAATGCACAGTTGAGAGATTTCAATATTCTTTAAGAGGAAATTTGAGGACTTTATAGAATTAAAAAAACTGGATATTTTATTAATGAATAGTTTTAAAATATTTAAATTTACAAAATTACGGGGCATTTTAAGTTTATTTGAACTTAAGATAAATAAAAAGCTAAAAAAATAAGGGCACAATTATAAGAACCAAACACTAAACACCAAAAACTGGATTGTTCATTCCTTGTGATGTAGTAAGACAATGACTTAAGCTGTCTGTCTAATGGCTTGGAACTGCTTCTCAATCTAGGAGTTGAACTTTTTATAGCTGTAGCCTAGGACCACCTGCATGCTGGATGTTTACATTGAGATTCATAACAATGGGGAAATTGCAGTTGTGAACTAACAACAGGAATGATTTTGTAGTTGGGAAGTGGTCACCACATTATGGGGAACTGTATTGGAAGGTCAAGGCATTGTGGAAGTTGAGAACCACTGGATCTGAGAATGTCTCTCCTTACCTAAGGGCTATTCATGCTTAAAAATGTATGTCTAGCTTTCTTATCTTTGCTAACTTTGTTAAGCTTAAACTATTTAGATAAACTAAGTAATACAATAAACTGTTCTATTCTGTAATGGTATACCCTAAAAGGATCAGGAAATTTCTGAGCCTCTTTGTGGACTGTGTCTATGAGTTAAAAGTTTTATTTTAAAACTAAAAGGAGCTTCAATTGAAAAATTGTTGTTTTTTAAGCCTGAAACTTAACAGAGATAAAGCTATAAAGTCCTTTTCCCAAAGTCAGGCATTTAGATAAAGCTTCTATTCCCTCAGGGGCTTGAAGAAAGTTTTTGCTTGCTAAAAAAGGAGTCATTATCCTTATCTATGGCAGAAGGAACTTGTGACCCTTCCATGAACATATCAATGTTAACTTGTCTTGGCCAACGCTAGCCTCTAAGGCTCCTTCACTTCCTGCTCACAATCCCTACCCCAGCAAATCCTAGTCAAAGCTAGTAAGTTATTGTAAACTGTCAAGGATAATTAAGAAAAATCTGACTAAAGAAGCATCTTTAATGAATGAACTGAGAGACATTGATTTATAGAAGGAACTGCTGAGTTAAACCAGCCTATTACTTTAGAGATGTCTTGGCTTCAGAATTGAAGTAGAAAATTGTGTTTTGAGACTTTTGAGAAAACCTCCTGAGGATCTGGGCTGCAGATTTGAGGAAAGAAGGCAGAGAAGACTACAGGTATAGGACAGATGACATGTATGCTGGTCCTTCTGCATGGGAACAGTTCTGAGACTGGACAAGAAATGTTACAACTAGTAGTTTTTACAGGACTTGCTTGACCTTTGTCTCAACTTTTTTGGGGTCTCTTAGAGGTGCCATCTGTTATGATATATGCACGAGGGCCCCCAAGGGTATCTGTGTGTCAGGGAAACATGCTGGCATGCTGGGCAGATGCAGGGGCAGGTACAGGTAAGACACATCATGCAGGCAAGGCAGCAGCAGTGGCAGCAGACATTCATTCACCAACCAGGTGTTGCATCCCACTGGAAAGAGTTGATTATAATAGGGATATAAAGTGACAGAAAGACAGAAAGGAGAGAGAGAGGAAGAGAAGAGAGGAAAAGCAGAGGTGTGCGTACCTCATGGCAGGGAAGAAAGAGAAGAGATGAGCAAGGGGAAGGGGATGGATTTTCCTTTAAATGAGGCTTTTATGTAAGGACATGGAGAGGTGTCCAGGGGTGGGATTTCAAGGGGTGGGTCAGAATATTAACACATCACCCAACAGGAAGCAATATAGAAAACATGACACTCACATTCCCAAGAGGTTGGCTGGGTGATTTCTGCTCATTTGAAGGATTTTTGTCACTTTTTATGGGGGTAGGTTACAAGTTGTTATTGATCATGGTTAGGAAGGATACTAAACAAAGAAGATTACATTCAAGGGTCCTTTTTTCAAAAAAAGGGCATGGTATAGAACAGGATAGATTAAATTGAATCTACCTTTTTTTTTTTTTTTAAAGGTCTCTTTGTGTAGCTTTGGAGCCTATCCTGGAACTCACACTGTAGCCCAGACTGGACTTGAACTCATAGCGATCCACCTGCCAATGTCTCCTGAGTTCTAGGATTAAAGGCATGTACCACCACTGGCCAGCTGAACCTACTTTTAAACTAAGGGAAAAAAAAAACTACTAGTCTCAAATATTTCCCTTGGTATGGATACAAATTTAAAGTTATTGTTGTTACAGTGTATATATTATGTTTGGTTATGAGAGTACTTAGAAAACCAAGAGGTCTTCTGATTGAGAATTACTTTAGCAGTTGACTCCTTCAAGGAACTTCAGATGAGAGGTTTTGGTATTGAGAAATTTGCTTGCAAATGTGTAAATTGTATAACAATGAAAAAGGCCTTTTGTGAAGAAATGGCAGTCACTTTACCAGATGCTGATTTATTTACCCTGACATTTGATGAGCCAAAATTCGTCCTGGAGTGACTCTAATAATTCCACAGAATGCTGCCAAATCTTATTTCTCATTTTACAATCAGATAGGATGGACACAGGCTACAGCTCACTGGTTAAGAACAATTGCCAGTCTTTGAGAGGACCCAGGTTCTATTCTCATCACACATGCGTCACCTACCATAATCTGTAACTGCAGTTTCAGAGAATCCTCTCTTGACGTCTATAGGCATTATATATGTAGGAGGTGCATAGACACTCGTGCAAGCCAACAAACACACACATAAAAGTAAAATAAAGAAAATGCATTATTTTTTATAAAAGAAAAAAGATGCAAATTTTCTGTGCAGAATAAGATGTGCTAAGTTTTAATAAGGAACCAATATGTTAAGTATATTAATAAAATTGGCATGTATAGTTTGAACTCAGAATATAGCTGTATCTAAAATTTGGATTTTGTATCCTCTAAATTTAACAAAAAGCTCCTTTTGTTAATCTTGCTGGCCCTGCCATTCTGTGACATGAAGTGAATAGATTGACACAGTTTCAAACAGAAGACTGTGACTATAATTATTTCCATGAGATAAAGAAAACCTGGTAAAGGAAAACATCCCAGTACTCATTTTTTTTTCTGTCTACTACTTACAATCACTAAAAAGCAAAAATCACAGTTAAATAGCACTATATATGTAAAGATTGTCTTTTGTTTTTGTTTTTGTATGGTTTACCTGGTAGCTTAAGAAGACACATAGATTAACACAGGTAATTTATTATATATTTATTTTATTTCATATAAGTATACTGTACTTCCATTATTTTATTTCCAACTTCTTTCTGAGTCTGAGATGTGAAACATAGCAGTTTCCTCTATGCTGATCTTATTCCATTATATGTATGGGGGTGATAGAGGAATAGCCAAGACACTGAAAATAGAATTAAAAACTGGAAGAACACAGAGGACCATATTGCAACTAGGGAGGAAGAATACAATGATCTATAGAGTGATTAGCAGTGTTTTCTTTTGTTATATTCATTATGCTATTTTTTTTTTAAATTTGCTTTTATGTTTATACTGTGAAGAGCCAGGTATAAGTCTCAGCTAGCAACATGGTCATTTGGAAATTTGTAAACCTGGGAATTATTTCTAAAATATACATACTCAAAACCAGGCGTAATGGTATTATACCATTCGAAGCCATAAGAGAAAGAGTAAAGCTATTTCATATATTATCTAATTCACCAGAAGATACTGAGAGCAGTATGAGCTCTAGAGAATGTGGCCTGCGAATTTTGCATAGAGAACTGAGAAGGCAGCTGAACCAAAGCCTGGTGGTCAAATGGCATCAGAGACCTGAGAAGAATACATTTTACCAGAGCTAGCAATTGAAAGTGACAGAGATTTACCTGACTACCTAGACAGCCACACCACGGTCCTCCAGGGTCATTGGGGCAGAGGTCTTGGGGCAACAACATCAGTCTTTGTCTGCCAGGCCTATGTCTGCCAGGCTTCAGAAGATTCGATGGTTGTGGGGTAGGCACTTGTGCGAAGGACCAGCCTACTTTGTCTAGGCAAAAGTGAGCCAATGAGTTTCCAGAGTCCTGTTGCCCACGGTCTGAAGAAGGCCCTGGCAGCAGGTGAGGTTATTGTGTGCCCAGCCATCTTCTTTGGAGGAAATAAAGAATGATGTCAGGAGCCAGCATGTCTCTCTATCACCAAAAGCTTTTTTAAATAAACATTTTAAATGCCATATTCTGCAGATCTCTGACCATTTGAAGATTGCCTGTCTATTGGATATTAATGGCTGACTATCAGCTTACAGTCTCTGGTATGTTGGCAGCTTCCATATGCTAATACTACTGTCTCCTTTGGCTCCTAGGGCTCCCACATGGAGTTGGGGCATTCCTGCCTTGTGCTGGTCAGGCAAGAGAGACAGACAGCTGCAGGAGAGAATTTTTCGCAGTTCCCTGACAGTCTGGCCCAAGAAATACTGAGGACAATCTCACATCCAGGGGTATGGTCAGAGGCAAGTAGCTCTGCCAGAGACCAAAGTGGGAGTATTGATAGAAGGCAAAGCTGCCAGTGAAAGAGAAAGCAGGCTTGTTACAGGTGGGAGGGATAAGATCTGTTTTGGGTGGAAGCAAGTAGGTGCATACCTTTTGAGAATCCCCATAAAGGTATACCACCAAACAGGCACATCACATGCAGCAGCAGCAGAGTTACTGGAAGAGGTTTGAGGGAGGAAAGGAAAAGAGTGAGAGACCATGCTGGAATGAGGATAGGCCCAGATCTCACACAGAAGACATATAGACAGGTCTTGAAAAATCATGGTTCCCATGGATGAGAGGGGAAAAAGGAATTCCTACAGCCTGCAGCCATGAGCATCCTCAAGGCTAGAGGGTAGATAGAAGGAGAACCAAGCTGTAGAAGCAGGCCTTTTACCACACACAATGGGGTCATCATAGCCAGGCTAAGCAGGAATCTCAGCACCAATTATTAGGATTTTTGAGAAGGCAAGACCAAAAACTGAGTTCCCAGACGCAATCTCATTCATAGGAAAAGGTCAGGGATTGTGTCACAAAAGCCAGAAGGTTCAAAAGAAGCTATGGGAAGCTCCTGAGGGAGTGTAACTACCTAATAGAAACCCAAATGATTGCCAATGGTGGATGGTGGGGTGGTAAGCAACTGGGAGAATCAGAGCATGTTGTGGGTAGACTGGGTCCAGGATCCTGGCTGCCAGGAGGGCCTATGGGAGTCATGAAGCCCCAATGTAATGAAACAGTACACAGGAAGCCTTGGCAGGTTTTGGAGCCATAGTGCCTGGGAGTGGGTGAGATATCCCATGTAGGCATGGTTAGTAACAGCAAGTAACTTACAAACCACATGCATTGTCCATGTAGAATTTTTATCTTGGGGTTTGGGGGGATGGGAGAGTTAATGGAGGGAAGAAGAGAGAAGAGAGAGAGATAGAAAGAAAGAGAAAGAGTGAGAGATGAGAGCTACCTCTGGTGAGGGGCCAAGGGGGGTTTCCTCTTAATGGGGATTTTAAAATAAGATTACATCAAGATGCTGGGTGAGTCTCCAAGGTGAGGGTCAGAATACTAACAAATGCCACATGGAAAGGTAACTGTGCAATCATATATAAGGACTTAAATAGACAACATAACTGCAGAGAATATAAATAAATGTAAAATTTTCTTTTCTAAAATAAATTAACCTTAATTTATTTCTTCATTATTAAGACACTGTGAGATACCATATTGCAGTTGGGTCTATTTGGAAGAAGGCTTGAAGTCAACATTTCTTTCTTCAGTCCAAGAAGCTTTTTGGAGAACATTCTAACAGATATAAATTTATTTTGTATTATTTTTCAACTACATATAAAATTATAATTATATATTATAATTCTATGATAATATATATGATTATATGTAAAACTACCAGTAAGCCACAAGCCATGTGGCAACATATAGATTAATAGAAATGGGTTAATTTAAGATGTAAGAACTAGTCAATAGTTAGCCTGAGCTAATAATGGCCAAGCATATTTAACTAATATGAGCTTCTGAGTGATTATTATATATGTGGGCTGTGTAACTGTGGGGGCCCAAGTGGGACTGGAGAAAACTCCAGATACAATTATATATAATAACAATAATTCTACTACATAAAAACACACATAGAAAATGACTCAAAGAAATCAGAGTCATTTGGCAGCCCAGAGTCACAATCAGAAAAATCCAGACAGGAATGGAGGCTTTCTTGTAGATAGTCAGATTTAGGCCAAAGCCGTTGGAAACTTGTTCATCCTAGCAGCAACCATCAGTCAGTTTTCTACTGTTAGTTGGAGGCAGAGCCCAGGGTAAATTACATTTTATCCCGTGTTCACCTATTCAGTTTTCCTCGTTCTTTACAACACACAGGAAGGAGGAGAGATAGATGAGTCAGCAGCTCTGATAGAGATCTCCAAGTTCACTGCAGTCATTTGATTTCCATTCCTAGGTTTGAGATCTCTATCCTTCTTGGTTCCTAATACATGTCTATATGAATAGGAGGCAGTCAGATCTAATAAAAGGCCTGCAGTCAAGGGTTTTACCAAACAAGCTCCTGCCTAAAGTCCAGCTCTTAGCTGGATTTAGTCAAAGCCTGGCTGTACATAAATCCAGAGAAGGATAA
This sequence comes from Onychomys torridus, assembly GCF_903995425.1. Lineage (NCBI taxonomy): Eukaryota > Metazoa > Chordata > Mammalia > Rodentia > Cricetidae > Onychomys > Onychomys torridus. The sequence goes on from NW_023411189.1 coordinate 506,013, forward strand.
CTGTCCCAGAGACCAGCAGCAGACAGCAGCAATAGAACCTAGAATAGGCAGGGATTTGGTGGGATTTCTGACACCCCTACTCTGAGTCATCTGCTACCTGGGATTCTGTGAACATTTCAAGTCTTCTGCTCCTGTTTGCTGTGCAGGAAATGTGTTCCTGCCTGTGCAGCCACTGCTTCAGTCTTAGTATCTGTGATTGCTGCCTCAGTCTTGCTTCCTGCATTATATGCAAGGAAGATTTATGTTGGAAAAACATGCTTGAAAGGAACCAGGAATGTATTGATCATATGCTACCTAAGAGGACCCATTAAGAAAATGACTATGTCAGGGACAATTCTCACTTAGCCATCTGGGACTCTATAAAAATTTCACAAATAGGTGCATTTGAGGAATCTGACATGGCATATCAGTAAATATCATAATCAGTCATCAGCGGGCAGAAAGGGAAGCTTTCATGTAGATAGCCAGGATATAGGGCCAAGTAGCTGGATATATGTTAACCTGCTACTTACCATAGGATGTTTTACTCTTCTGAGAACTGAATTTTGGGCTTAGGATAAATTACCACCACCACACCGGCATCTGCATTCAATTTCATTGTTTCTGTTGCAGCACACATTTAGTTGTAAGAGAGAAATGAATCAGCAGCTCTGAAGGAGATCTCCAAGAGTACCACAGGATTTGCTTTCTATTGGTGTAATTGAGATCACTTTCCTTATTGGTTCACATCCTAGATACAATTTGAGGGCATACACACTTTCCATCAGAGGTAAAGGGAGCTAATAAAGTTGTCAGAAGAGCAGATTCTTACCAGTTGGCCTCAGGATATTTCAGTGTCTCAGTTGCTGATGGGAATAACAAAATCAGACAATACATTGGCCCAGAGGGATACAGGATGCTCCTGACATACACAGGAGAGAACCTATGGAAATTAGCAAAGTTTGGGATTGTTTGATTCCAAGCATTACACATCTGAGTCACCTGATCTGTCAAATGTGCAGCAAGCAGATTCCTGACTCTGAGACTACTACTTCTCCTTAAGATGTGGTCTCCCTGTCTCAGTTTGAAATCTCTTTAGCCTTTAATATCTGATAGAGACTAGGAGACTCATGCTCTTTCTTCTCCCCTGGGCGAATTATTGTGGGAATGGTTATGACACTGTAGTTTCGTTCATAAAACTTAGAGTCACTAAAAGTATTGAGCACTAACATCAGCTGACACTACCCTAAGTGTCACCCAAGGATCTTGATGGACAATAAAGTATGGAAAATAAAGTATTGCACGGGAAACTTACTTGTTATCATCCTGTTGCCATTTAAGTTCCCACAGGTTCAACTTTGCATTCTTGGTTTGCATTATCACTGTGTTCTGGCATAGAGAATCCCTTGTACATGAGTTTTTTTCTTACTTGTCAGCCTATTCCTGTCTATGACATCAGATAGTGCACAAGCTTTGTTGAAAATCAATTTTTCTTTTTCTTTTTTCTAGAAGTGTTTCTCTGTGTAGTTTTGGTACCTGTCCTGGATCTCACGCTGTAGACCAGGCGGGGCTCAAACTCACAAAGATCTGCCTGGCTCTGCACCCTGAGTGCTGGGATTAAAGGCATTTGCCACCACTGACTGCCCTTGAAATCAATTTTTTATTGATGATGGCAGAGAGGTACTCAATACTTACCTTGAAAACATTAAACAAACCAGATTCCTTTGTTCTTGAGTATTTCTTTCTGTATGCTTAGAACCAGTGAAGATCTTATCTTGTGTATCTTACCTCAGACTCTGAATTCCTATATCTGATAGTAAAGTTGAGAGTGGAAAACATTGTTATGTTGGAATCATCAACCACCTCTGAATCAACTGCGATCATTCTGCCATCACTTCAATACAAATGTGTGGGGATCTCAGGTTGGATTTTCATGGAGATATGAAGCACCAAAACATGGTACCCAAAAGCCACTCAGGCTCTATAGAAAGACCTTATTTGCATATCACTGTTATTTCCAAACTAGTGCCTGAAGTAACATCTCGGATGAAGGGCATGTGATGAACAGATACATGGGTCTATCCATGTCATTAAGAACAAGTTTATTTCTATATGACTCTGGCAGAAGTAAAGAAATTTTTATGTGTAAGTCTGCCACCATTCTGGTCTCAGGTTCCTGGCTAATAAATGCAGTGTGAGATATTGCTTGCAAATCATGGTCTTAATCATGTTTCTCATAATTATTTGATATCTCCCCTGATTATTTGGCCATTATGACAAAATATATTAGAAATTTGCTCACTATTTTCTCTTTTAGGGTATGTAGCTCATGAGAGTGGGAAATTTTGTTCCTCTTCATTTTAATCCACTAACATGCAGATTAACCTTCAGTCTTATTACATGTAGTCAATCTCTGTGATGCATCTAAATAGCAGCAATTGGATTTCTGTTCTATGATGACATAAGTATGTAAGGACTTCAAAAATAAGTGAGAAAATTCTGATATCCCTTCATAGTATAATGGATGCAGATTACACAATGTCTCTCCCCATATTCTATGATGCATTTCAATTACTTTAAAATATTTATATAAGTTTATGTATGTGTATGTGTTTGATTATGCTTATAAATATGTAATACACAAAAATACACATGCACATATACACTTTCTTGACATAGTATAGAGTTTCATACATGACTACTGTATTTATATTATTTCACACTTCTTTTTGCTCCATCCTTCAATTTAATATCTGCACTGCAATTGTCAAAATAAAAACGACTATTTATTAAAATTATTTTCCATAATTTTGTGCATATACAAATGTATACTTAACTAACCCACACTATCCAGAGAAGTTGGTGATTAGGTGGAACCATTTTAGCATTGATCTTTTTCAGTTGAAAGGCCTATCAGTGATATTGTACAGTATAAATGGATTCTTTCTATCTTAACATCCAATATTTGTCCATGGATTTTCTGATAAGTGTGGGATTTTGAGAGAGATTCCCATCTGTGTTGGTATTATCATCTGTGATTTTTGGTGGGGGGGGTTTCCGTGCTTTTGTGTAGTATTTTGTTGGCACTCAAATTTTCTAATCTTTGTGCTTTTTAATTCCCTATTCTTCTTAGAACTCACTGTCTTCGCAGCAGACACACTTTTCCTTTTGTAATGAAATGTGTCTGTCCATTGCATGCAATATTTTTTAATCTTAGTATAATGGTGAATTTTGTGGATTGATCAGGTGACCTGTGGCAAAATATTAGAAGTTCATTGCCCTTTGAGCAGTTGTAGAATTGTGTAATAATGATGTAAATGATAAATTTTTTTCCGACAGTTACAGCCAATGTTGCCTGTGTTTATAAGGATAAATATTTAGAAAACAGTAAGAAATTATATGGTTTCAGAGAAGTTGCAGATTAAAATTGTCCTTCTGGTTCCACTATCTCCCTGGACGTGTAGAGTAATCTAGGTTATTATAATGGGTAGAGTTTGTTTTCCTATCAATGATATATATTTGCATTTCTGAAAAATGTTGGAGGTAAAAATTCAGAACATGTTTTTGTGTACCAAATCTATAATAAACTATGAAGGACTAAATGTTGGTAGATTATGACATTTGAAGGAGCTAGTAAAATCAAGTTTACCTTGTTGTTTTGTATATCTTGTTAGCTGCAATTTTACCTTAATAAAACAGGATGACTATAAGTAGAAATAATAGCTGGATTAATGGCTAAAGTGACTGTTTGCAATATCCTAATAGTGTTAAAAATATTAAAAGGACATTATTTTTTAAGAGCAACAATGAGAAAACATAATTGCATCAAATTCTGTGGTTTTATATATTAGAGACTCCTCAGCATTTTTCTTTTCTAAAGTGTGTGTGGATTACAAAAGAACAGTAGAGACACTGGTATGTGAATATTTTTTACACACACTGTTGTAGTCTGAAGTTTTCCTGTGTCCCGGCTTGCCAGGTCAGGACAAATCTCTTCCACTAGTGTCCCCCAAGTAAACACACAGAGGCTTATATTAATTATAACTGCTTGGCCATTAGCTCAGGTTTATTACTGATTAGCTCTTACACTTAAATTAATCCATAATTTTTATTTACATTTAGCCATGTGGCTTGGTACCTTTCTCAATTCTGCCTTCCTCTTTGTCTGGCTGGTGACACCTGATTCTGTCTTTCCTCCTCCTGCATAGACTTCCTGCCTGGTTACTGGCCAATCCATGTTTTATTTATCAAACCATCAAAGCAACACATATTCACAGCATACAGAATGATATCCCACAGCACACTGTAACTCATGTAGACATTTTTTTTTGTCTGTATCTCTATTTACTGAACAATTATCATGTTTTGGATCTCATGAGACAAATCCTAAACTACTATGTTAGTTGCAGTTTAACAGGGCTCAGCTTAGTTCATGTATTGTCTCATGTCATTGGTGGCTGGCTCCTCAACCATTGGTTCCCTGAAAGCCTAATTTCAGGGCTTAGCTATCAGTGAGCTATGATTACTGCTCCAGCTCTGGGAAATTGTTGGGTCCATGCAGACACTGAGTAACATACTGCTTACTGCTCAAAAACCCCATTTAATCCACATCTTCTCTCACGTATGATGTCACTAGTGTTTTTGATCTTGGACATTCTGTCAGGTATAAAATGGTATCTTGGAGTCATTTTGATTTGCATTTCCCTTATAGCTAAGGGTCTTTAACACTTCTTTAAGTGTATCTAGGCCATTTGAGTTTCTTCTTTTGAGAATTTTTTGTTTAAGTCTGTATCCCATTTTTGATTGCATTATTTGGATTTTAGATGTCTACTTTCTTGAGTTCTTTATATATTTTTAATATTAGTATTAGATCAAAAATGGAGTTGGTTAAGATTTTTCCCATTCTATAGGGTACTGTTTTGTCTTATTGACAATGTTACAGGTATGATCCCAGCTAAGGCTCCTAGCTATACAGAGAGGGTGCCTGAAAGAGCCTTCCCCTCTAATCAGATTGATGACTACCTTAATTATCATCATAGAGCCTTCATCCAGTAACTGATGGAAGCAAATTCAGAAATCCACAGTCATACACTGTGCTGAGCTCTGTGTATCTATGTGAAGAGAGGGTGGAAGGATTATATGATCAAGAGGGCATTGAGCTTGTTGGATGTCACAACCTCTAAAAGGACAGCTAGGAAGCGGGCATGTGACTGACCTAGGCCCTCTGTGTCTGAGTGACAGTTGTGTTGCTATTTTTTCTTTTGGACCCCTAGCAGTGGGATCAGGACCTGTACCTACTGCATGAGCTGGCTCTTTGGAACATATACCTTATGTTGGGATGACTTGTTCAGCCTTGATGCACTTGTGAGGATCTTTGTCCTGCCTCAACATGATATACTGTGCTTTGTTGATTCCTAAGGGAGACCTTACCACATCTGATAGGAGAATGAGGAGGAAGGATGGGGATGTAGAAGGGAGATATGGGGAGGGAATGGGAGGACAGAAGTGAGGGGAAAGTGTGCTTGGTATGCAAAATAAAATTTAAAAAGTAAAAACAAAATACATATGGAAAGATAAGCACAAAAACCCCATTTAAGTGTTTGGTCAGTGTGCCTCTTAAAAGAGCCATTCTATTTTAGTAGCTAGCACCCAGCCAATAAGCCTGGTCTCAAAGGAACCATTATTCTGTTTTCCACTAGCAATAGGTTAGTCAAGGAAAGGAAGTTATCAGGAAGCCACGTTTGGCTCAATTTTGGGGTGCTGAGAATATTTTTTAAAGCTTTTTCATTCTTATTTGAAATTCTGGCCCCATATAGGAATGTCATTTGTAGCTTGATTATTTTGTCCCATCAGACATTTCCCAAATCACCGCACAGAGACTTAATAATTATAATTGTTCAGTCAATAACTGAGGCCTCTTACTAACTAATGCTTACATTTTTAATTAACCCATATTACATATCTCTGCTCTGCCATGTGGATTGTTTCCTTTTCTCAGTATTGCAAGTTCACCACCTTCTCTTCTAGTTGCTACATAATTCTGGGACTCCTCAATTCTTCCCAGAAACCTCTTTGTCTGGTTCTCCCAACAAACCTTGTCCTGCCTAGCTACAAACCAGTCAGCTTCTTTATTAAATCAATCACAGTGATATATTCAGACAGTGTAAAGGAATATTCCATATGCTGTTCTTGGCTTTTTACAGACATGCCCCCATTTTATTTATATTGTTATGGAGACATAGATTTCCTTCCTTGACATCTGTTTGATAAGTTTTACAACTAAAATATATTTCTGAATATACTTGGGAAATATTATTTAATATATGTGTGTTTAGCCTAAAATATCTGTATTTATTCCTTATATATTTCAGTTTATCAAACAGTAAATGCATCCTGAATTCTCAGGCCTAGACACTGAAGAGCAATCATATGTCAAAGAAGTAGAACCTGCCCAGGTTATGTTTAATTTCATACCACAGGCTTGGCTGTGATCTACAGCTACCTTAATATATGGGAGAAAGTTAGAATATTACATGTACATTTGGAAGCATATCAACATGGTAAATTTGCTATGTACACTCAAGAGATTATATAGATGACTATATCTTATTGGGTACTGAATAAAAGGAGGGCAGTTTCCTGTGACCTAGAAGTTGTTCCTTAATCAACTGAAAACTTTGTGTCCAAAGTAACATGCTGTGCTAAGTTTTACTGAGGAACCTAAGTTTTAAGTATGTGCATAAAATTCCCATTTGTAGTTTCAAATCAGAATATAGCAGCATCTATAATTTGAATCTTAAATCTTAACTCAAACACTTTTTCTAAAAAATTGCATGAAGACCCCATTTCCTTGTCATGTTAATCCTCCAATCCTCTTAACAGGAGGTAGCACAGCCACACAATTTCAAGGACTAAAGAAGACTATGACTGCGATTATTTCCAGGTGATAAAGAAAATCTGGTAAAGGGAATCGTTCCAGCACTTATATTCTCATCTTTTCTGTCTACTACTTGCAATTACTCAAAAACAAAATAACAGTTAAGTAACACTAAGTTATATATAAAGATTCTATTTTGCTTATTTTTCATTTACCTGGTACCTTAAGAAGATACATAAATTAGTACAAAGAATTTACTTATATATTTATAATATTCCATATTTACATACTGTATTTCCATTATTAAATCCCAAATATTTCTGAATCTGAGAAAGAAATCAGAGGAGATTTTTGTCTCTACTGCTCTTATTACATTGTATGCATCTGGTTGATGGAGGAACAGCCCAGGGATGTGCTCATTTCCTCGCATTTACATCCATTTATCAGAGAGTAGAATTTACAACTGGAGAAACACAGAGGACCAAAACTGAGTAGGAAGGAAGAAGAACACAATGATCTATAGATTGATTAGCAGTGTTTCTTATGTATTATTCATTATGCAATATTTTTTTGCTTTTATGGTTATATTATGCACATCCAGGTAGAAGTGTCAGTCACCAACATGATCATTTGGAATTTTGTAAACCTAGAATATATTTTTAGAATACTCATATCCAAAGCGAGGCATACTAGTATTAATCAATGAAGACTTTCCTGTAAAGAAATATAGTCAGTCCACCAGCTATTTATTTATGATGCTATTTGCCATGTGAGAGAAAACATGAGGTGGAACAAAAACCACTCTAAGAGTTTTTATTAGGGGCGCGTGAAGATGTATTTGGCAATAGGCCTACTAGAAATGAATGGTGCATAAAAAGGGGTGGGGGAATGGGTAGAATCTACTTTTATAAGTCGCCCTGAGCATATACATAGTGGCTTATGTAGCTATGCCACCATGCACATGGAGTAGTGATCATGCTGCCAGCAGATTATATGATTAAATAAAGCACTGATTATGTATGATGCAAGGCTCTGTGATGACTAAGCATTGTGTCTGACTGATGGACAGTGCATGCATGGTCATGTGGCTAGGTAGTAGCTAGGAATTGTAACATTCCATACTTGTATTCATAGTAAAAATAGGGGGTTAGGAGTGACAGGTGAACAGGAATGGTGGCATTGAGTCTCCCGAAACTGCTTCCACCTGACTTGGTGGGTATCGTTTAATTTTGGGGTTAAGGAAGGAGGCTCTTCTTGAGTTAGCCAGACATTCTGAGGTAGCTAAATTGTCTTCTGCTGCTTTGGTCCCTTTAAAATCCTCCATTGCTGCTTGGATCTGGTTGTTTGAATCTGATAAGGTGCCAGCAAGGCAAAAGAGGAAGTTTAGAAAAAAATTACCTGGGTGGTCCCTGAGGTACCTAGGATGAAGGAGGGGTCCAATTACCAGGAAAGTTTGAATGATACTTACCTGAAGTGGATCTGGTCTGTCCAAGTGGATCCAAGCTGTCTCTGGAGCTCAGGAGAATTTTTAAGTTTATGAAGGTGACATATATTGAACATATTCAGAAGCAACCAAAGGGAATTTAAAATCTTGAGTTGGTAGCCATGATATTTTAATATTTAGTACTCTACTATCAGAATGTTATTGGTAAGTGTTAGCAAGAGACAGACAGAGAGAGAGAGAAAGAGAGAGAGAGAGAGAGAGAGAGAGAGAAGACAGAGAGAGAGAGAGAGAGAGAGAGAGAGAGAGAGAGAGAGAGAGATGTGGAACATGCTTTTTTTTATTATTATCAATTAGGTTTATATCTTTACCGGAGGCAAACGTTAAGGCACCTGTTTCCTATATTATTCTAGCATCCAGGAGACACAAGTGATTAATTACTGAGGGCATTTAACAATGATAGATTTTTATATTAAAACTGTTTTTCAGAGTCCAGACCCTTTTAAGAATATGGGTGTGAATATCCCTGGACTGTTATTGTTTCATACACTTAGGTATATTTTGATGGTCCTTGTGTCTCTGGCTCTCTGGCTTATGGTGGTTCTTAGCTAAGTAGTTAGAAATTTGAATATGTTATTAGAGACAGATGGAAACTGATGAAGCAGAGTATGTCAGTAGGGACAAAAGAACTTGGAGTGGGAATCAGGTAGAAGAAAAAGCATATGGGGTTCCCAATCCACTGGGATTGAGTGAAGTTGTGAAATGGAACCTATTTCTCCTGGAATTGGCGACAAGGCAATTGATCCTCTGGAACTTAAAAGATCAGGGCCCTCTGTGTCACTGTGTGTGAAGAGGAATTTCCCTGGGGTTAGAGTCGGATAACAGGTTTCAGGTGGGTCATGTGTATCCAGTGGAGAAAGCCCTCAAGCTTAGCAGCTGTGAGGGTTACAAATATTACCCAGTGGTCGTGGTGCACACCTTTAAACACAGCACTCAGGACGCAGAGCCAGGTGGATCTCCATGAGTTCAAGGCCAGTCTGAACTACAGAGTGAGTTACAGGAAAGGCACAAAGCTACACAGAGAAACCCTTTCTTGAAAAAAAAAAAAAGAATTAACATGAAGGATCCCTAAAATTGAGAGAAAAGGATAAGAGGTGCTGAGCTGGAGGGGAAAGATGGACCTGATCCCCAATGTAGATTCAGGGTGGGCATGGATTATCACATAGCTGGAGTAAGGAGTGGTCAGCAAACTTCCACAGGAAAGAGACAAGGTGATAGTGTAGAGGAGTGAGGAGGTGGCCAGGGTGAGATGAAAGTTTGGATGGGAGACTAGGGCTTAGAGCCTGTCTTCCATACATGTGTATGAATGGTGAGAGTGTTAGGGATTGCTTGGAAAGGACATGGAGCCTGAAAGGGCAATAATTATATCCAGTCAAGGTGAACTTCCTGTGACATCTTACAAATGCTTTTTATAGACCCGTTGATTGCTATAACTTCCCTGAAAACTGAGAATGATAAGGGATATGAAAATGCCAAGGTATATAAAGAGCTTTAGAAAGGGTCTGGGAAATCTGGGCTGTGGACTCCAGACCATTATCAGACTGAAGAGAGGGATCCCAAATCAGGGGATCATCTCCCAGAAAAGGAGGTCAGTGACTGTCTGAGTCCACTTTTGAGAAACCAGAAATGCCTACACCCCATTTGTAAATGGGTCCATGATCATGAGGAGATATTTCATTCATCTGACAGTGGACATTTTGGTAAAATCAAGCTGCCAATCAGTACATGGAAGGGAAAATGTAGCCTGGTGGGTGGGAGAAGGTGGGCTCTGATATCTGGAATTGGGATCTGACTTCTGGCAAATTTTACATTTATACACACACACACACACACACACACACACACACACACACACATATATAATATACTGTATTAGTTCAGTGCCAGAGAGGTAAAAAGAGAGCAAATTGGAGGCTAGGGCCTGATCAAATAGGTGTGGGATGTCCCTGAATCCCTGTAGTAAGAGAGTCCAAGTTAGCTGCACAGACAGGTAAGTGCCAGGGTCAGTTCAGTTGAAGGCAAATATATTTTGAGACTGAGAGCTAAGAGGAATAAATAGAAAGAAGGCTTCTTTGAAGTCTAGAACTGAGAAGTGAGATGAGAAGCAGTAATTGTTCTTAAGAACTGGAAGTCCTCAGAGGTAGGCTGTAGGTGGGCTTTTATGAACTAAGACAGAGCCAGACTATTTGGGAGAAAGAACTGATGTAGATAGGACAGAATTTTCCTAGTGTCAGTAGCTGACTATGAGGATGTAGATTGTACTGTATGGATTGCCTGTGATGAATGAGGTGAGTCTGGACCCTGGAGGACTGTTGTCCTAGCTGCATGGTTGGCCAGGTTATTTTTCTTAGAGGGAAAGGAGCAGTCAGTCTGATGAGACTGGCAATGAATAATTCTGATCACCTTGGGGAGATGGGAGGCTTTTAGCATGGCTATTATTTGGCCTGAGTTAGATATAGATCCTCATTTTGCTGTGAAAAGCCCACTCTCTTTTCAGATAGGAAGGTAGGAGGAGGATATGAAAAGCATATTTGGAATATCCATAACATTTAGGGATTGCCCCTGTGCCAACTGGAATGCACAGGTGAGAGCCAAAAACTCAGCCTGTTGGTTAGTAGTATGTGTCTGTGCTTCTGCTACGCCAGTATCTGAACTATGGCATAGCCTGCTTTATTATGGGTCCCCCATGTAAAAAGGAGCTGCCACCTATGTACCAGGTATAAGTGGCCTGAAGCAATGTGCCCTCCTGTATGTGGGATGTATGGGTCAATATTTCCTCCATAATTTCAGTGCAGGAATGAGATAGGGAATAGACAGCATTAGGTTGAGGAAGAAGGCTTGAAAGTAAGTGTGGCATCTTGCATAATGCCTCCAGATAAAGTTCTAAAACCTTTATAAGTTAAGAGATATGGCAGGTTATGGAGGGAGAAGGTAACAGTAGGTGACCCAATGGTTAGTATCTTTGATTCATGAATAAGGAGATCAGCAGCTGCTAAAGCATGTATGCAGGGTGCCTGTCCCTGAGTGATGAGGTCTAGTATTCTGATGGGTATGGTACTGGTGCAAAGGAGGGTCCCAGCTGGTGCCCTATGGTCCTAAATGATTATCCCTCACTTTCTGTTTCATAGAAGGAGAAAGGGCGAGTTAGGTATGGAATATGAAGCACTGGGACCTTAAGTTGGAGCTTCTGGAAAGGTTTAATAATGGGGTACAGGAGGGATTCATGCAGGGAGCCCAGAGCTGCCTCGTATAAGGAGTGAGCAAGGAGAGAAAAAGATGGAAGCCAGTACCACAAGAAGCCAGCTATTCCCAGTAAGAACAATAGTAGAGGGGACTGCAAGAGACAGAATAAGATGGTTTCTGTCTACACTAATAGCGTTGTGGGTTGGGGTAATGCTTAGACCCAAATAGGTGACCTGAGGATTGGAAAACTGAACTTTGGAAGGCAAGAAGCTATAACCTCAGCTGAGCAAGAAATTTAGAAGGGCAGAGGTGTTAGTTTGGGTAATTGTACTGAGAAGTGAGAGCTTCCTGAATGGATAGTGGCAAGTATTTTATATGTGTCAGGCACCAACAGATGGAGAGGGAACACTGCAGAATCAATGATCCAGAGGTCTTGAACCAAGCCATAGGTTCCATTAGTCTTCTTAACTGAAAGTTCAGGGATGTTAAAAGGAGAGGAGGTTGGGTGAAGTAACTTTTTTTCTGATAAGTTCAGAGATGATATGTGTAAGTCCTCTAAGGCTCTGGAGAGAGACAGGGGTACTGAGCATGTGTGATATAGGGTCTTGCAACTAGATAACAATAGGAGGATGTTTTCTAACAACAGAAGGGTTATGGGTTTCCCAGACTTTGGGGTCCACATGAGAGGCTGGGAAGGGAAATGACTTGTTAATGCTAGTGGGCTGAGTGGCTAGGAGGAGGAGGAGAAGAGCTGCTGGCAAATCTGGGGTAGAGAAATGGGGGAGCAAATGAAATAGAAGCTCCTGCCTTAGCTAAAACATTTTTTTCTCATTAGGGGGTATAGAGCAGGTTGGTACAACCAAAAGTGTGCAGGTAAGAGGGATACCCCTGAATATACAATCAAGTGGTGGAGTTTGTTGAGGTATGTAAGGTTGTCCCCCTACCTCCATAATTAGGAGACAAGAAGATGATGTGAGACTCCAAAACTCCCTTAAGATGGAGTAAGTACTGTCAGTGTCCAAAAGGAAGTAAATGGACCACCCTGATACTGTAATGGCTACCCTAGATTCCTGGTGAGAGATGACTGTAGTTTTGGGACCTGGGTATCTTCAATCTTCCATTGCCATGCCTAGGAAATTGGCTGGAGGGTGGTATTCATTTGATGTCCCCATGCTACAAGATGCACAGTGCAGTCAACTGACCAATGTCCCACTTGGTGCCATTTTGGACAAGGCCCAGGTAGCCAGCATGGGGCAGGGAAGGCATGAGCCCAATGGTCTCCTCTACCATATTTAAAACTAGGACCTGGAGGCTTTTGTGTGGCTTGTCAAGTAGCATGTGACAATATTAACAGTCTTGTTTGTGGGCTTTCTCATCTCTCCCCTAGTACACCTTAAAAGCCAATGCTAAAACTTCTGTCTGTGGAGTCAGAAGCCCTTGTAGCTGGAAGGTTTTGTTGTTGTTGTTGTTGTTTGTTTGTTTTTGTTGGTTTTTTTTTTTTTTGGTCCTGTCTCCAACATATCCTTACATCCATATTTTGAAGTCAAGGTATCTTTAAAATATAAATATTGGATTAACTCAACAGCATTTACATTTAAATGTTTTTATGTAGTTAAAAATCCCAAAGACAACACAATCCAGATTCTCTGTGTAATATCCATCTTTATGTGGCTTATTTTTTACAACTACCTTTACTGTCTCTTTAAAGACTTTATTCTTAAAAAATAAGTATTTCTTTATATAACTGTATATATTTGTTTTTCTCTCTCTTCCAAGCATATGTACATTTTTTACACACATTGTAAAGCATTTAAAGTCTTGTTTCATCTGAATCTGTTTTATTGTATAAGTGTTGTTTTAAACTGCAGCATTTGTAAGACCATAATGGCTACTGTGGCTGGTGGCTCCGCCAACCTCAGCTTCCCAATATCGCCATGGTATGTTTATCACCAGCTTGGGGGACATCAACTCTTAGAAACAGTGTGGATCTATGCTTTTATCAAAGCAGCATGTAGCCCAGAAACCTCTTTTATTCATACTAGCAAAGGCTAAAGCTATCACACAGCATAATGTGCCATTTGCAAATGCCTCATTCCCACCATACTGCAGATTAAGCACTCATACCAGAAACCTGCCATAGTGTAGCTCAAATCTGTAGGCTGCTGCTAACTTGAAAAAGACAACTAGGAAGCTGTTTTGAACTCTGTTTAAGAATCTTTTTTTTTTTTTTTTTTTTTTTTTTTAGGTTTTAGTTGGAAACTCTTGCCCCATGTTAGGTGCCATTTGTAGCTCTCTCTCTCTCTCTCTCTCTCTCTCTCTCTCTCTCTCTCTCACCTGCCAGTCTCACAGCCGCTCAGACCCAACCAAGTAAACACACAGAGACTTATATTGCTTACAAACTGTATGGCCATGGGACTCTCATATCTACCTATCTATCTATCTATCTATCTATCTATCTATCTATCTATCTATCTATACAATGGAACGTGAGACTATAGGATTGAATAATATATTGGAATTGTTTAATAAAGGAAGTAGAATTAGAGGTATAAGAACCTAGTTTTTTCTCTATCTGAGAAAGTTCAGCCTGTGAGAAAGGAACATGTACCTTAACCAGTCCATCCACCCCAACTACATCTCATAAAAGGACAGTGCCAATGGGTTGGCCTGACTGTAGTTGGGTTCTTAGCAGCTGAAGAACACATGACAGGGGGTATAAAGATATGAGCCAGAGTTTGGTGGTTGAGAAGCCCAATATCAGAAAGGAGGAAAGAGCTGGGAGAACCAATTGAACAGTCATTCAAGAAGAAGGAGTGCAAGGTCAGAAACATGGGGGTTAAATAGCAGGGTCTAAAACAGTAGTAAGAGGTACATCAGGTTAATGGCACATAGCTAAGAGCATGTTGGTAAGTGAATAGGAATCAAGGATGGAGGGTTTGAAGCTGAGATAGAAAAAGGCTTGGACATAAGGTAACTCCTTCCATTACCCATTTGCTGTCAGAAGTTAGATAATGCCCTTAAAATAACAGGATCTCACAAGGCATTTGGTGGCCATCTTTGACTGTTATCTTAAGGATACTTAGGCCATTTTTTTAGTGCAAATGCAGATATGCTTAGAAGTCTTTGAGTAAGGCATTAAGCTGAGAGGCTTAAGAATTTCTAAAAGGCATCCAAGAGGAGAAATGGGGCTAATGGGATTGAAAGCCTTGTTTTCCCTGGCTGCAGCAAAGAGAAATAACAACAACAACAACAAAAATGAACATGATCCAAAAGCTTAAATCTCAGGTGTCCACAAGATCAAGCAATCATCTGTGTATTGACACAAAACACTCAGTTCTTTGTCAAGCAAGAAGAGGGAGGGATGTGTCAATAGCCTGAGGACTAGTGTCCCACAGACAAGAAATGAACAACAACCAAAAAAAACGATATCTCAGACCACAGGCATGGCAAATAGATAAGGGTTTAGCCTCCAATGGGGAATGACCATAGCTGATGAAGGCCATGGATGGGGTTTCCTCAAGTCCCAAGTATACCAGAAGGATGCTGCATTATCAATGGTTTTTCACGCAGGTCCAGGGTAATGTTTACACTCACAGTTACAGAGAAAACTCAAAAATCAAAGGAGTGATACAGCAGCCAGGCAAATTGAAAGTTAACAGTTGTAGATTAACAAACTTCTGTACTAGATCACTGGTGCAGGGTGCTTCGAGGGCCTGCTTTGTTATGTGGCATCAATGCTATTTGTTTGCAAACTATGGACCATGTGAGAGAAAACAGGAAGTACATTAAAAAACACCACAATAGTTTTCATTAGGGTAGGGTAAAGAGGGATTGTACAATAGGATGAGGAATGGAAAAAGGGACAGGGGAATGGGTGAACCCTGTTTTTATACTTCCCCTCTAGCATGCATATATGGATTTATGTAGCTACTTCACACATGCACATAGATTACATGATCACATACACATGGATTACATAGGTGCTGCAGGCCACAGGAATATATCATAAGAACTCAGCTAGTTATGGCAAAGTCACTACCTGGAGGGATCAGGAAATTCCTCCAGAGGAAGCCAAATCCCATGGAGTTTTTGTGTTACTTGGCTTGTTATATATCAGCTGTCTTCTGTTATGAAAATCATGTGTGCCTTCATAGTTTTCCCAATTGACTTTTCCCTAGAAGGGCTAACAGTGTGGACTGATCACTCTCTGAACATACACATTCCAGGAATTTGGAGAACAGCCTCAGGAAAGGCTTTCTCTGGAATCAGATATCTCCCTTAGCCACTTTCAAGGACTACAGGAAGCACCACCCAGGTGGGCACCCAACTTTCAAGGACTAACATTGATAGGAGCCCACATACAACTCTCCTGACTTAAGGTAAATTCCACTAGGGGACACTGCCTAGGTCAGGTGGACATTAAGTAATAGCTTTATACAATTTAGCTCGGACCCTCCCTTCTTATCCCAGGACTTCCAGGGCACAGGACAGAGAAGAGAAAAGAGAATGGAAGAACTAGATGAGTAAGAAACATGAGAGGAACAAACCAAGATGGGGAAGAACTAGATTGAAGGACTAGAAGAAAGTACTAGAGAAGTGAAATGGAAGATGAGGAAGAGCCAGATGGGGAAGTACTAGCTGGATAAGAACAAGTTGAAAAGGCACTAGGTGAGGCAGAATTAAGAGGAGAGAATTAAGATAGAACTTAGAGGGAGCAATAGATAAGTATAGAGATAAATCAGGCAAGAAAGGAGGTAGGCACAAGAACAGAACTGAAGCTGTGTATATAGGATGTTATGCCAGAGGAATTAAAGCAAGTGGACTATGGAACTTGGTATGCTGAGATTCTATTTCCTGAAAATAGTCCTCGCCATTAGTAGTTCTCTCTCCTGAGCCCCTGGGATGTATAATATTAAGGCTGGTCCCTCTAATACTATATAAGGCATAGGAAGTAGACCTTGGGATGACTAAGCATTCTGCCTGACTGATGGACAGAGCATGCACTTTCATGCACTTTCATGTAGGTAGGTGGTGCTAGGAATTATAACACCACCCAGGACCAT
Source organism: Onychomys torridus (assembly GCF_903995425.1). Classification (NCBI taxonomy): domain Eukaryota; kingdom Metazoa; phylum Chordata; class Mammalia; order Rodentia; family Cricetidae; genus Onychomys; species Onychomys torridus. The sequence goes on from NW_023411189.1 coordinate 522,616, forward strand.
CAGCCAGTTTTCTACTATTAGTTGGAGGAAAAGCCCTGGGTAAATTACATTTTATCCTGTGTTCCCCTATCAGTTTTCCTGCTTCTTTTAAAACACACAGGGAAGAGGGGGCAGTGGGGAGATAGATGAGTCAGCAGCTCTGATGGAGATCTCCAAGAGTACCACAGAATTTGCTTTCCATTGATTGGCATTGAGATCATTCTGCATATTGGTTCCTATTCTAGAAACATATTGAATGCACACACCCCTCCATCAGAGGCAAGGAGAGATAATTATAGCTGGAGAGTTTCTCTTTGGGTCTCGCCAAGCCCCCACAGTCCCGCAGCCCACCATTACTTTTACATCTCAATTTTCATGGCGGCAGCTGGCAGCATCTCCTCTGATTCAGCCTTCCTGTTCTCAGAATTCTCTTCTCTCCTTGTCCCTGCCTATATTTACTGCTCCCACAGTAGATACTAAAGTTGTCAGCAGACCTGTTTCTTACCAGATAGGTTCTACCTGTCTTCCAGGTCTCAATTGACCATGGGTGTAATGAAAACACAAATGATTTTTGGCCTAGTTGAAGTAGAATGTTCCTGACATTAACAGGAGACATAGCCTGTGGAAATTAGCAAAGTCAGAGATTATTTGACTCCCAGCATTACAGATCTGAGTCACCTGATCCTGTCAAAAGTATAGCAAGCAGATCCTGCTTCTGCATATACTGCGTGTCTTTAAAGATATGGCCTCTCTGTCTGAGTTTGAATTCACCTCAGGTGTTATCTGGCAGAGACTAGAGGAATCCTGCTCTTTTCTTCTTCTGAAGTTACTTCTTCCCTTCCCCACGGTCAGTCTTGAAGTGCTGCTCTATGGGCATGGAAGATGTTTTTGAGGCCTTAGTATCTGGCAGAGACTAGTGAAATCCTGCTCTTTCCTCTACCCTGGGAGATTTATTGAGGGAATGGCTATGACACTGTAGTTTTATTCAGAAACCTTAGAGTCACTGAAAATATCAGTGTTTATTCCTTAAATATTTCTCTTATTAAGCAGTGAATTCACTCTGAATTCTCAGGCCTAGGAACTGAAAAACAACCATATTTCATGGAAGTTGAACCTGCCCAGGTAATGCTTAATTTCATACCACAGGCTTGCCTGTGATCTATAGCTCCCTTAATAAATAGGACAAAAGTTAGAATATACTATGTACATATGTTATCATTATCAACATGGTAAATATATTATGTATCAACATTACATACACTCAAGGAATTACAGAAAGGGATTTATTATATTTTGTACTCAATATAAGGGGGCAGGTACCTGAGGCCTACAATTTGTCACTGAATCAACTGCGAATTTTTGGTACAGAGTAAGATGCTGTGCTAAGTTTTATTGAAGAACAAATGTTTTATATATATGCATAAAATTCCCGTGTGTAGTTTGAAGTCAAAATTTGGAATATTGAACCTTAATTTAATTACCTTTTCTCAAAAAAGCATGTGAAGGCTCCTTTTCTTTGTCATGTTATTCTTCCCATTCTGTTATGTGAGGTAGCACAGCTACACAATTTCACAAGATTAAGAAAATTGTGACTGTATTTATTTCCAGGAGATAAAGAAAATCTGGTAAAGAGAATCATTCCAACAGTCATATTTTCTGTCTATTATTTGTAATTTCAAATACATATCTGTTAAGTAACACAGTTGTTATTAAACATTGTTATAGCTAGAGTTTTTCTGGTCCTGCCTGGCTCACAGTCAGGACAAATCTCTCTCACCCACCAGTCCCACAGCCACTCAGACCCAACCAAGTAAACACAGAGAGACTTGTATTGCTTACAAACTATATGGCTGTGGCAGGCTTCTTGTTATCTACTTATTCTATCTTAAATTAGCCCATTTTTATTAATCTATAAGTTGCCACATGGCTCATGACTTACTGGTACCTTACACCTTCCTTATCATGGCAGTAGCTGTCAATGTCACTCTCCTCAGCCTTCCACTTCCCAGAATTCTCTTCTCTCCTTGGCCCACCTATACTTCTTGTCTGTTTACTGGCCAATCGGTGTTTTATTTATTAAACAATCAGAGCAACACATATGACATACAGAACATCCCACAGCATTTCACCTTTTCTTTTTTTCAAAAAGGAAGGTTTTAAGTTTTACATAGCAAAATTACAGATAACAAAACAATTTTCAAGCAAGAATTAAAGTTATAATACCTAGTATATTTATAATTAATAGTGTATTGACAAAATTAAAGAACATATCCTATCTATCTTATATTTGCGAGTCTAAGATTTTATATCTAACATCTTTTATCATAACTAAGGAAATTATAACTATATTGTCTTCAACTACATCAAAGATCCCAGAAGGATATAATATTACCTGAGAAATGGAAGAAGGATGCAAGCAACTTTCAGGAGTCTTGCAGGGTAGACAGAGACAGCTGGCAGCCTGGACAGTCACCTAATGTTCCTTTGTAAAGTTGGCACAACTGTCTTCATCTCACATGTCTAGAGTCTCCCAGTCATTTCTCTCTGTGTCCTGTAGAATGTCTGGAAGTTTCCTCTGTGAAGCAGGAAGCTGAAGGACCATTTTGCCAAGGAAAGTTCAGTGGTCACTTTCCTATGGATCCTGCATGTCCAGTTGATACATTTTTCCAAGTAGTCCAGGCAAGAACAGTTTTTTTTTTTCCCAAATGGCTATTTTTGCCAAGAAGAAGTCTTCAATGCCCATCCTCCTTTCTGAAGTAAATTGGTGCTGCCAAAAGCAGACATGTCTCATAGTCCAGAAAGTCTAAAATTTTAAAAACATTTTAAATGCCATATTCTGTAGGTCTTTGACATGTTTGAAGATTACCTATCTATCTGAGATACATCTATGTATAACAAGAAAACTTAACAAACATGGCTACAAGTGTGATTATCATAGATGACTAATTATTAATCTATTTCTTAATTATGCATTACAATTTTAAATGAGCTGTACAAACATAATAACTGAAACAAGAGTAGAAATATACACACCGTATAACAAAATTAACTTTAAATTTGTATCAATAAACTAAAATCTATACCAATGTAAAACATTTCAAACAAGTTGTTGTTTTTTAAAAGTAGGTTCATTAATCTACCCTTTTATCCTATCATATCTGTATCATAATCCCCTTTCATTCTTTAGAAAGTGATTGTATTTATAATAGACCCATTTTAAATAAAAACATTGGTTTTTCTCTGTCCCACACCAGAGGGCTCTTCAAATTTGGGACACAAGAATCTCTTGACTTTTTTTTCAGCAATATATCTGGGTTTAGAGAAGGAGTGAACCAATTCCATCTCCAAAGCCATCTTGGTACATTTGGGAATTTGGGTGTAGCTTCTCTTACTACTTCCTGCTGGAAGAGGGCACTGTATCTTTTGGGGACACACAGAAAATTTTAGGATTATGGAGTAGTCTGTGAGGATGTATTGTCTGAGCCAGTTGCCTTGAAACCATTCTGGATGTCAGATCATCTGGGCCATGGTGTCATTGGAGATCTTTCAAGTGGTCTTGGTTGGTCAAACCTGATGTATCTTAATCTGGAACAAATACATAGGCTTTTGCTTTCTGTGGAAACAAAGTAGAGCCTCCTTTCCAAAGCAATATATCCTTAAATCCAAATTTTGAAGTCAAGGTATCTTTAAAATATCAATATTGGCTTAACCCAACAGCTTTTACAATGAAATATTTTTCTGCAGTTAAAAACCCCAAAGACAACACAATCCAGATTCTCTGTGTAAGATCCATCTTTATGTGGCTTGTTTTTTATACTACTTTTACTGTCTCTTTAAAGACTTTATTTTTAAAAACTGTATTTTTTATATAACTGTATATATTCCTTTTTTCTCTCTTCCAAGCCTACATAGATTTTTACACACATTGTAAAGCATTTACAGTCTTGTTTCATCTGAATCTGCCTTATTGTGTAACTATTGTTTTAAACTGCAGTATTTGTAAGACCTAAATGGCCAATGTGGCTAGCTGTTGGTTCCACCCACCTCAGCTTCCCAACATAGTGGTGGTATGTTTATGACCAGCTCTGGGAGCCATCAACTCTTAGAAACAGTGGATCTATGCTTTTATTGAAGCAGTGTGTAGTCCAGAAACCTTTTTTTGTTTTTTTTGTACTGGCAAAGACTAAATCCACCATGCAGCATAATGTGCTGCTGGAAGATGCCTCATTCCTGCCATACTGCTGGTCAAACATGCATGCCAGGAACCCGCCAACTTGAGAGAGTCAACTAGGAACCTGTTTTTAGCTCCGTTTTGAATTGCTTATTACATATTCTAATGTTTAAGGTAGAAACTCAAGCTGTTGGGTGTCATTTGTAGCTGGAGTTTTTCTGGTCCTGCCTGGCTCACAGTCAGGGCAAATTTCGCTTACCTGCCAGTCCCACAGCCGCTTAGACCCAATCAAGTAAACACACAAAGACTTATATTGCTTACAAATGGTTTGGCCATGGCAGGCTTCTTGTTAACTGTTCTTTTATCTTAAATTAACCTATTTCTATTAATCTATACTTTGCCATGTGCCCCGTGGCTTATAGGTACCTTACATCTTCCTTGTCATGGTGGTGGCTGGTAGTGTCTCTCTCCTCAGCCTTCCACTTCCCATAATTCTCCTCTCTCCTTGTCCTGCCTATACATCCTGCCTGGCTACTGGCCAGTCAGTGTTTTATTTATTAACTAATCAGAGTAACACATTTGCATAAGGAATATCCCACAGCACATTGTCTTTTGTTTTATTTGTTATTTAGCCAGTGCGTTAAGAAGATGCATTGAGCAATATAAAAAATTTAATTATATTTTATAGTATCTCATATGTTTTTACTGTATTTCAATTATTTTAATCCTAAATCTTTCTCAATCTGATAAGGAACATAGAGGAGTTTCCTCTATGATGTTCTTTGTTTTTTTTTTTTTTTAGTTTTTTTTTTTTTGAGACAGGGTTTCTCTGTGTAGCTTTGTGCCTTTCCTGGAACTCACTTGGTAGCCCAGGCTGGCCTTGACCTCATAGAGATCTGCCTGGCTCTGCCTCCCAAGTGCAAGGATTAAAGGCATGTGCCACTACTGCCTGGCAAAGATTTTTTTTTTTTGAGCTGAGGATCAAACCCAGGGCCTTGCCCACTGATCTAAATCCCCAACCTCTCCTCTGTGATGTTCTTATTAACTCTATGTGTCTGGTTGTGGGAGGAATATTACCCATTTCCTGGCATTTTTATCTGCTATTCAAAGAATAGAATTTAAAAATAGAAGAACACAGAAGAGCATATTTAACTAGGGAGGAAGAAGAACAGTGCGATCTATAGATTGATTAATATTTTTTTCTTCTGTTATATTCATTTTGTAATTTTATTTTAGCTTTTATGATTATATTGTGTACAGACAAGTAGAAGTGTCAGTCACAACCATGATCCTTTGGAATTTTGTAAACCTAGAATACATTTTTAGAATACTCATATTCAAAACCAGTCGTACTGGTATTACACAATCCTGGGACATAAGAGAAGTATGGTAATAGGAAGGCCTCTAATTATATGTCTAGCTAGGCTAGCCTGGCAAATTGTGATCCAAGGGGAAAACTTATAGCAAATCAGTTGGTTTTAATAAACATCAGCATCAAAAATCTCTAATCTGCTAGTTTTAATAAACATGTGTATCAAACCCAATATTTGATAAATATGTTAGCACATTTGAACTCATGAAATTCAAATAAGTGCAACTAAATGCAGAATTCGTGTACTGTATCCAGCACTCAAAAATGCCAGAATGCTTAGAGGTAGAACTAATGAAGTCCAACACTTATTACAGTGTCTCTTGGTTTTAATCAGCTAATTGAAGAGGATATTTAGATATATTTTTATACATGCTTATGATGAGAGGGTTACTCATGTTCTAGTAGACAGGACCTTATTGATGGACATACAAGAACTTTAAATTAACTCATTTGTTATTAAACATAGAAAAAGAATATAAATTTCAGTTGTAATAGTGATATTGGAAATTGGAGCATAATTCCAGAATTGGCAATGTGGCAGATTTTTCAAAATGCAAAGTTTATCTATTATTATTAAGAAGATATTTTATGAATATGAATTTAATCAGAAAAAAATCATGAATGGCTCATGCAAATGTAACTGTGCAACACTTCTAGGCACTTAAAATAGACAACATAATTACTGAGAATATAAATAGATGTAAAATTTTCTTTTATAAAGTAAATTAATCTTAATTTATTTCTTTATCATTAAGACACTGTGAGATATTATATTACTGTTAGCTCTGTTTGAAGAAGCCTTAAAATCAACATTTTTTTCCTTCAATCCTAGAAGCTTTTTTGTAGAGTACTCTAATATATTATATATTATTATTCAAGTACATGTAAAATTATGATTATAAATTATAATAATGCAATTATATATATATTTAATTATATATCATAATTATGATTCTACTATATATATAAACACACATAAAATCTGACAGAAATAGATCACAGAGACAGCAGCCAGATGCATTTGATAGCCCGGAATCACAATCAGCAAAGTCCAGACAGGAATAAAGACTTCCTTGTAAATAGATAGAATCTAGGCCAAATCAGCTGGAAACTCTCACAGCCCACCTGTTACTTATTTTATTGCTATTTACCATGTGAGAGAAGACAAAAAGTGCAAATAAACCCACTGGAAGAATTTTAATTAGGGAAGGGTACAGAGGGATTGTGCAATATGCTTACTAGAAATGAACGCTGTGGAAAAGGTGGCCTGGAAATGGGTGGAATCAGCTATTGTAGGTCCCCTGACCATTTGAATGTGGTTTTATGTAGTTATGCCCCACATGCACATAGGTTCTGTGATCAAGCTGTGAGCATAGTCCATTATCATTTAGCACACAGATTACATAGTTCTGAAAAGACTGAGCATTCTGCCTGACTGATGGACAGTGCAGCACAGTCATGTAGCTAGAAGGTGGCCAGGAGTTGTAACATTCCTACTACAATTGTAGTTATAAGAACAATACAGGGGGCTATGGGTGACAGATAAATGGGAATGGGGATGCTTTGTCACCTGGGACTGCTTCTAGCTGACTTAGTGTGCATTGGGTAATTTTGAGGATAGGGAAGGGGTTTTTCTTGAGGTAGGTGGACAATCTTAGATACCTGAATTTCTTCTTCTGGTTTGGGCCCTGTGGAATGTTCCATTGCTGCTTGGATATGGCTGTTTGGAATTGACAAGCTACTGGAGAGGCAGAAGAAGTTCAGAAAAAAATTACCTTGGGAAGGTGCCCAGGAAGAAGGAGGTAGATCCCATGACCAGTAAAGATTGAATGATACTTATCTGAATTGGATCTGGAGGGTCCATTTGGATCTAAGCTGATTATAGAGCTTGGAAGAAGTGTTAAGTTTACTGAGAAAAAAAAGATAAACATATTCTGAAGCAACAAAAAAGAATTTAAAATCTTGAGCTGTAGCCATGATATTATAATATTTAGTACTCTACTGCTATCAGAATTTTATTGGTTAGAGAGAGAGAGAGAGAGAGAGAGAGAGAGAGAGAGAGAGGGAGAGAGAGAGGAAGAGGGAGAGGGAGAGGGAGAGAGAAATATGTGAAGCATGCTTTTTATTTTTTCTTATTATCAATTAGGCTTTTTTATATTCAGCAGAGACAAACCTTAAGGCACATGTTTCCTTTATTATTTTAGTATCCAGGAAACACAGGTGATCAATTGCTGGGGGCATTTAACAGTGATATATTTTTACATTAAAGCTTGTTTTTGCAGAGAGAAGACCCTTTTGAGACTCAGGTGTTCATACCTCTGGTCTATTAGTGTTCCTTATCAGTATATTTTCGGTACATGCTGATGGTCCTTGTGCCTCCTGGTCTGTGGCTGATGGTGTCCTTGTAACAATTAGCTGGGTAATTGATTAGAAATTTGAATATGTTATTAGAGTCACAGAGGAACACTGATGAAACAGAATATGTCAGTTGGGACAGGAGAATTTGAAGAGGGAAACAGGAAGAAAAAAACATATGGGGTTCACAATTCAGTGGGATTGAATGTTGTGGGATAAAACCATATTCTTCTAGAATTGGTGACAAGGCATTAATCTTCATGTCCTCTGGAACTTAATCGAGGGGGGGCTGTTTGTTTCACTGTGTATGAGAAAGAATATCCTCTCTTGAGCGAGAGAAGGAGAAGAAGTTTCAGGCAGGAGAGATGTATTCAGTGGGGGAAGCCCTCAAGCTTAGCAGCGGTGGGTGCTTACAAGTAGTACCTTGAAGGGTACATTCCATTTAGTGGAAAGGGATGAGGGATGCTGGACTGGAGGGGGAAGACGGACCTGAACCTCAATGTGGATTGAGGGTGAGCAAGGATTATCACACCATTGGGTTAAGGAGTAATCAGCAAAACTCCACTGAAGAGAGCAGATGTAATAGAGTAGAGGATTAAAGAGGTGATCAGGGAGACATGGATGTTTGGATAGGAGGCCAGGGTTAGTGCATGTCTCCCATATATGAGTTCAAATGGTGAGAATGAAAGGGCTTGGCTGGGTGATGGTGGTTCATGCCTTTAATCCCAGCACCTGGGAAACAGAGGCAGGCGGATCTCTGTGAGTTCGAGGCCAGCCTGGTCTCCAAGTGAGTTCCAGGAAAGGTGCAAAGCTACACAGAGAAACCCTGTCTCGAAAAACAAAAACAAACAGAAAGAAAGAAAGAAAGAAAGAGAGAAAGAAAGAAAGAAAGAAAGAAAAAGAAAGAAAGAAAGAAGGAAGGAAGGAAGGAAGGAAAGAAAGAAAGAAAGAAAGAAGGAAGGAAGGAAGGAAGGAAGGAAAGAAAGAAAGAAAGAAAGAAAGAAAGAAAGAAAGAAAGAAAGAAAGAAAGAAAGAAAAAAAGGGCTTGCTTGGGAAGTGTCCAGAGCCTGAAAAGAATAAGGGACAATTACTTTACCCAGTCAGGGTGAAGTTCCTCTGACATCTTTATTAAGAATGTTTTTTTAAAGGCCTGTTGGTATGTTTTACCCTTCCTGAGGACTTAGTATGGTAAGAGATATGAAAATACCAAGGTATATTAAGATACGGTCTGGATGATCTGGAACATGAGCTCTAGACAATTATCAGACTGAAGAAAGGGAGGGATCCCAAATTCTGGAGAAGAAAGGTCAGTGATTGTCTGAGGCCACTTATTATATACAAGAAATAACTCTACACAACTTGAAAATGAGTCCAAAACCATGGGGAGACATTTAATTTATCTGACTGTGGGCATATAGGTAAAATCAAGCTGCCAGTCACATCTTGGAAGGTAACCTCTAACCTAGTGGGTGGGGAAAAAGTTGGCTCCAATATTTGAAATTGCAATCTGTCTTCTCAAAACTTTTACAAGAGCCAGTAACAGTTCTTAAGAACTGTAAGTCCTCAGAGGTAGGCTACAGATGGGCTTCTATGAACTGAGACAGAGCAAGAATATTAGCATGAAAGAGCTGGTGTAGACTGGACAGAATTGGCTGAGTGTCAGGAGCTGACTGTGAGGATGTTGGGTGAACTATATGTATTGCCTGTGGTGAATGGCATGAGTCTGGGCCATAGACTGCCACTGTCCTAGCTTCCTGGTTGGTACAGTTCCTTCCCTTAGATATGATGGAGCTGCCAATCTAATGAGATTGACAGTGAATAATTCCTATCACCTTAGGAAGGTGGAAAGCTTTTATCATGGCCATTATTTGTCCATAGTTAGATATGAATTTTCCTTTTGTTGTGAGAAGCACATTGTCTTTCCAGATAGGAGTGTGGAACAGGAGGATATGAAAAGTATATATGGAAGCTGGGTGCTGGTGGTGCACAATTTTAATCCCAGCACAAGGAAGTCAGATTGAGACAGATCTCTGTAAGTTCAAGGCCAACCTGGTCTACAGAGCAAGATCTGGGACAAGCACCAATATTACACAGAGATATCCATCTTCACAAAAAATATGATAAAGTATATTTGGAATATGTATAATATTTAGGGATTGCCCCTGTGCCTACTGGAAGGTACAGGTGAGAGCCATTATTTCAGCCTGTTGGTTAGTAGTGTGTATCTGTGATTCTACCACCCCATTTCTGACACGATGGCATATCCTGTTTTATGGGTCCCCTCAGATAAAAGTGAGCTACCATCTGTGTACCAGGTATGTGTGGCTTGAGGCAATGTGCCATTCTGTATGTGCGAAGGATGAGGGAAAAATTCCTTTAGGTGTTCAGTGTAGTAGTTAGATCTGGAATAGTCAGCAGTAGGTTGAAGTAGGAAGCTTGAAATATTAAGGGACGGGCAAGTCTGGAAAGTAAAGGTGATATGTTTCAATAATGCCACTTGGAGAGAAAGAACTCAGGAAGGAGGTAAAGTTTGTAAGTCTTTATAAGTTAAAAGGTGGGACAGGTCATGGTGGGAAGAGATAGTAATAGGTGACCCAAAGTGTAGTTCCTTTGATTCATAATTCAGGAGGTCAGCAGCTGCTAAATGACTTATGCATGGTGCCCATTTCTACATGGTGAGGTGTAGTTTTTGACAGGTATCCTACGGGTATAAAGGAGAGTCCCTGCTAATTCCCTAGGGTCCCAAGGAAATATCGCTCTCTTTCTTATACATGGGGGGAGGATGGATGAGTTGGTCAAGGAGGTGAAGTGCAAGGTCCTGAAGGAGAGCCAATTCAGACTTCTGGGAACATTTACAAATGGGAAAATGTGGGGTTCATGCAGGGAGCATAGAGCTGACTCACATAAGGGGTGAGCAAGGAGATTAAAAGAACCCAGGACCACAAGAAGTCAGCTATTCCTAGAAAAGACACAATCTCCTGTTTAATAGAGCTGCCTGCAAAAGACTGAATTAGATGCTTTCTATCTATAGATATAGCCTAGTATGTTGGGGTAATCGTTACACCCAAATAGGTTACCTGAGGAATGGAAAGCTGGACTTTGGGACATGAGACAGCATAACTCTGGCTCTACAAACAATTTGGGATAGAAGAGGTGTTAATTTGAGTAACTTTTAATTATGGGCTGCAGAATAGAATTTCATCTATGTATTGTATTAGTTTTGAGGCAAGGAGGGAGGAGAGCAAGCCAGAGGCAGGGGTTGACAAAATAGGTGTGGGATGTCCCTGAATCCCTGTGACAAGACAGTCCAAGTTAGCTGCATACACAGGTGAGTGCCAGGGTCAGTCCAGGTGGAGGCAATGATATTTTTAATCAGAGAGCTGAGAGGAACAGCAAAGAAGGTATCATTGAAGTCTGTAACTGAGAGGTCAGAGGTATCTGAAGGGATAGTGGAAAGAATTGTGTAAAGGTTAGGAACTATAGGACAGAGAGGTACCACTGCAGAATTAGTGAGCCACAGGTATTGTGATATTTTATTTGTGCTGAAATGTGGTGACATTTTACCTGTGCTTTATTAAAGCTTGCTGGAGTTCAGGGGGAAATTTTAAGTAAACAAAAATTCAGGCAGCACTTGCCCTCAATCAGATCCCTTATAAGGCATACCTGAGCTAGTATCACCAATTAGACTGCAGACCAGCAAGTTAATAAAGGCATGTGTAAGACAAGAAGCAGGTCATATTTGGAAGCTGCAGGTTTGTTGAGGTAAGGTTTCCTTTTTCCCTGATCTCTACACCTTTCAACCTTATATTTGGCACTGTTGTTGTTGTTGTTGTTTGTTTTTGTTTTGTTTTGTTTTTAAATTTTATTTCAAATTTTATTTTTAGGTGGATATTTGTGTTTTAATTTTACATATCAGCTATGGGTTCCACTGTCCTCCCTCCTCCAGTGGTTTTTATTTAATAAGTCCATTTAAAATTTGGTCTGAATGCAGGTCTTAAATACAGGCAGTGTATTTTATTAGGCTTCTTAACTGTAAGTATAGAGGTGTTAAAAAGAGAAGAGGTTGGGTGAAGTAGCATTTTTCTGAGAAGTTCAGAGATGATAGGCCTAAGTTCCCTTAAGGCTCTGGGATGAGAGTTAGTACTGAGCTTGAATGATGTACCAGGTAGGTTGTAGCAACTGGATAACAATAGAGTGATTATTTCTAACAACAGAAGGATTCTGGGTGTCCACAACTATGGGTTCCCCTGAGAGATTAACAAGGAAATGACATTTCAGAGCTAATGCGCTATGTGGCTAAGAGGAGGAGAGGAGCTCCTGGCAAGTTTGGGATGGGAAAATGGGGGAGAAAATGAAATTGAAGCTCCTGCCTTAGCTAAAAAACTCTTCCAATTAGGGGCACAGGGAAGGCTGGCATAACAAAAAGTGTGTAGGTAAGATATATAGCCCTGAAAATACAATTAAGTGGTGGGGTTTGGTGAGGTAGTTAAGGCTGTCCCCCAACACAGAAAATAGGGAGATGGGAATGAGAGGTGAGACCCCAAAACTCCCACAGGATGAAGTAAGTGGCTCCAGTGACCAAAAGGAAGGAAATGGGTCACATCAATACAATAATTGCTATTCTAGGTTTCAGGTCTGGTATGACTGTTGTTGGGTCTGGACCTGAGTAGTTTCAATTGTCCATCACCAAGCCTAGGAGATTGGCTGGAAGGTGGACTTCGATTGATGTCCCCATGCCATGCGCTACACATAGTCAGTTAATTGACCTATGTCACTTTTGTTAGCATTTGGCATTAGACAAAGGTGGCCTGCATGTGCAGGGCAGCACAAGCCCAATGGCCTTCTCTACCATATTTAAAACAGGGACCTGGAGGCCTCCTTGTGGCTGGTTGAATAGTCTGTGCTAGATTTGACAGTCTTGTTTTCAGGCTGTCTCATCTCTCCTAGTGTACCCCTTAAAAGCCACTGCTCAGGCTTCTGTCTGTGGGGTCAGGGGCCTTTTCTGTAGAAGCATAAGATTGGCCCGAATATTGGGGAAGCTCTGTGAGACAAAGTAGGTCATAAGGAGTTGTCTTCCCTGTGTGCTCACAGATATAGGTTAGTATATTGATAGAGAACCTTTATAATTTGTTGTAGAAACTTAGACTGGTTACCCTGCTTATCTTGAATTATGTGTTTTAACTTTTCATAATTTACTGGTTTGAGTACAACCTTAGGAAGACCTAAAGGGAAACAGCTCATAGAGTGATCCTAGTAGCAAGCCATCTAGGGTATTATAATACCAATGTGGGACCTGATCCAGAACGACCTCCACACTAGGAGGATGGTCTGAATTAGTCTGGTGGACCTTGTCCACATGTATTCTATTCTGTTCCCAAACTTGTTTGCTTTCTTCAGGAAGTAGGTTATTAGCAAGGATCATATATATATATATATATATATATATATATATCTCATGAAAGGTGAGACTATAGGAGTGAGTAAAATATTAATATTATTTAATAAAGTAAGTAGAATTACACATATAAGAACCCAGGTTTTTGTCTATTTAGAATGTACTGCCAGTGAGAAAGGGACATGTACCTTAACCAGTCTCTATACCCTGGCTAACTTTCACAGTTGGAGAATGGCCCCTGTGTTGGCATGACTGGGTTTGGGTTCTTTAGAAGCTCAATAATGCTTGACACTAGGAACAAAGTTGGGGATCAGAGTTGGGAAGTTGAAAGCCTAGATATCAGAGAAGTGGAAGCTGCTTAGGAGCCAAAGGAGCAGTTGCTCTAGAAAAGCTAATGCGAGATTGGAAATGCAGGTTGTAAAGCAATAGAGAAGACGTTCGTCACATTCATGAGTCATAGATAACAGCACATGGCAGATGAATAGGAAACAGGAAGGGTGTTTTTGGAGCTGAGACAGAAAAAAGGCTTGGATATAAGGTAACCATTTCCATTTGTATGTTTGCTGGCAGAAGTTAGATAATTCCCATAAAGTATCTGTCTCCAGTGTGAAATTAAGTAGCCATTATTTATTAGTGTCTAAGGGATTGTTAGGCCATTTTTTTTAGTGCAAATGCTGATAAGCTTAGAAGTCTTTAAGTAAGGCATTAATCTGAGAGTCTCTAAAGGCATCTCAGAGGAGATATGTGGCTAATGGTACTGGAAGAAAGCAAGCAAGCAAGCAAGCAAACAAGCAAAGAAAGAAATAAATAACAACTAAATATGATCTAAAGGCTAAAATCATAGGTGTTCCTGAGATTGTATGTGGATTGGTTTTTTGGCGCTAGTAACTCAGGATTTTGTCAAGCAAGAAGGGTGAGGGCTGGGGCAATAGCCCAAGGATGAGGGTCTGCAGAAAATAAACAAATGAGAATGATATCTCAGACTGCAGTCCTGGGGAATGCCTAATGGTTTAGCCTGTATTGAGGGATGATGATAGCCAATGAAGACTGTGGATGGATGTTCCCTGTTATACCTGAAGGAAATCTGATGATCAACGTCATTCCCATGGATCCAGGGGACTGTATAAGCTGGCTAGTATAAGGAAAACTCACCAATAGAATGAGTAATCTGGCAGCCAGGCAAATAGAAAGAGGGTAGTTGTAGATGAATGATACTGTGTCCAGGGTGCTAGGAGGGTCTGCTTTGTCTTGAGGCAACAATGTTATTTAATTGTAGTTAGATTTACTGTTCAAGAGAAAATAAGAGGAACAATGAAAATGACTATAAGAGTTATTATTGTGGAAGGCCAAAAAAAGGGATTGTGTAATTGATCTATTAGAAATGAATGGTGTGGAGTGAAGGGTTGTTGAACATGTGGAATCTGCTTTTATACTCGCCCTATAGTATGGTCATATGGACTTACATAGCTATGCCATGCAGGAGCATAGACCATGTAATCATGCTGCATGCAGGTTACATAATCACATATCACAGGGTTACTTAGTAGGCCAGGCCCTGGGATGCCTAACCTAGCTTCCTGACTGATGGACAGAGGATGCATGTCATGTATTTAGGGGAATGGCTGGGATTCATAACACCACAAGACACCATCAGCCAGTTTTCTACTGTTGGTTGGCGGCAGAGACCATGGTAATTACATATTGTCCTGTGTTCCTCTTTCAGTTTCACTGTGCCTTTTACAACACACAGGGAAGAGGGAGAGACATATGAGTCATCAGCTCAGATGGAGGTCTCCAAAAATTCAATGCTGTCATTGCTTTCCATTCCAATTTTAGAAAGCACTCTCCTTATTGGTTCCCAGTCTATGTGTATTTGAATATGAGTCAGACAGATGGAATAAAAAGGCTTGCAGTCCACAGTTTCACTAGCCAGGCTTCTGGCTAAATTCCAGCTCATTGCTGGATTTAGCCAAAGCCTGACTGTAAACAACATAAGAGAAGGATGACTGTCCCAGAGAACTGCAGCAGACAGAGGCAGTAGACACCTATGATAGGCAGGGATTTGGTGGGATTTCCCACACTCCTACTCTGAGTCATCTCCTTCTGTTTACAATGCCAGAAATGTGCTCCTGACTCCAAAGCCACTGCTTCAGGCTTAATATCTGTGATCACTGCCTCAGTCTTGCATCCTGCATTATCTGCAAGGAAGATGTATGTTGGAAAAAAATAACTGACAGAAACCAGAGATGTATTGATCATATGACCTCTCAAGGACCCATTCATGAAATGATTGTGTCAGCGACAATTCTCACTTAGCTACCTTGGACTCTATGAAAATTTAAAGTATCAGATCCCACAAATATGTTCATTTGGGGAATTTAAAATGTCATATCAGAAACTGTTACCTGAAACGTACAATTTGCTGCCCAGAATCATAATCTACCATCAGCAGGTGGAAAGTGAACCTTTCAGGTAGATAGACAGGATACAGGGCCAAGTACCTGTGTATATGATCACACTCTAGTTACCATGGGATGCTTTTCTCTTTTGAGAATTGCATTCTGGGTCTGGGATTCAATAAATCATTTCCTGTCATTCACTTTCATTTTCATTGTTTCGGCTGCAGCTCACATTTATTTGAGAGGGTGAAATGAATCAGCAGCTCTGAGGAGATCTCAAAGAGTTCCAAAGGATTTGCTTTCTATTGGTGGAATTGCATTCACTCTCCATATTGGTTCCTGTGGAGTGATCCATACCCCATCCCCTCACTTACCCAGTGAATTCTTGAGTAGAAGCAGCAGGAAGTATTATTTAGAATGATTTAGGTGAGTGAAACAGATAGAAAATACAGGATAGCTTTGGGAGTGCCTGCATCCTAATCCATCTAGCATCTACTCTCTCTGTATAGGGTATTTAAAGGAATTCCAAGTGGTGGAGAAAAGACATAACCCCAGCATATACAAACGTACACCATCTCAGACTCCTGTACTGAGGTCCATGTTCCAGTTATCCTCTCTAAGCAGACATGCTGGGTAAACTGAAAATGGGCTCCAAAAGTTTCATGTTATAAACACTATTTGAAAACACACACTCCTCCGTCAGAAGCAAGGGGAACAAATAAAATTTTCAGCAGAGCAGGTTCTCACCAGTCAGCCTCTTATATTTAGGGTCTTATTTTCTCATGAGTATAATTAAAACCCTATTGTACATTGGCCCAGACAAGGCAGCTTGTTCCTTAAATAGAAGGGGAGACAGAGCCCATGGGAATTAGCAAAGTCAAAGATTGTGGGATTCCTAGCATTACAGATCTGAGTCACATGATCCTGTCAAATGTGCAGCAAACAGCTTCCTGCTTCTGCAGCTAAGGCTTCTCTTTAAATATGTGGTCTCCCTGTCTCAGTTTGAAATCACTTCTGGCTTTAGTATCTGGCTGACACTTGGGAGGCCCTGCTCCTTCCTTCTGAAGCTACTGCTTACATTAAGGATATGGCATCCCTGTGTGTGTAGTGAAGTGCTGCTGTAGGAGCAAGGGAGATAATTCCCTTGAGGTTTTAGTATCTGGCAGAGACTAGCAAAATCCTGTTCTTTACTCTACCTAGGGAGATTTATTGTGGAAATGGCTATGACATTGTAGTGTTATTCAGAAACCTTAGAGGCACTGAAAATATGTAGCAGTATCATCTGCAGACACTATTCTACATGTCAACACAGGCAATAATGTGTGGAAAGTAAAGTACGGCACAGGAAACTTACTTCATATCATCCTGTTGCCATTTAGGTTCTCACAGGTTCATCTTGGCATCTTGGTTTGCATTATCACTGTGTTCTTGGATACAGAATCTCTTGTACATCATTTTTTCCTAATTGTCAGCCCATTCCTATATATGACATCAAACATGGCATGAGCTTTGTTAAAAATCAATAATTTATTTTTTATGACATAGAAATATTCTATAGTTCCCTTGGAAAAATAAACACAAGATTCCTTTTTGTTGAGTATTTCTATTAGTATGCTTTGAAACAGTGCAGACCTTATCTTGTGTCTCCCCCCTCAGTCTCTGAATTCCTATGTCTCATAATAAAGTTATTACTGAGAAAGATTTTTTTTTATTTTGTAATCAGCAACCACCTCTGAATATGTTTGAATCTTTCTGCCATCTTTTCAATAAAAATGTATAAGATTCTCAGGTAGAGATGGAGACATGAAACATCACAACATGGTATCTTAAAGCCTCTTAGGCTCTTCAGAAAATCCTACCCTGTGCATAATTGTGTTGTTTCCCAACTATTGCCTGAAGTAACATCCCTGATGAGGGCCAAGTGATGCACAGATATATGAGTATATCAATGTCATTGAGACTCAGTTTATTTCTATATCACTCTGGCAGAAGGTAAGAAATTGGTTTTGTATGTGTCTGTCATCATTCTGGTCTCAGGTTCCTAGCCATTAAATTCAGTGTGGGGTATTCCTTCTAATTCATTATCGTCATCATAAACTTCATAATTACTTTATTCTGCCTCTATTTATTTGGCTACTATGACAAAATTATATTTGAGAGTTGCTCAAAATTTTCTTTTTTAGGGTATGTAGCTCATGAGAGTTTGAAATTTTGTTCCTCCTCATTTAATCCACTAACATACAGATTAACCTTCAGTCCTCTCACATGCAGTCAATCCCAGTGAAACTTCTCAGTAGCAGCCATTGGAATGTGTACTATGATGACATAAGATTGTAAGGACTTCAAAAATAGCTTTTTTACCCATCATATTGCAATGTGTAAGTATATTTTTGAAATGTTCTGTTAAACTCCACTAAAGGCATACTTTGTACATGTGCCTTTGTTGATTTGTTATTTATGAAAATACCGTTTGAGCCTTGGTTAAAAGAAACTGCCATGTATTATTGACAAAGGTCCAATATCATGGTAAACTCATAGAGGTCATGCCTAAGATAAGAAACAGCAACTTAAACTTGTGCAGTGCTGTAGAGTGCTCACATTTTTGCAGAGCACCACAGCTTGGTTCATAACACACACATTTGATGGTTTACTGCTGTCTGTGATTCCAGCTGCAGAGGATCACACATCCTCCTATGGCCTCCGTGTGTAATGACAGATGTGTGCACATACATCAATTAAAATAACAATTAAAAAAATTCACATTCTGCATAAGCAAGTTCTTATTCACGTCAGACACTTTGAGTTATAAGACACTCTGATGTATATGAACACAGAAAATAGCTTAAGAAATGTGACAGGATGCTTTATTTTCATGGTGACCACATCACTCCATTTATTCATTTTTATTAATTATAAGGCTTTGATTAATCTTGCACTCATCCTTACCCACAAACTCCAGATAAGCCTGTGTGAAGTGGCTACACACCAAGCCCAGAGTTCCTCAGAATTTTCTTGAGTAAGAGCAGCAGGAAATATTAGATAGAAGAATTTAGATTTTGGAAATAAACAGACAGAACATAACAGATAGCCTTGAGAGGGTCTTAACCTATTTCAATGTCCCACACTCTCTGTATTAGGGTATTTATAAAAATGCCTATGGTTGGACCAAAAGACATCCTCCCAACATAGCCCAATGCAGATCATGTCACACACCCACAATCAGGTCTGTTGTCCAATCATCCTCTCTATGCATACCTGATTGGTAAAGCCACTAGGAACCTGAAAATGGGCTCTGACAAGTTTCCTGTGTCAACCCAGCTCCTGCATTCGCTCAGACCCAAGTAGAAACACAGAGACTAATAAACTCTATGGTCGTGGGAAACTTCTTGTTAGCGAGTTCTTATATTTTAATTTAACCCATTTCTATTAATCTATAAGTTGCCATGTGGCTTGTGGTTTACTGGTACTTCTGCATCTTGCTTCCTCTGTGTCTGGTTGGTGACTCCTGACTTAGCTTTCCTGTTCCCAGAAATCTCCTCTCTGCTTCTCCTGCCTATACTATAGTTCCTGCCTGAGTACTGCCCAATCAGCATTTTATTTATCAATCAGTCAGAGCAACACATTCATAGCATACAGAAAGACATCCCCAGCATTTCCCCTTTTTTTCAAAAAGGAAGTTTTCAGCTTTAACTTATTGAAATTTCACATAACAAAACAATTATTAAGCAAGAATTTTAATATTGAGTCTATTTGTATTTGTCAAAATTAAAGAAGATATTCTATCTATCTTATATTTGTGAGTATTCATATATAACTTATCTTTTTTCATATCCAAGAAAATTATAAATATTTGGTCTTCAACCACATTAAAGATCTCAGAAGGATATAATATTACCTGAGAAATGCAAGAAGGGTGCAAGCAACTTTTGGGAGTCATGTCAGAGTAGACAGAGACAGCTGGCAGCCTGAACAGTCATCCAAAGTTCCTCTGTAAATTTGGGGCCTCTGTCTTCAGGCCACAGGTCTAGAGTTTCTCAGTCACTTATGTCTATATCCTTTAGAATATCTGGCAGTTTCCTCTGTGAAACAGGAACCTGAAGGACTATTTCACCAAGCTAAGTCCAGTAGTCAGCTTCCTGTGGTTACTGCATGTTCGGTCAATACAATGTTTTTCAGGTGGACCAGGAAAGGACAGTTGCTTGCCCAAATGGGTATTTTGCCAAAAAGAAGATAAATTCCTTATGGAGTATCTTTAATGCCTACCTTTTTCTTTGAAGTAAATCAGGGATTCCAGGAGCAGACATTTCTTACTGACCAGAAAGTCTAAATTATTAAAACATTTTAAATGCCACATTCTATAGGTCTTTGAAGTGTTTGAAGATTACCTACCTAATTGAATTATATCTATGTATACACAGAAAACTTAACATGACTATAAGTTTGACTATCATAGAAGACTAATTATTAATCTGTATTTTTAATTATCAATTATAATGTAAATGAGTTACATAAACATAATATCTCAAACAAGATATATATATATATATATATATATATATATATATATATATATATATACACACACACAGTATAACATAATTAAGTTTAAAATTGTTTCAGTAAACCAAAATCCATAGCAATGGAAAACATTTTTAAACAAGCTGTGGCTCTTAAATGTAGGTTGATTGATCTACCCTTTCATCCTATCATATCTATATTATCCCCTTTTCTTCTTTAGAGAGAGATCACATTTACTACCAATATGCTTGGTTTTAGATAAGGAGTGAACCAATTTTATCTCCAAAGCCAGCTTGGTATATTTGGGAATTTGGGTGTAGTTTCTCATACTACATCCTGCTAGATGAGGGCACTGTATTCTTATGGGGACACAAAGAAAATTTTAGAATTATGGAGTAGTCTGTGAGGGTGTATCGTCTGAGCCAGTTGCCTTGAAACCATTCTAGATGTTGGATCATCTGGGAGATGGTGTATTTGGAGACCTTTAAGGGTGTCTTGGCTGGTCACACCTGATGTATCTTAATATGGAACAAATTCATAGCCTCTTGCTTTCATTGGAAACAAAAGCAGAGTCTCCTTTCCAAATCAACATATTCTTAGTTCCAAATTTTGAAGTCAAAATAACTTTAAATTATACGTATTGATTTAACTGAGCAAACTTTAAAATCAAATGTCTTTCTGCAATTGAAAATATCAAAGAGAGCATAATTCAGATTCTCTCTATAACATACAACATTACATGGCTTATTTTTTATATTACTTTTACTTTCTCTTTAAATATTTTATTCTAGAAAAAAATCATCCTGAGTGAGGTAACCCAGACTCAGAAGGACAAACCTGGTATGTACTCACTCATAGGAGGATATTAGATGTAAAACAAAGATGACTAGACTGCTACACAACTCCAGGGAAGCTACCTAGAAAATGGGACCCTAGGAAAGACACAGGGATCACCCAATGACAGAGAAATGGATGAGATCTACATGAACAATCTGGACGACAGTGGGAGTAATGAAGGGCAAGTTTTGAGGGAAAGAAAGCTTAGGGGAGCAGGAATTCCCAGCTGGATGAAGAACAGAAAGGGAGAACGAGGAATAACAGACCATGATAAATGAAGACCACATGAGAACAGGAATAGGCAGAGTGCTGGAGAGGTCCCCTGAAATCCACAATGCTACATCCTCTGTATACTGTTGGCAATGGTTGAGAGAAAGCCTGATCTGACCTAGTCTGGTGATCAGATGGCCAAACACCGTAACAGTTGAGCTGGAACTCACATCCAATAACTGATGGAAGTGGATGCAGAGATCCTCAGCCAGGCCCTAGGTGGAGCTCCAGGTGTCCAATAGTTGAGAGAGAGGAGGGACTGTAAGAGCGTGAATTGTTGAGCCCAAGATTGGAAAAAGCACAAGGACAAATAGCCAAATGAATGGAAGCACATGAATTATGAACCAAAGGCTGTGGAGCCCCCAGCTGGATCAGGCCCTCTGGATAAGTGAGACAATTGAATAGCTTGAACTGTTTGGGAGGCATCCAGGCTGTGGGACCAGGACCTGTCCTTAGAATGAGCTGGCTGTTTGGAACCTTGGGCTTACACAGGGACACTTTGCTCAGCCTGGAAGGCGGGGACTGGACCTGCCTGTACTGAATCCACCAGGTTTAAATGAATCCCCAGGGGAGTCTTGGCCCTGGAGGAGATGGGAATGGAGCGGAGGGGCTAGGGGAAGGTGGGGTTTGGGGCGGGAGGGGGGAGGACAGGGGAACCCATGGCTGATGTGTAAAATTAAAACACAAATATAATAATAATAATAATAATAATAATAATAATAATAATAATAATAAACAATCTATATCTTCATATAACTGCATATATCCTTTTCTGTCCTCTTTCAAGTCTATATACAATTTTACTCACATTGTAAACTATATCATCTGAATCTTTCTTATTATGAACCTCTTGCTTTAAACTACAGCATTACTAAGACCAAACAGCAGCTGTGGCTGCTGGCACTGCCAACCTCAGGTTTACAACAAGATGGAACGACATTTACCGCCTGCTATGGAGGAACCAAACTCAAGGCCGGACTCTGGGAGGCAGTGGGGTCTATGCCTCTATAAAAGAAGCTTGTAGCCATGAAACCTTTTTGTGTATGTTCTAGCAAAGGCTAAATCCACCATGCAGCATGATATGTGGCTTGCAGATGCCTCATTCCCTCCTTGCTGCAGGTCAAACCAACTCACCACAAACCCTCTATTGAGTAGGTCAAGCCCTCAGGATGCAGGTAACTTGAGAGCGACAACTAGGAAGTTGTTTTTAGCTCCATTTTAGAATGTTCTTTTTTCAGTTTTTAGGTGGAAACTCTTGCCCCATGTTCTGGCACCATTTGAGGCTAGAATTTTCCTGTGTCCACCTGGTTCCTGCAGCCACTCAGACCCAAGTAAGCACACAGACTTATATTACTTATAAACTATATGGCCATGGCCGACTTCTTGCTATCTAGTTCTTCTATCTTAAATTAATAAATTTCTACTAATCTCAAAGTTGCCACGTGGCTTGTGGCCTACTGGTACCTTTACATCTTGCTTCCTCTGTGTCTGGCTGGTGACTCTGGACTCAGCCCTCCTATTCCCAGAATTCTCCTCTCTGATTTTCCTGCCCATACTATACCTCCTCCCTGGCTACTGGCCAATAGGCATTTCATTTACCAATAAATCAGAGCAACACATTCACAGCATACAGAAAAACATACCCAGCATTCTCCCTCATCTCACTGGGATTCATTCAAAACAAAGTTTTCTCAGATTGGTTTTTGCATTTGTGGACACTGCCTAGCTCTACCTATCAACCCAGGACTTGGAGGGAAGCTAGCAACTGTGCTATTCCCACAGACTTGAGATTTGTTTGTTCATTAGAAGTTTTCCCCTGCCTCAATTTTCTTCCTGCCTCAACTCTATGATCTAGAAATTATTTCACAACCACAGGAACTCTAGTAACCCCTGAATCTACTCAAATACTGAGGTACTTGCTAGTTGCTTCTTAGTTTTTAGTTAGAAGCAGGGATACTATGCTAAAAGGTGGTGTGCATTGCTTCAGGTGATCATTGCACTAGGGCAATTAGGAGCACCCTTTCATGCTGTTAGAACCTCACTCAGAAACCAAACCCTTGATGCCTGAGCTAAGCTGTAGCTCAAAGGCTTGACTTTTTTGCTTTTCCAATGTAAACATTTCCCTTCCCTATTGGGTTCTCTGTGACTCCTCACCTACACACTCCCAAGCATTTCCTCAGGGGACTCTGATCTGCTGCCTTTT
Source organism: Onychomys torridus (assembly GCF_903995425.1). Classification (NCBI taxonomy): domain Eukaryota; kingdom Metazoa; phylum Chordata; class Mammalia; order Rodentia; family Cricetidae; genus Onychomys; species Onychomys torridus. Next base: position 546,115 of record NW_023411189.1, read on the forward strand.
ACTAGCTTGAAGAAAGAGTTTAGAAGAGAGGTTTTTGGGAACTCAAGCACTGCCTCCGTCATTGTATGGAGAATTTTTAAAGCTTAAAGTTTTGCTATTCTAAGAGGTTTGTGGTTTTGCCTAATAGTGAATCACAGGTGATTCCCATACTAATGTCTTCAAATGATTCTAATTCATGTCCTTCTGAGGAAGTTCTGAAAGGCTTTTTAGAGAGAGATTATGTAAATTACAATTTTGAGTCTTGTCTACTTTCAATTTCACCGTGTGTGCAGCAAACAAACAAACAAAAAAACATTAGGGTGAGTGAGAAATACAACAGCAACTCTGATGGAGATTTCTAAAATTACCACAGGATTCTATTTACATTTCTGTGAATGAGATCACTATCCTATGGTTATTATCCATGCTTAATTTGAAAGCATGCTCTCCTACAGTCAGAAGCAAGGAGAGCTAATAAAAACTGTTAGCATTGTGTGTTGTTACCAATCAGCCTCTGGCTATATTGCAAGCCTCAGTTGCTTCAGTGTTTAACTAAAGCCTGACTGTATGTTGGCCCAGAGCAGGCAGACACCTCCAGAAATCTACATGAGATAGTGCCCGTGGCAATTAGCAAAGTCAGGTTTGATCCTTGGGCTTAAGTTCTGAGTCACATGTTCCTGTCACCTGTGCAGAAAGAAGAATCCTACTTCTAACACTACTACTTCTCTTTTAAGATATGACATTCCTGTGTCTGTCCTGAAGTACTATGTATCTGTATCTAAAGTATTTCACACTTTAGAATCTGACAGATACTTGGGAAGTCCTTGCTTCTTCCTCTGTTATTTTAGTTTTGGCACTGTTTAACCTTCAAGAGAAACATATGGTACAACAAAACCTACTATCAGAGTTTATTAGAGAAAGGGAATAGGGAAAATGTGCATAAGCCTATGGAAATTACCAGTGTGGGTAGGAAGCAGAAGAATGGGTGGAACCTGCTTTATGGTTTCCCCTGAGCATGGGCATATGGGTCTATGTAGCTATACCATTAATGCACATAGGTTACATGGTCACGCTGCTTACAAATAACATGATAACACTATGCATATATTACTTAGGACATAAGGCCCTGTAATGAATGACTAAGCATCTTGCTTGGCTGCTGGACAGTGCACGTGTGATCATTTATCTGGGAGAGTGGCTAGGAATTCTAACATTCTATACTTTTTGTTCTGATGAAAAATGAGGAGTTAGGGGTTACATATGAATGGAAATGGGGACACTGTCTCCTGTAACTACTTCCAACTTAGGCAGTAGGCATTGCTTAACATTTGGGAATAAAGAAGGGAAGCTTTTAGGTAGCTGGTCATTCTGAGGTAGTTTGATTTTGTTCCACTCTTTGGGCCCTATGGACTCTTGTGTCTCTTCTTGGATCTGGCTGTTTGAATCTGACAGGGTGCTGTTGAGGAAGAAGAAGAACTTTAGAAAAAAAATTATTTTGGGGAGTTCACTTGGGTCCTAGGGTGATGGAGGAGGGTCCCAGGATCAGCAAAGTTTGAATGATACTTATCTGAAGTGGATCTGACCTGTCCAGGTAGTTCCAGGGTAGCTCTAGAGCTTAGAGGAATTTTTAAACATATTAAGAAGCACACAGGGAATTTAAAGCCTTGAGCTGGTAACCATGATATTATAATGTTTAGTACTCAGAATTTTATTGGTTAATATTAGTGAGAGAGAGAGAGAAAACTAAAACATGCTTTTATTTTTATTTTATCAATCAGGCCTTTATTTTTCAAGTGAGACAAACCTTAAGGCACCTATTTCCTTTATTATTTTCCAATCCAGAAGACACAGGTGATCAATTGCTGAGGGCATTTAACAGTGATAGATTGTTATATAATAGTATGTTTTTTGCAGAGTCAAGATGCTTCTGAATCTGGAAGTGTAAATACCTCTGGTTATTGTTTCTTATCTTCTGGGTATATTTTAGAATATCTTTTACCTCAGGCTCTATGGCTGATGGTGGTCCTGTAACAGTTAGCTTAGTAGTGAACTAGAAATTTGAATATGTTATTAGAGACAGAGAGGAAAGAAGATGAAGCAAAATATGGTCAGTAGAGGCAGGAAAACTCAGAGAGGGAATCATTAAGAAGAAAAAGCACGTGGCATTCCCAATACAGTTGGATTGCACATGGTTGTGGGATGAAACGTCATTCTTCTAGAATTGGTGACAAGGCCATTGATGCTGGTTTCCTTTAGAACTTATGGGAGCAGCTCCCTGTTTGTTTGAATGTGTATGTAGGGGAATTTCCTGGAGTGAAGGTAGGATAAAAGGTTTCAGGTGTGACAGATGAATGCAGTAGAGAAAGCCCTCAATCTTAACAGCTGTGGGGTGTTAAAAGAATCATTTTAACAGTAGTGGAATGCTGGCCTGGAGGTGAAAGAAGGACCTGATACCCAATGTGGACTGGGGGTAGATATGGACTACCATATAGCTGGGGAAACAAAAGGTCAGTGAAATTCTTCAAGAGAGAGCAAAGGTGATAGATAGAGAAGTGAAGTGAGGATGTGACCAGGGACAGGTGAAGGTTTGGATAGGACGTCCAGGGTTAGATCCTGTTTCCAATATATGAGTTTGAATGGTGAAATTGGAAATGGCTGTTTGGGAAGTGCCCAGAGCTGATAAAAAGTTGAGACAATAATTTTCCCAGTCAAGGTGAAGTTCCTGTGACATCTTAGTAATAATGTTTTAAAAAGACCAGTTGGCATGCTCCTAAGCCCTCTTCATCTGGGAGACAGTTTTCTAGGTTGTTATTTCATGGGTTCCCTTGCCACTTGGAGCCAGAACCTGTCCTTAATACATGGGCTTGATTTTGGAACCTATTCTCTATGGTGGGTTGCCTTATTTAGCCTTGATGAAGCAGGGAGGAGATTGGTCCTGCTTCAACTTGATATGCCATGTTTGTTGATTGATTCCCAAGAGAAAAACCTTACCCCTTCTGAAAGGGAGTAATTAGGAGGAAACTATATCAAAAAAGGATAAAAAAGTGTGGTTGATACATAAAATATATGAAAAAAGTGAAAAAATATGAGGAAACATTAAAAGAAATCAATAAATAAACCCCATGTTAGTGTTTGGTCAGTGTGCCTCTTAAAAGAGCCATGCCCCTATTAGTACCTAGAGTACAGCCAAGAAGCCTGCTCTTAAAGGAGCCATTTATCTGTTTTCCACTAGCAATATCTTAGCTGAGGAAAGCAAGTTAACATGAAGCCACTCTGTGCTCCATTTTTGTTGGCTTAGAATTTTTTAAGGGTTTTTTTTGGGGGGTCTAATGTGGAACTTCTGTCCCCATGTAGGAATGCCATTTGTATTTCGAGTTTTGTGATCTACCAGATAATTCTAAAATAAACACACAGAGACTTATTAATACTTACAAAGCTCAGCCAACAACTCAGGCAAATTACTAGCTAACTCATGTTTTAGGTTAACATATATTATTTATCTTCACTCTGACACATGGATTGGTACCTTTTCTTAGTATTACAAATTCACCGCCACCATTCTTAGTCACATCACAATTCTGGGACACTTCCCTTCTTCTCAGAAACATCGTGGTTTGGTTATTCCATCTAAACTTATCCTGCCTAGCTATAAACCAGCCAGCTTCTTTACTAAATCACTCATAGTGATTATATATATTCATAAACACCCCTTATTTATTACATTTTATTTATATTGTGATGGAGACATAGATTTACTATTTTTCCATCAGTTTGACAACTTTTATATTTAAAAATCTATTCATGAAAATATTTGGGAAATTATTTGAACTAAAATATATGTATTTATTCCCTAAATATTTTACTTACTAAGTAGTGAATTCATTCTGAATCCTCAGGACCAGAACTTAGGAACAACCACATTTAATGGAAGTTGTAACTGCCCAGGTGATACTTAATTTCATATCACAGGCTTGGCTGTGAGGAACAGCTATCTTAAGAAATAGGACAAAACTCAGTATATACCATGTATGTTTGTAAGTATATCAACATGGTAAATTTGCTATGTATAATCAAGAGATTATAGAGGTGACTTTATCTTATTTGGTCCTGAATATTAGGGGGGCAGGTGCTTTGGACCTTTAAGTGGTCACTGAATCAACTGCAAATTTTCTGTGCTAAGATTTTTTTTTTTTTTTGGTGCTGAGGATCAAACCCAGGGCCTTGTGCTTGCTAGGCAATTGCTCTATCACTGAGCTAAATCCCCAACCCATGTGCTCAGCTTTTTTGAGGAATGAATATTTTAAGTACATGAATAAAATTTCCATGTGTAGTTTGATCTCATAATATAACTGCACCTATAATTTGGATCTTAAATCTTAAATCAAACGCTTTTTCTCAAAAAACAGTATGAAGGCCCCCTTTTTTTTCATGCTACTATTTTGATTCTGTTACATGAGGTATCACAGTCACACAAATTCAAAGAGTAAGAAGACTGTAACTGTAATTATTTCCTGGAGATAAAGAAAACCTGGTAAAGGAAATCATTCCAGTACTCATTTTTCTGTCTGCTACTTGCAATTACTAAAAAGCAAAATAACAGTTAAGTAATACTAAGTTATATATAAAGATTGTCTTTTGCTTTATGTGTCATTTGGTACTTTAAGAGCATACATAGATTAATGCAAATAATTTAATTACATATTTATATTATTTCATATGTGTTTACTGTGTTTCCATTATTTCATCCCAAATCTTTATGAGGCTGAGATGGAATACTGAATAGTTTCCTCTATGCCCCTCCTTAGTGTATTTTATGTGTATGATTGATAGAAGCCTAGCCCAGGTACCTGGCCATTTCCTGAGATTTAAATCCACCTATCAAGAATTTGTAACTGGAGGAACACAGAGGACCATATTTACCTAGGGAGGAAGAAGAACATAATGATCTGTAGAATGATTTGTAGTGTTCTATTTGTACTATGGTCATTGTGTTATTTTTTTGTTTTTAAGGCTATGTTGTGCACAGCCAGGTAGAAGACTCAATCTCAAAGGTGATGATTTGAATTTTTTAAACATAGAATATATTTTAATATATGCATATTCAAAACCAGGTAGAGTGGTATTACACAATTCCAGGGCATAAGGGATGTGTGGTAACAGGAAGTTCTCTGTATGCACATGGCTAGCTAGGCTAGAATGGCAAATTCCAATCCAAAGAGAAAACATATCTCAAACCAGCTAGTTTTAATAAACATTGGAATTAAAAATCTCTAATCAGCTAGTTTTAATAAACATCTGTATGTATCAAATCAGTATTTGATCAATATGTAAGCACATTTGCATTCATGAAATTCAAACAAATGGAACTAAATGCAGTATTACTGTAGTATATCCAGCACTGAAAAGATGCCAGTATGCCTAGAGCCAGGACTGATGAAGTTCAGCCCTTATTAGAGTTGCTGTTTGTTTTAATTAGCTAATTGAGGAAGACAGTTAGAAATTTGTTATAGGCATGCTTACCAAAAGGGGTTACTCATGTTCATGTAGACAGGCCCATATTCATGATCATACAAAAGCCTTAAATTAATTCATTTTTTATTAAAGATAGGGAAATAATTTAAACATCAGATATATTAGTGATATTAGAAATTGTAATGGAACTCTAGGATAGAGGATTTTAAAAAATACATATATATATGTATATATATTAGAAAGATATTTTATGAATATTAATTGAATCTGAGAATCAAGAACATGAATGCTTCATCTAACTGTAAGTGTGCAATCACTTCTAGGGTTTTACAATAGACAATATCATTGTTGAGTATATATATATATATATATATATATGTGTGTGTGTGTGTGTGTGTGTAAACTTTCTGATATAAAATTAATTAATCCAATTTATTTCTTTTTTGTTATTTATTATATTTGTGTTTTAATTTTACACATCAGCCATGAGTTCCCCTGTCCTCCCCCCTCCTGCCCCACACCCTCCCCCCAGCCCCTCAGGCCCTCTAGATAATTTAGACAAATGAATAGCTTGAACTGTTTGGGAGGCTCCCAGGCTGTGGGACTGGGACCTGTCCTTAGTGCATGAGCTGGCTGTTTGGAACCTTGGGCTTACACAGGGACACTTTGGTCAGCCTGGAAGGAGGGGACTGGACATGTCTGTACTGAATCCACCAGGTTTAAGTGAATCCCAAATTTCTTTCTTTATTATTAAGACACTGTGAGGTACTATATTCTAGTTGAGTCTATTTGGAAGAAGCCTTGAAATTCACATTTTTCTACAATCCTATCAGCTTTGTGTAGCACACTCTAATGTATATTAAATATATTATGTATTGTTATTCAACTACATGTAAAAGTATAATTTTATATTATCATTATACAATAATATGTATGATTATATATCATAATTATAATTCTGCTACATAAAAAACGCACATTAAATATGACACAAACAGATGACAGAGACAGCAGCCAGATGTATTTGACAGCCCAGAGTCACAACCAGCAAAGTCCAGATAGGAATGAAGACTTCCTTGTAAAGAGACAGAACCTAGGCCAAAGTAGCTGGAAACTTTCTCAGCACATCTGTTATTTATTTGTGGTGCTCTTTACCATGTCAGAGAAAACACAAAGTTCAATAATACCCACTCAAAGAAGTTTTTTGAGGTTGAAGAGGGATTGTACAATATGTCTACTGGAAATGAATGGTATGAAAAAGTGGCAGGAGAATGGGTGGAAACAGCTTTTATAGGTCCTTCTGAGCATGCACATATTGGTTTATGTAGATATACCATGAACCATGAATGCATATAGATTAGGTGATCATGCTTCTTGACAATTACATAATCATGTAGCACACAGATTACATAGGATGAAAGGCCCTGTGATGACTAAGCATTCTGCCTCACTGATGGAGAGCACCTGCATTGTCATGTAGCTACAGGGTGGCTAGGAATCATAACGTTGACTACTTGTTGTTGTAGTACAAATAGGGGGTTAGGGCTAAATGGGAATGGGGACTCTGCATCTCTAGAAACTGCTTCCAGCTGACTTGGTGCGAAGTGGTTAATTTGGGGGCTTAGGGAATGAGGCTTTTCTTGAGGTAGCTGAGTTGTCTTAGACTTTTTTGTCTCTGTGAAATCATCCATTGCTGCTTCCATCTGGCTATTTGGATCTGACAAGATGTGTGAGAGGAAGAAGAAAAAGTTCAGAAAAATTTACCTGGGGGGGGAGGTTCTTCAAAGGGTCCCAGGATGAGGGAGGTGTGTTCTGGGACCAGGAAAATTTGAATGATACGTATCTTAAGTGGATCTAACCAGTGCAGGTGGATCCAAGCTGACTCTGGAGCTCAGAAGAAATTTTAAGTTTATGAAGGAGAAAAATTTTAACATATTAAGGAGCAACCAAAAGGAATTTGAAATCTTGAGCTGGTAGCCATTAGATTATAATATTTATTGCTCAACTATCAGAATTTTATTGGTTAGTGTTATTGAAAGAGAGAGAGAGAGAGACAAACCTTAAGGCATCTGTTTTGTTTATTATTTTAGAAGCCAGGATATACAAGTGTTTGATGTTGAGGGTATTTGACAGTGATAGATTGTTATATTAAATATGTTCATGCACAGACTAGACCCTTTTGAGTCTTGAGGTGTGAATTGCTCTGGGCTGTTACTGTTTCTTACCACCTGGGAATATTTTGATGGTCCTTGCATCTCCAACTGTATGGCTTATGGAGGTCATGTAACAATTAGCTGGATAGTTAATTAGAAATTTGCCTGTTATTAGAGACATAGAGGGAAACTGATGAAGTAGCATATGGTCAGTTGGGCAAAGAGAACTTAAGGAAGAAATCAAGAAGATAAAACATATGGTGATCCCAATCCAGTGGGATTGATTGTGGTTATGGGATGAAACCTCATTTTTCTGGAATTGGTGACATGGCAGCTGATCATGGTGTCCTCAGTAACTTAAGAGCAGGGCCCTATGTGTGACACTATGTATGAGCAGGAATTTCCCTGGGGTGACGGTAGGATAAAAGGTTTCAGGTGGGACAGATGAATCCTGTGGGGAAAGCACTCCAGCTTAGTAGCTTTGTGGCTTACAAAAATTAACCTGAAGTGTCCATACCATTTAAGGGAAAGGATTGAGGGATGCAGGCATGGATAGGTAAAAACACCTGATCCCCAGTGTCCATTGGTGGTTGGCATGAATTATCACATGGCTGTGGAAAGGAATGGTCAGTGAAATTCCACAGGAGGGGTCAGAGGTGATAGCACAGAGGAGAGAGGATGTGGCCAGGGTGAGGGGAACGTTTGGACGGGAGGCCTGGGGTTAGAGATGGTCTTCCATACATGAGTTAGGACAGTGAGATTGAAAGGGGACACTTGGAAAGGGCCCAGAGCTTGAAAAGACCAACAGGCAATTATTTTACACACTCAGCCTGAATTTCTTATGACATCTTTCTAAGAATATTTTTTAAAGACCAATTGGTGTTCTTTACCTTCCCTGAGAACTGAGGATGGTAAGGGATATGGCAATGCCAAGGTATATTAAGAGTTTTAGATGCAGTCTGGGAAATCTTGGATGTGAACTCCAGATTTTTATCAGACTGAAGAGAGTCCAGGATCTCAAATTGGGGGATGATGTTCTACAATAGAATGTTAGTGACTGCCTGAGCCTGCTTAATAGAAACCAGAAATGTCTTCACCCAATTTGAAAATAAGTCCATTACCCTGAGGAGATATTTACTTCATCTGACAGTGAGCAAGTACATGTAACTGAGATGCCTGTCAGTCCCTGGAAATGAAGTTCTAGACTAGAGTGTGTGAGAAGGTTGGCTCTGATATTTACAGTTGAGATCTAACTTTTGCCAAGTTACATTATTTATTTATTTTTATTATTTATTATTTATTATAACTGCCAAGAGGCAGTAATAGTTTTTAATAACTGTAAGTCTTCAGAGGTAGGCTGTAGGTGGGCTTTTACAAACAGAGACAATGCCAACTATTAGCATGAAGCAGCTGATGTACATTGAACAGAAATTTCCAAGTGTTAGGAGCTGACTATGAGAATTTGGGTAGTATGTATGGATTTCCTGCAGTGAATTGATTGAGTCTGGCCCCTGGAGGGCTACTGTCTAGCTGCCTGGTCTACTTAGAGATGATATAGCTGTCATTGTGATGAGATGGACAGTGAAAAATTCCTATCCCCTTGGGGAGATGGAAAGCTTTTATCAAGGTCATCATTTGGCCAGTGTTAGATATGAATTGTCCTTTTGCTGTGAGAAGCCAATTCTTTTTCCAGACAGAAGTGTGGGACAGGAGGATATGAAAAGTATATTTGAAATTGGGTGGTGGAGTTGCCCAACTTTAATGCCAGCACTTGGGAGTCAGAGCGAGGCAGACTCTCTGAGTTCAAGGCCAGCCTGGTCTATAGAGTGAAAACCAGGACAGGCACCTAAACTACACAGAAAAACAATGTCCTGAAAAAGACAATAAAAAGGCACATGCAGGATATGTATAACATTTGGAAATTGTCACATGCTCGCAGTAGCACAAACATGAGGGCCATTAGCTCAGTCTGTTGTTTAGTAGTATTTTTCTGTGCTTCTGCCATCCCAGTATCTGACACTGTTGTATATCTTGCTTTACGGGTCCTCTTATATAAAAATCGAGCTGCCATCTTTTTTATCAGGTATAAGTGGCTTGAGGCAATGTGCCTGCCTGTATGTGTGAAGGATGAGGCAAAAAATTCCTCTAGGATTTCAGTGCATTAGTGAGATGTGGAATAGTCAGCACTAGGTTAAAGTAGGAACCTTGAATTATTAAGGGCTATGCAAGTCTGGAAAGTAAGTGTATATGTCACAATAATGCCACTTGGGGAGAAATAACTCAGGAAAGAGGTAATGTTTGTAAGCCTTTAAAAGTTGAAAGATGGAAACGGTTATGTTGGAGGAGATAGGAGTAGGTGACCCAAAGTTTAGTTTTTTGATTCATAATTAAGGAGCTCAGCAGCTGGTCAATCAGATGTGCATGGTGCCCATGACTGCACTGTGAGAGCAAGTTTTTGACATGTATGCTAAACATGCTAAAGAGGTTCCCAGCTGGTGCCCTAGGGTCCCAAGGCATATGACTCTATTTCTGAATGAGGGGTTCATTCGAGGACCCTAGTGCTGCCTCATGTAAGTGGTGAGCAAGGAGATTAAAAACAAAGACTCCAGGACCATGAGAAGTCAGTTTTTGATAGCGTTTTGGATGAGTCCCAGGTGGCCTGCATGGGGCAGGGCAGCACAAGCCCAATGGTCTTTTCTACCACATATAAAACAGGGACCTGAAGGCCTTCTTGTGGCTGGTCAGATAGCCTGTGCTAGGTTTGACAGTCTTGTTTGAAGGCTTACTCATCTCTCCCATGGTACCCCTTAAATGCCACTGCTAAGACTTCTGTCTGTGGGGTCATGGGCCTTTTCTCCAGAAGCCTAAATTTGGCCCGAATATTGGGGAAACTCTGTAAGACAAAGTAGGTCATAAGGGGTTGTCTGCCCTGTGGGCACTCAGGCTTCCACTTAGTATATTGAAAGAGAACCAATGTAATTTGTTCTAGAAAATAAGACTTGTTCTCCTCCTTATCTTGAATTATGTGTTTTATCTTTTCATAATTTAGTGGTTTGAGGGCAACCTTAGGAAGTCCTACAGGGAAGCAGCTCATAGTGATCTTAGGTAGCGAGCCATCTAGGGTATTATAATATCAATGTGGGACCTGTTCCAGATCACCTCCACTCCAGGAAGATGGGCTACATTAGTCTGGTGGACCTTGTCCACATGTATTCTAGCCTGTTCCCAAAATTTTCTGTTCTCTTCAGGAAGTAGGTTATTAGCAAGGATCATGTATATATCATGAAAGGTGAAACTATAGGAGTGAGTAATATATTAATATTATTTTATAAAGGAAGTAGAATTAGACATATAAGAACCCATTTTGTCTATTTAGAATGTTCTGCCAGTGAGAAAGGGACATGTACCTGAACCAGTCTCTATAACCTGGCTAACTTTCACAGTGGGAGAATGGCAACTGGTTTGACATGCCTAGGTATGGGTTCCTTAGCAGCTAAATAATGCATGACAAGTGGAGGGAAGTTGGGAGTCACATTTGGGATGTTGAAGCAGTCAGATATCAGAGAGGGGGAAGATACTGGAGGAGGCACAGGAACAGTTGCTTTAGAAAAGGGAATGGAACATTAGAAAGGCAGGGTTTCATGAGCAGGTTCTAAAGCAATAAGAAGAGGTTCCTCATATTCATGAGGAATAGATAGGAGCACATGGGGAGATGATCAGGAAGAAGGGTAGTTTGGGAGCTGAGATAGAAAAAGTTGTGGATATAAGATAACCCCTCCCATTTGCCTGTTTGCTGGCAAGTTAGATAATTCCCTTGAAATATCATTGGGTTGCCATTATTTATTGTTGTCTAAGGGATTCGTTGTCCGTTTCTGAGTGCAAAGGCTGATAAACTTCAAATTCTTTAAGTAAGGCAGTCAGCGGAGAGTTCTAAGTGTTTTTAAAGGGCATCCCAGAGAAGAGGTGCAGCAAATGGTATTGGAAGCCTTGTTCCCCATGGCTATGGCACATAGAAATAAAACAAACAAACAAACAAACAAAAACAAATAAGCATTATCTAAATGCTAAAATCTCAGGGGTTCCTGAGTTGTTTGGCACAAGTCACTAAGCACTTTGTCAAGCAAGGTTGAGGGCTGGAATAGCCCAAGGATGAGCTTCTGACAGACAAGAAACAAATGAGAATGATAACTCAGACTGCAGTCCTGCAGAATGGCAAATGGTTTACCTTGTATTGAGGGATGATGATAGCCAATGAGAACTGAAGATGGGTGTTCCCCCAATCCCAAGCACACCTGAAGAAAGACAGATGGTCAAGGTTCATTCCAATGAGTCCAGGGGACTGTTTAAGCTGGCTGATATATAGAAAACTGAACTTGCAGCCAGGCAAATGCAAAGTGAGTATTTGAAGATGAATGAACCTTGGTACAGGAATCTGGACACAGGGTGCTAGGAGAGTCTGCTTTGTCATGTGGTGAAAATGTTATTTATTTGTAGTGCTATTTACTGTTAAAGAGCAAACAAGAGGTATAATGAAACCCACTATAAGAGTTATCATTGCGGGAAGGAATTGTGGGATTGTGCAATAGGTTTACTAGAAATGAATGGTGTTGAAAAATAAGGTTGGGGAATAGATGGAATCTGCTTTTATACTCCCCCTGTAGCATGCTCATATGGACTTACATATAGCTATGGCATACAGAATTAAAGACTATGTAATCAAACTGCCTACCTGTTACATAATTACATAGCATAGGGTAACTTAGTAGGCAAGGCCCTGGGATGATTAAGCTATCTTTCTGACTGATGCACAGAGGATGCACAGTCATGTAGTTGGGGGTGGCTGTTACTCATAACACCACAAGACACCATCATCTAGTTTTCTGCTGTTAGGTGGGGGCAGAGCCCAGGGAAATGACATTTTATCCTGTGTTCCTCTTTCAGTTTCCCTTCTCCTTTTACAACACACAGGGAGGAGGGAGAGACAGATGAGTCAGCAGCTCTGATGGAGATCTCCAAATCCATTGCCGTCATTTGCTTTCCATTCCAATTTAGACAGCTCTCTCCTTATTGGTTCCTAATCTATGTGCATTTGAATATGAGTCAGACAGATGGAATAAAAAGGCTTGCAGTCCACAGTTTCACTAGCCAGGCTCCTGGCTAAATTCCAGCTCGTAGCTGGATTTAGCCAAAGCCTGACTGTAAACAACACAAGAGAAGGATGACTGTCCCAGAGAACTGTAGCAGACAGAGGCAATAGAAACCTAGGATAGTCAGGGACTTGGTGGGATTTCCCACACACCTCCTCTGAGTCACCTGCACCTGTTTTTCTTCGGGAAGTGTGCTCCTTCCTCTGAAGCCACTGCTTCAGCCTTAATATCTGTGATCACTGTCTCAGTCTTGCATCCTGCATTATCTGCAAGGAATATGTATTCTGGGAAATAATAACTGACAGAAACCAGGGATGTATTGATCATATGCTCCTTCAGAGGACTCATTAAGGAAATGACTGCATCAGCGATGATTCTCACTTAGCTACCTTGGAGTCTATGAAAATTTAAAGTATCAGATTCCACAAATAAGTGCATTTGGGGAATTTAAAATGGCATATCAGAAACTGTTACCTGCAATATACAATTTGTAGCCCAGAATCACAATCAGCCATCGGTAGATAGAAAGTGAACCTTTCAGGTAGAAATCCAGGATACAGGGACAAGTACCTGGGTATATGATCACCCTCTCATTTCCATGGGATGCTTTTCTCTTTTGAGAATTGCATTCTGGGTCTAGCATTCATTACATCGTTTCCTGTCATCCACTTTCAGTTTCATTGTTTTGGCTGCAGCACACATTTAGTTGGGAGGGTAAAATGAATCAGCAGCTCTGAAGGAGATCTCAAAGAGTACCACAGGATTTGCTTTCCATTGGTGGAATTGAGTTAATTAACCATATTGGTCCTGTGGTTGGGCCATTCCCCACCCCCTCACATCCCCTGAGAATTCTCATGTAGAAGCAGCAGGAAATATTATTTAGAAGGATTTAGAAGAGAGAAACAGATAAAAAATATAGGATAGCTTTGAGAATGCCTGGATCCTAATCCATCCAGCATCCACTGTCTCTGCCCCAGGGTATTTAAAGCAATGCCAAGGGGTGGAGAAAAGTCATCCCCCCAGCACAGACTTGTGCAGGTCATCTCAGACACCTGCACTGAGGCTCATGGTCCAATCATTCTCTCTAAGCAGACCTGCTGGGAAAAGCCTAAATGGGCTCCAACAGATTCCTATTCCAAACAGAATTTGAAAGCATACACTCCTCTATCAGAGGCAAGGAGAGCTAATAAAGCTGTCAGCAGAGCAGGTTCTTACCAGTCAGCCTGTGGCTGTATTCTGGGTCTCACTTGCTCATGGGCACAACCTAAATTCAATTGTTAATTGGTCCCACAAGTCAGATTGCTCCATATAAGGGGAGATAGAACCAGTGGAAATTAGCAAATTAAAGATTGTATGATTCCCACATTATAGATCTGAGTAACCTGAACCTATCAAATATGGAGCAAACCGATTCCTGATTCTGCAGCTACAGCTGCTCTTTAAAGATGTGGTCTCCCTTTCTCATTTTGAATTCACTTCAGGCTTTAGTATCTGTCAGTGGCTATGGGAGTCTTACTCTTTCCTTCTTCTGAAGCTACTGTTTCCTTAAGGATATGGCATCCCTGTATCATTCCTGAACCCCTACTCTATTCTCAAGGATGATTATTTTCTTGAGGTTTTAGTATCTGGCAGAGACTAGCGAAATCCTGCTCTTTCCTGTACTCTGGGAGATTTATTCTGGGAATGGTTATGGCATGGTAGTTTTATTCATGAACCACAGAGTCACTGAAAGTATGGAGCAGTAACATATGCAGTCACTCCTCTATCTGTCACCAAAGGCAATAAAGTATGGAAAATAAAGCATAGCACAAGAAACTTATTTGTTATGATCCTGATGCTATTTAGGTACTAACAGGTTCAACTTTGCATTCTTGGTTTGCATGATCACTGTGTTGTGGCATACAGACTCTCTTGTATGTGATTTTTTTTTCTACTTCTCAGCCCATTCCTATATGCCTAAAGAGGGCATTAGCTTCATTAGAAATCAATTATTTATTGATGATGGCAGACAGGTATTCAATATTGATAATAATAAACACACCAGATTCATTTTTTTTCTTGGCTTATTTTTTGTGTGCTTTGAATCATAGCAGATCTTATCTTCTTGTATCTCACCCCTCAGACTCTGCATTCAGATATCTGATAGTAAAGTTAATACTGAAAAATACTTTTATGTTGGAATCACTAACAACCTCTGAATCTGTTGGAGACGTTCTGCCATCTTTTCAGTACAAATGTATGGGATTCTCAGGTAGAGATGATGACATGAAACATCACAACATGGTATCTTAAAGCCCCTCGGGCTCTTTAGAAAACACTTCCCTACACATCATCCTGTTGTTTCCAAACTATTGCCAGAGGTAACATCTCTGATGAGGGCCAAGTGATGCACAGATGTAGCTGTAGAGCTTCTCTCCAGCCCCCACCAAGCCCCGTAGTCCAACAGCCCACTTATAAAATAATCACTCAGATGCTTATATTATTTAAACTGTTTGGCCCAATGGCTCAGGCTTCTTGTTATCTAGTTCTTATATCTTAAACTAACCCATTTCTACTAGGCTATAAGTTGCCACATGGCTTGTGGGTTACTAGTATCTTTACATGTTGATTGTCATGGTGGCGGCTGGCAGTGTCTCTCTGTCTCAGCTTCCATTTCCCAGCATTCTCTTCTCAGCTTGTCCCATCTATACTTCCTGCCTGGCTACTGGCCAATCAGTGTTTTCTTTATTAACCAATCAGAGCAACACATTTGACATACAGAACATCCCACAGCACACAGATACATGAGAAATATTAGTGTCATTGGGACTCAGTTTATTTCTATATGTCTTTGGCAGAAGGAAAGAAAATGTTTTTGTATAATTCTGTCACCATTCTGGTCTCAATTTTCTATCCATTAAATGCAGTATGGGTTATTTCTTCCATTTCATGGTCTTAATCATGAACACCATAATTGCTTGATTCCTCCCCTGATTATTTGGACACTAGGACAAAATTATATTTGGGAATTGCTCACTATTTTTTCTTTTAGGGTATGTAGTTCATGAGTATGGGAAATTTTTTCCTCCTGATTTTAATCCACTAGCATGCAGATTAAACTTCAGTCCTATCACATGTAGTCAGTCCTAATTAAGCTTCTAAATAGCAACAGATGGATTTCTGTTCTATAATGACATAAGATTGTAGGTATGTCAAAAAAAATTTTTCCTATCATATTGCGAGTTGGAAGTATATTGTTGAAATGGACTGTTAATCTCCAGTTTGGCACTAAAGGCATACCTTTGGCCATGAAGTAAAACAAGTAACATATTACTGCCACATTAGTGAGAATACACTGATACCCTTCATTAGTATAAGGGATTCAGTTTTCACAATATCTCTCCACTTAATCTATGATGCATTTCTATTATTTTATAATATTTTCATAAGTTTATGTATGTATATACATGAGTTTGCTTATGCATATGTATACATATACACAGATATGTATTCATGTGTACACTTTCTTGACATAGTTTTGAATTTCATACATGAGTACTAAATTTAGAATATTTCACACTTCTTTTTTCTCCATCTTTCAATGTAATATCTTCCCTGTAAATTGTCAAAATAAATACCATTATTTGTCAATATTATTTTATCAAATTGTGAATGTACAAATGTATACATAATTAACTCAGTGTACAGAATGTGGTGATTATGTGTAGCCATTTGAGTATTGACATGTTGGAGTTCAAAGGCTCAACAAAGTTTGTGTACAGTATAAATGGATTCTTTCTACATTAGCATCCAATATTTTACAAGGTTTTCTGCTAAGTATGGGACTTTGAGATAGATTCCCATCTGTGTTGGTATAATCATTTGTGATTTTATTGTGCTAACCACTTTTAGTTGTTTCCTTGCTTTCATGCAATATTCTGGAAATGGTGACTTAGCAGTGGATCATGGTGTCCTCTGGAACTTCACAGAGCAGAGCCCTGTGTGTGTCAATGTGTATGAGGAAGTATTTCCCTGGGTTGAGGGTAGGATAAAAGAATTCAGGTGGGACAGATTAATCCTGTGGGGAAAGCCTTCGAGCTAAGCAGTTGTGGGGGTTATAAGAATTAAGTTGATGTGTCCCTACAATAGAAGGGAAGGGAGTGAGGGGTGCCAGAAGAGTAAGAAGGACCAGATCCCCGATGTCCATTGGGGGTTCATGTGAATTATCACATGGCTGGGGAAAGGAATGGTAAGTGAAATTCCTCAGGAGGGGGCAGAGGTGTAAGCATACAGGAAAGATGACAAGGCCAGGAAGAAGTGAAAGTCTGGATAGGAGGTCTGAAATTAGAGGTGGTCTCCCATGCATGAGTTGAACAGAGAGCTTGAAAGGGGTTGTTTGGGAAGGGCCTTGAACCTGAAAGGACATAAAGAAAATTATTTCACCCAGTCAGGCTGAATCTCAATAACAATATTTTTAAAGACCAGTTGGTGAGCTCTACCTTCCCTGAGAACTGAGGATGGTAAGGGATATGAAAATACTAATGTATGTAAAGAGCTTTAGATGCAGTTTGGGAAATCTTGGATGTGAACTCCAGATTATTATCAGATTGAAGAGAGGCAAGGATCCCAATTCAGGGGATTATCTTCTAGAGAAGGTGGACAGTGACTGCCTGAGCCCACTTCTTATAAGCCATAAATACCTACACCCAATTTAAAAATGAGTGTATGACCATGAGGAGATATTTAATTCATCTGACAGTGGGCAAGTGGTTATAACTGAGATGCTTGTTAGTTTCTAGCCTGGAGTGTGGGAGAAGGTTGGCTCCAATATTTGGAAGTGAGACCTGACTTGTGCCAAGTTTTACAAGGGGAAGTAATAGCGTTTAATAACAATAAGTATTCATACGTATGTTATAGGAAGGCTTTTGCAAACTGAGACAGTGCCAACTATTAGCATGAAGCAGCTGATATAAATTAGACAGGAATTTCCTAGTGTCTGGAACTGACTATGAGGATATGTATTTTATGTATGGATTTCCCGCAGTGAATGGAGTGAGTCTGGCCCCTGGAGGGCCACTGTCCTAGCTTCCTGGTTTGCTTAGAGGTGACACAGCTGTCATTGTGATGAGATCGAATGCAAATAATTCCTATCACCTTGGGGAGATGGAAAGCTTTTATCATGGCCATTATTTGGCCAGAGTTAGATATGAATTGTCGTTTTGCTGTGATAAACCAATTCTTTCTCCAGATAGAAGTGTGGCACAGGAAAGTATGAAAAGTACATTTGGAAGCTGATTGATGATGGTGCACAACTTTATTGCCAGCACTAGGGAGTCAAAGACAGGCAGATCTTTGTGACTTCATGGCCAACCTGGTCTACAGAGTAAGAAACATGACAGGTACTTAAACTACACAGAGAAACCCTGTCTTGGGGGAAGAAAAGGTATATTTGGAGTATGTAAAACATTTAGGGATTGTCCCTATGCTCACAGTAGGACATGGCTGAAAGCCATTAACCCAGTCTGTTGTTTTGGAGTGTGTTTCTGTGCTTCTACCATCCTAGTATCTGACACTATGGCATATCCTGCTTTACGGGTCCCATCATGTAAAAAAGAGCTGCCATTTCTGTACCAGGTATAGTGGCCAGAGACTATGTGCCTCCAGTATGTGTGAAGGATGAGACAAAATTCTTCTAGGATTTCAGTGTGTTAGTGAGATGTGGAATAGTCAGCACTAGGTTGAAGTAGGAAGCTTGAAATAATAAGGAATGGGCAAGTCTGGAATGTAAGTGTGGTATGTTCCAGTAATGTCACTTGGGGAGAAAGAACTTAAGAAGGAAGTAAAGTATGTAAGCCTTTATAAGTTAAAAGATGGGACAGGTTACAGGAGGAGGAGGTAGTAGTAGGTGCCCCAAAGTTTAGTTTCTTTGATTCAAGAATAAGGAGCTCAGAAGCTTTTTTTTTTTTTTTTACATAGAGGGAGAATGGATGAGTTGTTCAGGGAGGTGAAGTGCAGTGTCCTGAAGGAGAGCTTATTGGAACTAATGCAAAGGTTTAATGAGGGTTTAATTTAAGAAGCTTAGTGCTACCTCATATAAAGGGTGAGCAAGGAGATTAAAAAGATGGACCCCACGACCACAAGAAGTCAGTTGTTCCTAGAAAGGACAAGATCTCCCTTTTAGTAGAGGGGACTTCAAAAGACTAAATTAGATGCTTTCTATCTAAAGATATAGCCTCCTATGCTGTGGTAATGTTTACACCCAAATAGGTGACCTGAGGAATGGAGAGCTGGACTATGGAACATGAGACCCCTTAGCCCCAGATGTACAATAAATTTAGGAGATGAGAGGTGTTAGTTTGATGAACTTATACTTATGGGCTACAAAGTAGAAAGTTAATTTACTGTATTAGTTTAGAGCCAAGGAGGGAGAAAGAGAGCAAGCCAGATGCTGGGGATTATGAAATAGATGTTTGTTGTCCCTGAATCCCTGTTGCAAGATAGTCTAAGTTAGATGAATACTCAGTGAGTGTCAGGGTCAGTCCAGGTGAAGGCAAAGATATTTTGAGACAGTGGGCTGAGAGATATAGAAAAGAAAGTATCCTTGTAGTCTATAACTGAGAAGTGAGAGGTATTTGAAGTAATAGCGGAAAGAATGAAGAGGAACAGGATGAAGAGGGGCAAATGTAGAATTAATGAGCCTCACATGTGGTGATATTTTTGTTCTGAAATGTGGTGATTTTTTACTTATGCTTTATTAAAGCTTGCTGAAGATCAGGGTGAAATGGACAGCCATTTTGATTAAACAAAAATTCAGGCAGCACACACCCTTAGTCAGATCACTTATTAGGCAGGGTCTCTGTGTGTTCAAGACCATACAGGGCATAGGGCCAAGTGTGGTGATAGGTGCCTTTAATCCCAGTACCATCCATAAAGACCTGGAGGTCTTTACAGACACAGGATGATAAGGAAGTGAGGTAGCTGGGGTAACAGAGCCAATCAGTGGGAAGAACATCTAGGCAATATAGGCATGGTTAAGACAGGAAGTTGCTTACATTTGGAAGCTGTAAGTTTGGTAAGGTAAGTTTGTCTGGTGGCTTTTCCTTTTTCCCTGATTTCTATGTCTTTGACCCCTATATTTGGTTCCATTTTTTGTTTGTTTGTTTGTTTAATAAGACCATTTAGAAATTCGTCTACATGCAGGTCTTAAATTAGGTGGTATATTCTATAGGGCTTCTTAACTGTAAGTGTAGAGGTGTTAAATGAGAAGAGTTTGGGTGAAGTAACATTTTTTTCTGAGAAGTTCAGAGATGATAGGCTTAAGTCCTCTATAGAGCTCTGGAGTGAGAGAAGGTACTGAGTTTCACTAATAAACCAGGTTGGGTGCTGCAACTGGATAACAAGAGAGTGATGATTTCTAGCAACAGAAGGGTTCTGGGTTCCTCTGACTATGGGGTCTACCTGAGAAACGGACAAGGGAAATGACATGTTGGAGCTTGTGGGCTGAACTGCTAGGTTGGGGACAAGTGGAGCTGTTGGCAATTATGGGTTGGTGAGAGCAACAGAGGAGCAAATGAAGTAGAAGCTCCTGCCGTAGCTAACAAAATATTTTCTAATTAGGGTCACAGGGTAAGATGGCACAATGAAAAGTGTGTGGTAAGAGATATACCCCTGAAAATACAATTAAGTGGTAGGGTTTGGTGAGAGAGGTAAGGTTGTCCACCTACCCAGACAATAAAGAGATGGGAATGAGAGTTGAGACCCCAAATCTCCTAAAGGGTGAAGTAAGTGGCTCCAGAGTGCAAAAGGTAGGGAATGGGTCACGTCTCTTCAATAACTGCTCTACTAGGTTTCTCATCTGGCATGACTGTTGTTGGGTCAGGACCTGAGGACCTTCAAGTGTTCATCACAAAGCCTAGCAGTTTGGCTGGAGAGTGGAATTTGATTAATGTCCCCATGCCATGATCTATACAGGGGCAGTCAACTGACCAATGTCCCTTTTGATAGCATTTGGGATGAGGCCATGATGGTCTTCATGGGACAGGGCAGCCACAAGCCCAATGGCCTTCTCTGACATATTTAAAGCAGGGATCTGGAGGCCTTCTTGTGGCTGGTTGGACAGTCTGTGCTGGATTAGACAGTCTTGTTTTCAGGCTTACTCATCTCTCCCATGGAACCCCTTAAAAGCCACTGCTAAGACTTCTCATTGTAGAGTCAGAGACCTTTCCTCCAGAAGCCTAAGTTTGGCCCGAATATTGGGGAAGCTCAGTGAGACAAAGTAGGTCATGAGGAGTTGTCTGCCCTATGAACTCTCGGGATTTAGGTTAGTATATTGAAAGAGATCCAATGTAATTCATTCTAGAAAATTAGACTGATTTTCCTCCTTATCTTGAATTATGTGTTTTATCTTTTCATAATTTAGTGGTTTGATGGAAACCTCAGGAAGACCTAAAGGGAAGCAGCTCATAGGGTGATCTTAGGTAGTGAGCCATTTAGGGTATTACAATGCCAACGTGGGACCCAATCCGGAATCGCCTCCACTACAGGAGGATGGGCTGCATTAGTCTGGGGGACTTTGTACACATGTATTCTAGCCTGTTCCCAAAATTGTCTTCTCTCCTCAGGAAGTAGATTATTAGCAAGGATTATGTATATATCATGAAAGCTGAAACTATAGGAGTGAATAATATATTAGTATTATTTTATAAAGGAAGTAGAATTAGACATATAAGAACCCAGGGTTTTTGTTTGTTTATGTTTGTTTTTGGTTTTGTTTTTTGTCTAATTGAGAATGTTCTGCCAGTGAGAAAAGGATATGTACCTGAACCAGTCTCTATACCCTGGCTAACTTTCACAGTTGGAAAATGGCCACTGGGTTGGCATGACTGGCTTTGGTTTTCTTAGCAACTCAATAATGCATGACAATAGGAGGAAAGTTAGGGGTCAGGTTTGGGAAGTTGATACAGCCAGATATCAGAAAGGTGGAATGTAGTTAGAGTTTTTCTGCCTGGCCCACAGTCAGGACAAATCTCTCTCACCCACCAGGCCCATAGACACTCAGAACCAACCAAGTAAACACACAGAAACTTATATTGCTTACAAACAGTATGGCCGTGGCAGGCTTCTTGTTATCTACTTCTATCTTAAATTAACCCATTTCTATTAATCTATACTTTGCCATGTGGCTTGTGGCTTACTGGTGTCTTTACATTTTGCTTTTCATGGCGGCAGCTGGCAGTCTCTCCTCCCCCAGACTTCTTGTTCCCAGCCTTCTCCTCTTCCTTGTCCCGCCTAGCCTATACTTCCTGCCTGGCTACTAGCCAATCAGCACTTTATTTATACAGAGTGATATCCACAGCACTTCCCTATTGGTGAAATTATTTAGGCCACTTCACGTAGTTAAAAGGGAGGTTTATTTTGTGGGGTAACTTACAATGAAGAGGTAGGTTGCAGGGTCTGGCAAAAGTATAGTGCATTCCAGCAGTGTTCTCTGGAGAACTCTGCTCAGTCTCCCTCCAGCGTCCAGGGTCCCGGAACCAAGCACACGACCTCCTCTAGATCCTCCCTCTTCCGTTTCCTTCTCTGCCCTGCCTTGTGGGCGTGACCATTACCGAACCCTCAATGGGGGTTGGAACTTCCCGGCCAATGCTGGGATGGCTATCCACTACACTTCCCCTTGTTCTTTTTTGTTAAATAAGGAGGGTTAACTTTTACATAGTAAAATTACAAATAACAAAACAATTATCAAGCAAGAGTTATAGTTACAATATTAAAGAAGATATCCTATCTATCTTATATTTGTGAGTCTAAAGTTTTATATCTAACTTATCTTGTATCATAACTGAGGAAATTATAACTATCTAGTCTTCAACCACATCAAAGACCTCAGAAGGATATAATATTATCTGAGAACCGGGAGAAGGATGCAAGCAACTTTCAGGAGTCTTGCAGGGTAGACAGAGACAGCTGGCAGCCTGGACAGTCACCTAATATTCATTTGTAATGTTAGGGCATCTCTCTTCAGCCCACAGGGCTAGTGTCTCTTGGTCACTTCTCTCATTGTCTTGTAGAATATCTGGCAGTTTGCTCTGTGTAGCAGGAACCTGAAGGACCATTTTGTCAAGCAAAATTCAGTGGTCACCTTTCTATGGGTCCTACATGTCCAGTTGATCAAGCAGTCGAGGCAAGAACAGATTCTTGCCGAAATGGCTATTTTTGCCAAGGTGAAGATAAACTCCATATGAAGTGTCTTTAATGCCCATCCTCCTCTCTGAAGTAAATTGGTGCTGCCAGGAGAAGACATGTCTCACTGTCCAGAAAGTCTAAAGTTTAAAATTATTTTAAATGCCATATTCTGTAGACCTTTGAAGTGTTGAAGATTACCTGTCTATCTGAAATATTTCTGTGTATACCCAGAAGACTTAAATAACATGGCTATGAGTATGATTATCATAGATGACCAGTTATTAATCTGTTTTTAATTATCCATTCCAATTTTAAATGAGCTGTACAAACATAATACCTTAAACAAGAATAGAAATATACACACAGTATAACAAAGTTAACTTTAAGTTTGTATCAATAGACTAAAATCTATACCAGTGTAAAACATTTTAAATGAGTTGTTGCTCTTTAGAAATAAGTTTATTAATCTACCCTTTCATCTTATCATATCTATATCATATCCCCTTTTTATCTTTAGAAAGAGATTGCATTTATAATCAACCTGTTTTAAATAAAATATTGGTTTTCCTCTGTCCCACACCAGAGGGCTCTTCTGATTTGGGACACAAGAATCTCTTAACCTTTTCTTTTAACAATGTACTTGGGTTTAGAGAAGGAGTGAGCCAATTCCATCTCCAAAGCCAGCTGGGAATTTGGGTGTAGTTTTTACTATTTCCTGCTAGAGGGGGGCGCTGTATCTTATGGGGACATAAAGAAAATTTTAGGATTATGGAGTAGTCCATGAGGATAAACCTCTGAGCCAGTTGCCTTGAAACCATTCTGGATGTCAGATCATCTGGGCCATTGTGTCATCGGAGACTTTTCAGGTGGTCTTGGCTGATCAAACCTGATGTATCTTAATCTGGAACAAATCCATAGCCTCTTGCTTTCTGTGGAAACAAAAGCAGAGTCGCTTTTCCAAAGCAACATATCCTTACATCCAAATTTTGAAGTCAAGGTACCTTTAAAATTTACATATTTGTTTAACTCAACAGCTTTTATGATCAAATCTTTTTGTGCACTTAAAAATCCCAAAGACAAGTCATACCAGATTCTCTGTGTAATATCCATCTTTGTAAGACTGAAAGGCTGCTGTGGCTGCTGGCTCCACCCAACTCAGCTTCCCAACATGGTGGTGGTATAGTTTACCACCAGCTCTGGGTCTGGAGCCATGTGTACCATCAACTATCAGAAGCAGTTCTATCACAGCAGTGCATAGCCCAGAAACCTTTTAAACCTTTTTTTTTTAATAGCAAAGGCTAAATCCAACATGCAGCAGAGTAAGGTGCTGCTTGCACATTCCTCATTCCCACCACACTGCAGGTCAGACACACACACCAGGAACCCGCCATAGTAGCTCAAACCAGCAGGCTGTGGCTAACTTGAGAGAGACAACTAGGACGCTGTTTTAAGCTCTGTTTTAGAATCCTTTTTTTTTTCCTCAGGCTTTAGGTGGAAACTCTTGCCAACACGTTGTAGTTAGAGTTTTCCTGCCTGGCCCACAGTCAGGACAAATCTCTCTCACCCACCAGACCCATAGATGCTCAGAACCAACCAAGTAAACACACAGACACTTACATTGTTTACAAACTGTATGGCCGTGGCAGGCTTCTTGTTATCTACTTCTTCTATCTTAAATTAACCCATTTCTACTAATCTATAATTTTTCACGTGGCTTGTGGCTTACTGGTGTCTTTACATGTTGCTTGTTATGGCGGCGGCTGGCAGTCTCTTCTCCCCCTGCCTTCCTGTTCCCAGCATTCTCCTCTTCCTTGTCCCACCTAGCCTATCCTTCCTGCCTGGCTACTGGCCAATCAGCTCTTTATTTATACAGAGTGACATCCACAGCAGTGGAAGGAGCTGGAGGAGCGAAAGGAGCAGTGGCTCTATAAAAGGGAATGGTGGATTGGAAAGGCAGGTGTCCATTAGCAGGGTCTAAATCTGTAATAAGTGGTCCTCAGACTCATGAGGCCTAGATAGGAGCACACGGGCAGAAAAAGAGGAAGCAGGAAGGGTCATTTTGTAGCTGAGCTAGAACAAGTCTTGGATATAGGTAACCATTTCTATTTGCATGTTTGTTGGCAGAAGTTAGATAATTCCCTTAAAATATTGGGTTCCACTGTGAAATTACGTAGCCATTATTGATTGTTGTCTGAGGGATTCATAGGCAATTTGTTAGTGCAAAGACTGATAAACTTGGAAATCTTTCAGTAAGTTATTAAGTTGAGAGATGTAAGAGTTACTAAAAGGCGTCCCAGAGGAGTGGTGGAACTAAAGGTATTGGAAGTCTAGTTTCCCATGGCTATGATAGAAAGAAAGGAAATAAATAAATAAATAAATAAATAAACAAACAAATGAATAAATAAATAAATAAAATACAGATAAACATTATCTAAATGCTAAAATCTCAGTGTTTCCAAGATTGTATGAGGATCAGTTGTTTGACACAATTCCCTCAACTCTTTGTCAAGGAAGAAGTATGAGGGCTGGGGCAATAGCCCAAGGATGAGGGCCTGACAGACAAGAGACAAATAAGAATGATATCTCAGGCTGCAAGTCTGGTGACTGGCAAATAGTTTAGCCTAAATTGAGAGATGATGATAGCTAATGAAGACTGTGGATGGGTATTCCCAATCATACCTAAAGGAAGCCTGATGATCAATGGTCATTTGTATGGGTCCAGGGTACTGGTTAATAGGGAAAACTTACCAATAGAATGAGTAATCAAGCACCAGGCACATGGAAAGTGGACAGCTGTAGGTGAATGAAACTTGGTACAGGACTCTGGACACAGGAAGCTAGGAGGGTTCTCTTTGTCATGCAGTAACAATGTTATTTATTTGTAATGCTATTTACTGTTCAAGAGAAAACAAGAGCTACATTGAAACCCACTATAAGAGTTATTATTGTGGGAGGGATTGTACAATAGGTCTAATAGAAATGAATGGTGTGGAGAACGGGGTTGGGGAACAGGTGTATCTGCTTTTATGCTCCACCTACAACATGCTCATATGGACTTACATAGCTATGCCATGCAGGAGAATATTTTTTGTGATCAAGCTGTATGCAGGTTACATAAGCACATTATACACGGTTACTTAGTAGGCAAGGCACAGGGATGACTAAGCTATCATCCTGACTGATGCACAGAGGATGCACAGTCATGTAGTTAGGGGGTGGCTATGATTCATAACACCACAAGACACCATCAGCCAGTTTTCTACTGCTAGGTGGAGGCAGAGCCCAGGGAAATGACATTTTATCCTGTGTTCCTCTTTCAATTTCCCTGCTCCTTTTACAACACACAGGGAGGAGGGAGAGACAGATGAGTCAGTAGCTCTGATGGAGATCTCCAAATCCATTGCCGTCATTTGTTTTCCATTCCAATTTAGACAGCTCTCTCCTTATTGGTTCCTAATCTATGTGTGTTTGAATATGAGTCAGACAGATGGAATAAAAAGGCTTGCAGTCCACAGTTTCACTAGCCAGGCTCCTGGCTAAATTCCAGCTCATAGCTGGATTTAGCCAAAGCCTGACTGAAAATAACACAAGTAAAGGATAACTGTCTCAGAAAACTGCAGCAGACAGAGGCAGTAAAAACCTAGGATAGGCAGGGATTTGGTGGGATTTCCCACACTCCTGCTCTGAGTCATCTGCTACCTGGGATTCTGTGAAAATTTCGATTGTCAGATTCCAAAAATGAGTCCATTTGGAGAATCTGAAAAGGAATATTGGAAATTGTTACCTGAAAGGTACAATTAGCCAGGTAGCTGGATATAAGATGACCCCCTACTTACCATGGGTTGTTTTTCTCTTTTGAGAATTGCATTCTGAGCTTGGCATATGTAATATATTTTTCTGACATCCACTTCCAATTTCCTTGTTTTGGCTGCAGCACACATTTAATTGATAGGGAGAAAAGAATCAGCAGCTCTACAGGCGATCTCAAAGCATACCAACGGTTTGCTTCTCATTGATGGATTTGGGATTACTCTCTGTATTGATTTCTGTGTGGAACCATTCCTTACTCCCACATTTCCCTAGATTACACTTGAGAAACAACAGCAGGAAATATTAGTTAGAAGATTTGTATGGAAAGAAACAAATAGAAAATAGAGGATAGCCTCAAGATTGCAGTAGGATTTTAATCCACCTGTAGTTAAACGCCTCTGCCCTAGAGTATTTAAAGGATTGCCAAGAAGGGAAGGAAAAGACACCCCCAGCACAGCCAAGTTCAACCCATCTCAGACACCTGCACTCAGGCCCTAGGTCTAACCATCCCCTTAGCAGACCTGCTGGGTAAAGTCTAAATGGGCTCCAAAAGGTTCCTATTCCAGACACAACTGGAAAGCACACACTCCTCCATCAGAGGCAAGGAGAGCTATTAAAGCTGTCAGCAGAGCAGGTTCTGACCAGTCAGCCTCTGACTACATTCTAGGTCTCAGTTACTCATGAGTGTAACCAAAACCCAATTGTACATTGGCCCAGACAATGCAGATTGATCCTAACATACACAAGAGACAGAGCCCTTGGAAATTCGCAGAGTTAGAGATTTGTTTGATTCTCATCATTACAGCCCTGAGTCACCTAATCCTGTCACATGTGCAGCAAGCAGATCCTGCCTCTGCATACACTGCTTGATTTTAAAGATGTGGCCTCCCTGTCTCAGTTTTAATTCACTTCAGGCTTTAGTATCTGCATTGACTTGGGGAATTCTTCTCTTTCCTTCTTCTAGCTCCTGCTTCCTTTAAGGAAATGGCATCACCGTATCTGTCTTGAAATGCTGCTCTTTGAGTAAGAAAATCTATTCTTTCAATGATATAGGATCAGGATGAAACTAGCAGAATCCTGCTCTTTCCTTTACCTCTAACTGCAAACATGATCACCCCCTACTTGGCATAGGACAGTTTTCTCATTTGGGAATTGCATTCTGGTCCTAAGATACATTATAAATTTATAGTTTTGTTTTTATAGCTGCAGCACACATTTAGTTGGGAGGGTGAAATGACTCAGCAGCTCTGAAGCAGATCTCAAAGAGTACCACAGGATTTGCTTTCCATTGGTAGATTTGAGATCACTCTCCTTATTGCTTCCTGTGCAAGGGGCATTCCTGCCTCCCACATTTCCACCAAGTACTGTTGCTTAGAAACAGCAGGAAATATTAGTTAGAATGATAGAGGGGAGAGTAACAGATGGAAAATACAGATTAGCCTCGAGATTTCATGGACTTAATCCGTGTTGCCTAGGATATTTAAAGAAATACCAAGGGGTGCAGCAAAAGAGCTGCCCCCAGA
Source organism: Onychomys torridus (assembly GCF_903995425.1). Lineage (NCBI taxonomy): Eukaryota > Metazoa > Chordata > Mammalia > Rodentia > Cricetidae > Onychomys > Onychomys torridus. The sequence continues at coordinate 574,360 of NW_023411189.1, forward strand.
ACAGTCAAGTGCAGATAATCTCAGACACCTGCACTCAGGCCCAAGATCTAATCATCTTCTCTTTGCAGACCTGCTGGGTAAATGGGCTCTAACAAGTTCCTATTCCAGACACAATTAGAAAGCTCACCCTCCTCCTTCAGAGGCAAGAAGAGCTAATATAGTTGTCAGCAGAGCAGGTTCTTACCAGTCAAGCTCTGGCAATATTTGAGGTCTCAGTTGCTCATGGGCATAAACAAAACCATATTTTACATTGGCCCAGACAAAGCAGATTGATCCTAACATACACAAAAAATAATAGAGCACTTTGAAATTAGCAAATTCAGAGATTGTTTGATTCCCATTACAGCCCTGAGTCAACTGATCCTGTCAAATGTGCAGCAAGCAGATCATGCATCTGCATATACTGCTTGTCTTTAAAGATGTTGCCTTCCTATCTTAGTTTGAATTCACTTCATGTGTTCCTCTTTGGCAGAGACTAGAGAAATCCTACTCTTTTCATCTTCTGAAGTTACTTCTTCCCTTAAGGATATGGCCTTCCTGTGTCAGTCTTGAAGTGATGCTCTATGGGCCAGGATGATAATTTTCTTGAGGATTTAGTATCTCCCAGAGACTCTCAAAATCCTGGTCTTTCTTCTACCATAGGAGATTTATTGTAGGGAAGGCTATGGCACTGTACATTTATTTGTGATCATCAGAGTCACTGAATATATTGATTAGTAATATATGTAGACACTACCCTACCTGTCATCACCCAACAAAATATTGTATGGATAATAAAGTATTGCACATATTTACTTGTTATCATCCTATTGCTATATATGTTCTCAGAGGCTCAACTTTCCATACATGGTTTGCATTATCACTGTGTTCTGACATACAGAATGCCTTGTATATAACTTTTTTTTTTTTGAGCTGAGGATCGAACCCAGGGCCTTGCGCTTGCTAGGCAAGTGCTCTACCACTGAGCTAAATCCCCAACCTGACATTTTCTTAATTATCAGCCCATTCCCATATATGACATCAGAAAGGGCATGAGCCTTGTTGGAAAAAAAAAATTTATTTTTTTGAGACAGGGTTTCTCTGTGTAGCTTTGCACCTTTCCTGGAACTCACTTAGTAGCCCAGCCTGGCCTCAAACTCACAGAGATGCACTTGGCTCTGCCTCCCAATTGGAAATAAATTATATTTTATGGTGGTGGAGAGTTATTGATTATTTATCTTGAAAACAATAAACACACCAAATTTCCTTAATCTTTGCTATTTATTTTTTTTATACATTGAGTAAATGCAGATCTTATCTTGCATCTCCACCCATAACTATGAATTCCTATGTCATATAGTAAATTTGGACTGGGAAATATTTTGTCCATTGTAATAATCAAGCACTTTTGATTCTCTTCAGATCTTTCTGCCATCTGTTTAATACAAATTTATGAGGACCAAATACTGTGGCTTTATATACTGTAGCATCCATATCATTTTTCTTGTATGATGTGTATGTGTGTAGATTACAAAACAACAGCAGAGCCACTGGTATGGTTATATTTGTAAACGCACTGTAAACTATCTAGACTAGACATGTCTTCATTTCAATGTACTTTGCTTATAATAACCCTAAGTACTCAGTATAGGATTATGTTGATTATAATGTCATTGAGTTCACAGGGATATTAGAGAGAGTGGATAGAGAGACAGAGCTCTATTTGATTTGGGTATATGGAAATACTGTGACACATGAGTGCCTAGATCTCATATGTTTGGAAATATTTGATGATGTAACTGCCCAAAACACAATGTCATGTACATGTATGTGTCTTTGTTGATTGGTTATTCATGAAAATATCTTTTGAGCCTTGGTACAAAGAAACTGCCATATATTATTCACAAAGGTCCAATATCATGGTATACTCATAGAGGTCATGCCAAAGTTATGAAACTACAACTTAAATTTATGCAGTGCTCAAGAGTGCTCACTCTTTTGCAGAGGACCAAAGCTTAGTTCATAACACACACGTTTGGTGGTTTACTGCTGTCCATGAATCTACCTGCAAAGGATAATACATCCTCATATGGCCTCTGTGCACACACATCAATAAAATAACAGTTTAAAAAATTCACAATCACCATAAGCAAGTGCTTATTCAGGTCAGACACTTTGTGTTATAAAACATTCTGATGTATGTGAACATATACCTTAAGAAATGTGACAGGATGCTTTATTTTCATGGGGACCACAACACTCCAGTCATTCATTTTTATTAATCATAAGGCTTTGATTTTACTGGTGCTCATCCTTATCTACAAACTCCAGATAAGCCTTGTGTGGTGGCTACACAACAACCCTACAGTTCCCCAGCATTTTCTTGAGTAAGAGTAGTAGGAAATATTAGATAGAAGGATTTACATTGTGAAGATAAACAGATTGAAAATACAGGATAGCATTGACAGAGCCTGGAACCTATTTCAATGGGCCCTGACACTCTTTGTCCTAGGGTATGAATAGATATGTCAAGGGTTGGAGCAAAAAACCACAACCCCCTACATGCACAACCAAATGCAGACCATCTCAGCCACCAACATTCAGGTCTATTGTTCATTCTATTTATCCTCACCTGCTGGGAAAAGCCGCTAGGAACCTGACAATAGGTCTGGAACTGGTTTCCTGTGTCCTCCCAGCTTCTGTAGCCACTCAAACCCAAGTAAACACTCAGTGACTTATATTACTTAGAAACTGTATGTCCATGACAGGCTTCTTGCTATCTAGTTTTTATATATTAAATTTACCAATTTCTACTGATCTGTGAGTTGCCATTGGGCTTGTAGCTTGCTGGTACTTCTGCATCTTGCTTCCTCTGTGTCTGGCTGGAAACTCCTAACTCAGCCATCCTGTTCCCTGAATTCTCATCTGTGCTTATCTTGCCTTTATTATACTTCCTGCATTGCTACTGGCCAATCAGCATTTTATTTAACATTCAATAGGAGCAACAAATTCACAGTATAAAGAAAGACATCATCAGAACTTCCCCTTTTCTTTTTCTCAAAAAGAAAGTCTTCAACTTTAACATAGTAAAATTTCGCAAAGCAAAACTATGATCAAGTAAGAATTATAATATCAATTTTTATTTAGTAAAATTCAAGAAGATAGCACATCTGTCTTATATTTGTGAGTATTATAAGGTTTCATATTTAACTTATCTTTTATCATAACTAAGTAAATTATATCTATCTAGTCTTCAATTACATCAAAGACCTCAGAAGGATATAATGTTACCTGAGAAATGGCAGTAGGTCAAAAGCAACTTTCAGGAGTCTTCCCGAAGTAGACAAAGACACCTGGCAGCCTGAACAAACATCCCAAGTTCCTCTGTAAACTTGGGGCATCTGTCTTCAGTCCACAGGTCTAAAGTTTCTCAGTCACTTCTTAGTCCTGTAGAATGTCTGGCATTTTCCAGTGCGAAGCAGGAACCTGAAGGAACATTTCACTAAACCAAGTCCAGTGGTCACTTTCCTATGGTTTCCACCATGTTCAGTCAATATATTTTTTCAGGCAGTCCAGGTAAGGACAGTTTCTTGCCCAAAAGGCTATTTTTGCCAAGAAGAAGATAAAATCCTTATGTAATGTCTTTGATGTCCATCTTTTTCTGTGAAGTAAATCTGTGCTGCCAGGAGCAGACATAACTCACGGTCCAGAATGTCTAAATTTTTAAAACATCTTAAATGCCATATTCTGTAGGTCTCTTAAGTGTTTAAAGATTACCTAACTAATTGAATTATATCTAAGTATACATAGAAAACTATAGTTAGAGTTTTCCTGCCTGGCCCAGTCAGGACAAATCTCTCTTACCCACCAGTCCCACAGTCGCTCAGACTTAACCAAGAAAGCACACAAAAACTTACATTGTTCAGAAACTGTATGGCCGTGGCAGGCTTCTTGTTATCTACTTCTTCTATCTTAAATTAACCCATTTCTGTTAGTCTATACTTTGCCACATGGCTTGTGGCTTACCAGTGTCTTTACATGTTGCTTTTCATGGCGGTGGCTGGAGGTGTCTCTCTCCAGCCTTCTACTTCCCAGAATTCTCTTCTCTTTGTCCCGCCTATACTTCCTGCCTGGCCACTGGACAATCAGAACTTTATTTACACAGAGCGATATCCACAGTAGAAAACTTAACATGACTATAAGTTTGACTATCATAGAAGACTAATTATTAATCTGTATTTTAATTATCCATTGCAATATAAATGAGTTACATAAACATAATATCTCAAATGAGAGAAGAAATATATATACAGTATAACAAAATTAAGTTTAAGCTTGTTTCAATAAACTAAAATCCATAGCAATATAAAACATTTCTGAACTAGTTATTGCTCTTAAAAAGTAGGTTCATTAATCTATCCTATCATATCTATACTATGCTTTTCTTGTTTAGAAAGAGATCCCATTTATTAGCAATACGTTTAGTGTTAGAGAAGGAGTAAGTCAATTCTATCTCTAAAGCCAGCTTGGTATATTTGGGAATTTGGGTGTAGCTTCTCATACTACTTCCTGCTGTATAAGGGCACTATATTCTTATGGAGACACAAAGAATATTTTAGGATTATGGAATAGTCCATGAGGCTGTATTGTTGGAGCCAGTTATTTTGAAATCATTCTGGATGTTAGATCTTCTCGGCTATGATGTAATTGGAGACATTTCAGGGGGCCTTGGCTGGTCAAAGCTGATGTATCCTAATCTGGAACAAATCCATAGCCTCTTGCTTTCTGTGGAAACAAAAGCAGAGTCTCTTTTCCAAAGCATCATATCCTTAGATCAAAAATTTGAAGTCAAAATACCTTTATATTATACATACTGGTTTAACTAAGCATCCTTTAAAATCAAATGTCTTTCTGCAGTTCAAAATATCAGAAACAACATAATTCAGATTCTCTGTATAATATCCATCCTTAAGGGGCTTGTTTTTTATATTACTTTTACTTTCTCCTGAAATACTTTATTCTTTAAAGCAATCAATTTCTTCTTATAATTGCATATATTCCTTTTTTGTCTCTCTTTCAAGCCTATTTACAGTGTTATGCACATTGTGAACTATTTCTCCTGTATATGTCTATTGTGAACCCCAAACTTTGAATTGCAGCATTACTAAGACTGAAACAGCAACTGTGGCTAGTGGCTCTGCCCACCTCATCTTTCCAATAAGACAGAACTATGAATACCGCCAACTTTGGAGGAACAAAGCTCATTGCCAGACTCTGGGAGACAGTGAGTCTATGGCTCTATAAAAGCAGCTTGTAGCCAGGAAAACTTTGTTTTTATATTTTTCTGTACTGCTCAAAGACTAAATCTATCATGCAGCATAATGTGTGGCTTGTAGATGCCTGATTCCTGCCATGCTGCAGTTCAAGCCAGCATGCCACAAACCTGCCATAGAGTCGGTCAAGCCTGTAGTCTGGCGGTATCTTGAGAAAGACAACTAGGTACTGTTTTTAGCTCCATTTCAGAATCTTCTTTTTCGGGTTATACTCCTACTGTACATGGAGTACTCCTGGTGTCCATGTAGTTCCAGTAGCTGCTCAGAACCAATTAAACACACAGAGACTGATATTACTTATAAACTGTATGGTTGTAGCTGACTTATGGATACCTAGTTATTATATCTTAAATTAACCCATTTGTACTAATCTGTAAGTTGCCATGAGGCTTGTGGCTTACTGTTACTTTTAATCTTCCTAATTCTGTGTCTGACTGGTGACTCTTGACTCAGCCTTCCTATTCCCAGAATTCTCCTCTCTCTTTAGCCTGCCTATACTGTACCTCTTGCTTGGCAACTGGCCAATCGGCATTTTGTTTACCAATCAATCAGAGCCACACATTCACAGCATACACAAAGATATCCCCAGCATTCTTCCTCGTCTCGCAGGGAGTCAGTCAAAACAAAGTTGTTGGTTTTTTTTCAGATTTGTTTTTGCAGTTGTGGACAATGCATAGCCCCACCTATCAACCCAGGACTTGGAGGAAAGCTGGCAACTGTGCTGTTCCCACAGCTTAAGCTTTGTTTTTTCAATAGAAGTTTTCCTCTTGGTCCTGCACCATCCCGGCACAGCTCCATGCTAAAGGAAGTTGTTCACAACTGCAGGAACTGTAGGATCCCCTAAATGCACGCAAAGGACTGGCTAGTTGCTTCTTAATTGTTAGTTAGAAGAGAGGATACAATGGTAACAGATGGTTCCATTGCTTCAGGGGATCTTTGCACTAGGGCAATTAGGATCAATTTTTCATGTTGTTAGAAGCTCACACAGAAACACACACCTTGATGTCTGACATCAAATTTTTGCTATTTCCTGGCAGCATATGAAAAAATATTTAGGGGGGCGGGGAATTTATCAGTAACTGTGAAGGACATTTTCAATATTACTATAGGATTCCATTTACATTGCCAGGAATGAGACCTCACATTTCTGCCCATTAAATACACTGTGGGTTATTCCTTCTAACTCATCTTCTTAATTGTAAATCTCTTAGTTACTTGGTTTCTTCCCTGATTATGGGGTTGTGAATACCTCTGGACAGTTACTGTTTCTTACCACCTGGGTATATTTTGATTGTTTTGTGCCTCTAGTTCAATGGTTAGTGATGGTCCTGTAACAATTATCTAGGTAGTTAATTAGAAAATTTAGTAAGTTTATAGAGACACTAAAGGAAACTGATGAAGCAGAATATGCTCAATAAGGACAGGAGAACTTGGATAGGGAAACAGAAAGTAGAAAAAAAAAACATGGGGATCCCAATCCAGTGGGATTGAGCACAGTAGTGGAATGAAATCCCATTCTTCCATAATTGGTGACATGGCAGCTGATCATGATATCTCCTTGCACTTGACAGAGAGGGGCCCTCTGTGTGTCACTGTGTATGAGGAGGAATTTCTCTGAGGTGTGGGTAGGATATAAGGTTTCTGGTGGGACAGATGAATCCACTTGTGAAAAAAATTGAGCTTAGCAGCTGAAGGGGTTACAATAATTATTCTTAATCATCCCTACCATTTAAGGGAAAGGGGTGAGGGGTACTGGTCCAGAGGGGGAAGAAGAACCTGATCACCAATTTGCATTGTGGGTTGGTAGGAATTATAACTGGGGAAAGGAGTTGTCAGTGCCTGGGGAAAGATGCAGTTATTGAAATTCCATAGGCGGGAGCTGAGTTGATAGCTTAGAGGAGAGAGGGCATGTCCAGGGAGAGGTGAAGGTTTGCATATGAAGCCTGGGTTTAGAGCTGGTATCAATTACATGAGTTAGAACAGCAAGATTGAATGAAACGCTTGGGAAGGGCTCAGAGACTGAATAGACCTAGAGGCAAGTATTTCACCCATTCAAGCTGAAGTTCCTGTGCATCTTTATAAGAACATTTTTAAAGACCAGTTGATATGCTCTACTTTCCCAGAGAAGTGAGGATGATAAGGAATATGAAAATGACAAGGTATATTAAGAACTTTATATGCCATAAGGGAAATCTGGGACTTGAACTCCAGATCATTATCAGACTGAAGAGAGGCAAGTGTCCCAAATTGGTGGATGATCTCCTAGACAAGGTCAACGTCTGAGACTATTAATTAGAAACCAGAAATTTCTCTAATTTGAAATTTAATCCATGACCACAAGGGGATATTTAATTCATCTGATAGTGGATATATGGGTAAAACTGAGCTGCCAGAGAGTCCTTGGAATATCACCACTAGATTGGTATGTGAGAGAAAGTTGGCTCTGATTTTTGGAATTGAGATATGACTTCTGCCAAATTGTACAGGTGGCAGCAATAGATCTTAATGTTAAGTCTTCATAGGTATGCTGGAGGTGGGCTTCTACAAATTGAGACACTGCCAACTATTAGGGTGAAAGAGCTGATGAAAATTGGACAGAAATATCCTAGTGTCAGGATCAGACTATGAGGATGTGGATTGTAATGCCTGGATTCCCTGCAATGAATTGGGTGATTCTGGGTACTGGAGGGTGGAGTCCTAGTTGTCTGTTCATCCTGAGATTTCCCTGTGGGTCTAATGAGACTGGCAGTGAATAATTTGAGGCCTAAGTCCTATAAGGATCTGGTGTGAGAGAGGGTTGTGGTGGTATTGTGTTCTCAGAAATATTTTTCATGATAATACACTTATCTGGGGTGAAAGAACAGAAGAGACACAATATTAAACATAGAGGATTGGCAGTGGTAGCACACACCCTTAACCCTTGCATTCCAGAGGCAGATATCTACCTGGATTTCTGTGTGTTCAAAGATACAACCAAGCATGAGTCACCATTTAATCCTAGAAAGTGAGCCTTTAGTCCAGCCAATGAAGGCAGAAAGCAGAATGCTATATAAGGTGTGAAAACCAGAAATTAGAAGCTTTTACCTGTTTAAACTGTCAGGCTTTGGAGCAACAGTTCAGCTGAGATTCATTCTGGATGAGGACTCACAGATTTCTAGTCTTAGGAAATTGGATCAGCTGAGGAATTGGCAAGGTGAGGTAGCTTTGGCTTATTCTGATTCTCTGATCATCCATAGTTCACCCCAATACCTGGCTCCAGGTTTGTTTTTATTAATAAGACTCTTTAAGATTCATGCTACAGAGGGTACTTAGTTTGAGTGATGTACCAGGTATGATCCTGTAACTGGATAAAGGTAGGGGGATTGTGTGTAGCAATAAAAGTATTCTGGGGGTCACAGACTATGGGGTCTATCTGAGAAGTTGAGAAGGGAAATGACTTGTTACAGCTAGTGGACTGGGTGGTTAAGAGAAGGAAGAATAGAACAACTGGCAAGTCTGGGATAGGGAAATGTGGTAGCAAATGAAATGCAAGTTCCCGCCTTAGCTACATAAATTTCTTCCCTTTGGGGGCAAAAGGCAGTTTGGCACAAACAAAAGTGTGTGAGTAAGAGGGATACTCCTAAAAATACAATTAAGTGGTGGAGTTTGGTGAGGAAAATAAGGCTGTCCCTCTACCCTGACAAGAGGAACACCAGAATGAGAGAGGCTCCAGTGTCCAAAAGGAAGGAAATGTGTGGCCCAGATACAATAATGGCTACTTAGGTTCCTGGTGATAAGTGACTGTTTTTCTCTTGGGACCTGGATAATTTCAACAGTCCATTCCCATGCCTAGCATATTGCCTGGAGGGTGGTGTTCAATTGCTGTGCCCATGTAAGGAGGTACACAGGGGCAGGCAAGTGACCTATATCTCTTATGATGACATTTTGGACAAGGCCGCAGATAGCCCACATGGAGCATAGCAGGCACAAGCCCAATGGCCTACTCTACCACATTTAAAATAGGGATCTAGAGGAATTCATGGGGCTTGTTAGATAGCTTTATCAGTCTTGCTTGCAGGATTTCTCATCTCTTCCACTTAAAAGCCACTGCTAAGACTTCTTTCTGTGTGGTCAGGCCCCTTTCTCAAGAATTTGACATTTTCACCTATGAGTGAGTACAAACCATGTTTGTCTTTCTGAGTCTGGGTTACCTCACTCAGGATGATTTTTGCTATATCCATCTATTTGCCTGCAAACCTCATGATGTCATTGTTTCCAGGTTCTGGCTACTACAAACAATACTGATATGAACATAGCTGAGCAAATGCTCTTGTGGTATGATTGAGCATTCCTTGGGTATATGCCCAAGAGTTGTATAGCTGGGTCTTGGGGGAGATGGATCAAATCCCAGCTGGATCAAGAACAGAAAGGGAGAACAAGGAATAACAGACCATGATAAATGAAGACCACATGAGAACAGGAAGAAGCAAAATGCTAGAGAGGGCCCCAGAAATCTACAATGATACCTCCACTGTAGACTACTGGCAATGGTTGAATGAAAGCCCAAACTGACCTAGTCTGGTGATTGGATGGCCAAACACCCTAACTGTTGTGCTAGAACTCTCATCCAATAACTGATGGAAGTGGATACAGAGATCCTCAATCAGGCCCAAGATGGAGCTAGCTCCAGGAGTCCAATTGGTGAGAAAGAGAAGGGATTGTATGAGCAAGAATTGTTGAGACCAAGATTAGAAAAAGCACAGGGACAAATAGCAAAACTAATGGAAACACATGAATTATGAACCAAAATCTGTGGAGCCCCCACCTGTATCAGGCCTCTGGATAAGTGAGATAATTGAATAGTTTGAACTGTTTGGAGATACCCAGGCAATGTGACCAGGACCTGTCCTTAGTGCATGAGCTAGCTGTTAGGAACCTGAGGCTTATGTGGGGACTCTTTGTTCAGCCTGGAAGGAGGCTACTGGACCTGCCTGTACTGAATCTACCAGGTTGAGCTGTACCCCAGGGGAGTCTTTGCCCTGGAGGAAATGGGAATGGGTGAGAGGGGTTGGAGGGAAGGCAGTAAGGGGGCTGGAAAGGCGAGGACAGGGGAACCCATGGTGATATGTAAAATTAATACACAAATATCCATATAAAAAAGTTAGAAAATACCATTTGCATTTGGAAGCATATCAAAATGAAAAAAAAAGAGAGTATAGAGGTGACTATATCTTTTTGGTACTGAATATAAGGATAATAGGTGCCTGGTAACTACAAGTTGTCAGGGAAGCAATTGTAAATTTTGTGCAAAGTAAGAGCCTGTGCTAAGTTTTATTGAAGAACCAATTTTTAAGTGTATGCAGAAATTTCCCATGTGTATTTTGAACTCAGAATATAGCTGCATCTTTAAATTTGATATTAAATACTCTAACATTCATATCAAACACCATCTCTCAAATAATCACATGAAGACCCCATTTCATTTTCTTGCTACTCTTCCCATTCTGTTATATGAGGCAGCACAGCCACACAATTTCAAAGAGTAACAAGACTGTGATTGTAAGTATTTTCTGCACTCATATTCTCTATAAACTACTTGAAATTACTCAAAATCAAAATAACAGTTCAGAAAAGTAAGTTATATGTAAAGATCTTTTGCTTTATGGGTCATTTTCCTGGTACTTTTAGAAGATACATAGATTAATACAAATAATTTAATTATATAATTATAACATTTCATATGTGCATACTGTTTTCTATTATTTTAATCCAAAATCTTTCTGAGTCTGAGAAGGAGGAGTTTCCTCCATTCTGCTCTTATTACATTATATGTGCCTCATTGATACAGGAATATCCTAGATAGTTGTTCATTACTTGGCATTTACTTTCATTATTCAGTGAATAGAATTTAATACTAGAGAAACACAGAGGATTAAATTTAACAATTGAGGATGAAGAACACAATGATATATAGATTTATTAGCATTATTTTCTTATATTATATTCATTATGCTGTATGTTTTGCACTTATGAGTATATTGTGCACAAGTGGAATTCTCATTCACCAACATGATCATTTGGAATTTTGTAAACCTAGAGTATATGTTTAGAATATTTTAGATAGATCCATATTGATAGATATAAATACCTTAAATGAACTTAGTTGTTATTACAGATAGAAGAAGAATATAAACTTCAGATGTAATTTATTATAATTCTTAAGTTTCAGCTCCATTCATCTCCTTCTCAGGTTCCCAGAAGAGACCTTACTAATTGCACATGATTTACAGGAAAGGAATCTAAATTCATGGAACTCTTTTATGCATTTGCTTTATTCCTATGCTACCATAATTCTGGCTATTCCTCTTGAGGAAGTGGTCTATATCTCACCAAAACAGCAACACTGTTATGTTTACAATACAATAAATTGGGAATTTCTTTGGAGGTGGTATGTTGTAAGGTAAAGTCAAGTTGACAGATACCCATCTATTGATTAATGACCAAGATTTGTGGGTTGTTTGGATAGCCTTAAGAGTCATTTTCCTTAAGGGCAGTCATTCTGGTGTGGGGGTGTATGGTGTGTCCAAAAAAAAAAATAAGGGAAGGCTATCTTAATGTTCTGTGAATATAAGTGGTTGCCCAGGAGGGGGTTTATGAAACTAGATCATCCTCCTTTTCAAGAGGAGTCATTAAATACAACCTTCATTTCCTCAGTATTCCAAAAGGTTGGATGGAAAAGAGAGGGTTCTGGGATATAAGTCCAATAAGTCCCTTGAGCATGAGTGCAGTGAAATAAAGAAAATCCCTGTAGGCTAAGCATTGCTGGCATTGCCAGGAAATGGTTCTTGGGAGTTAAGACTTCACTCTGATTCACAAGAATCTGAGTAGCCTCAGATGTCAGATATTCGATCTGCCCCCAAGAAGGAAATGGGATGCTGCATGTAGAGGCACTACATGTAGGGGTAGCATGTTGATTTGGGGCATGTGGATGTGGCTGGTGAATCAGAAGTCTTCCGCACAAACAGGTCAAGGGATCTGAAACCATGTGCAGGTTGTCACCATCTCCATCAATGGTGCTGTTCAGTGTCATATGGGGTAGGTGGAGTGGAGCTGTGGTGGACAGAGTTTCCTCCTTTTTGCTGCTGCTAGAAATGTCAGAGCATCTTTGTTCTGCTGTGAGCTGACCATGAGTTCTGATCAAGCCATCTGGGATCAACAAAAGCAAATCAGTATCCTGTGGAAACAGGCAAGCATATCCTCTTCCCGACATTATTACATCAGGACCTCACCAATCACCAGTCAGGAGGTCTATTTGACTAGAGGCTTAGGTGTAATTTAGTGAAGTGTTGGATGGAAGAACTTGAATTATCCACACTAATATTCATATGGTTAAATGCAAAAATAGCATGATTTAAAATATAGTGGCACAATGAATATTTTAGATCTCCATTTTGCAATTTTAATATTTGGGTCATAAGGTATGATGAACACTTTCAACTATAGCTTAACTTTGGAGGTTACAAGGGATGCCTGTAGAGTGGCTGATGTGAAAGTAAATAAAAAATGTTGTTAAGAATATTTTATTGAAGACCTGTTGGTATGCTTTACCTTCCTTGAAGACTTGAGATAGTAGGTGATATGAAAATGGCATCATATATTATGAGATTTTAGATATGATCTGGTATGATAGTGGTGAATTCCAGACAATTACCAGACTGAAGAAAGGAAAGGATCCCAAATAACGGGATCCCAGAGGAGGAGGAGAGCGACTATCTGAGACCATTTATAAGAAACCAAAAATGCCTCTGCCTAACTTGAAAATGAGTTCAAGACCATGAGGAGATTCTCAGTTCATCTGACAGTGGGCATAAGAGTAAAATCAAGCTGCCAGTAAGTTGCTGGAAAGAAACATCTAGCCTGTAGTGTGGAAAAGTTTGGCTCCAATATTTGGATTTTGGATTTGGCTTTTGGTAAATTTCAGAGCAGGCATTAATAGTTCTTAAGAACTGTAAGTCCTCACCTGTAGGTGGGGTTTTATGAATTCAGACAGGGCATGAATGTTAGTGTGATAGACCCAATGCAGATAGGAAAGAATTTGCCTAGTGTCAGGAGTTGACTGTAATGATGTGGCTGCTTTGTATGGATTCTGTGTAATGAAGGTGGCGAATCTGGACCCTTAAGGGACACTCTCCTAGCTTCCTTTCATCCTGGTTTATTCTCTTAGAGATGATAAATTTGTTGATGTGCTTAGACTGACAGTGGACGATTCCTATAGCTTTTGGGAGATGGGAGGCTTTTAGCATGGCCATTATTTGGCCTGAGTTAGATATGAATCTTCCCTTTGCTGTAAGGAGTCTGTATTCTTTCCACACAGCAGTATGGAACAGTATCTTATTAGAAGCATATTTGGATTTAGTATAAATATTTAGGGATTGCCCCTGGTCCAATTGGAAGGCACAGAGAAAGCTACCATCTCTGCCTTTTGGTTAGTAATGTGTGTGGGTAATGCCTGTGTTTCTACCACCTCAGCTTATGACACTATGTCACAGCCCATTTTGTGAGTCCCCTCATGTGAAAAGCAGCTGCCATCTGTTTATCAGATACAAGTGGCATGAGGCAATGTGCCTGCCTGTATATGTGAAGAATGGGTCAATATTTCCTCAAGGTTTCAGTACAGGAAAGAGAAAGAAAATGATGAGGGCTAGGTTGAGGAATGAGGCTTGAAGTATAAAGTGGTGTACAAAACTGGAAAGTAAGAGTATCATCTTCCAGTATCACCACCTGGAGAAAAATAACTTGCTAAGGAGACAAAGTGTGTAAGACTTTGTAAGTTAAAAGATGGGACAGATAAGAGTGGGAGAAGAGGGCTGTGAGTGACCTTTGGTTGTTCCTTTGATTCACAAATAAGTAGCTCAGCAGCTGCTAAACCCAATGCAAGGTGCCCATCCCTGAGTGGTGAGGTGTAGTTTTTTGACAGGTATGCACAAGTGCAAAAGAGGGTCCCAGATGACAACCTTGGGCCCCAAGTGCACATCCCTCTCTTTCTGTTACATAGAGAGTGAAGGACTGAATTATTCCTGGAAGTTTAAGGGCAGACTATTAAAGACCTGCAAGGGGGCAATTGATAAACCCATCCCAGGGCTTGGGAGGCCAAGCCAGGCAGACCTCTTTGAGCTAGGGGCCAGTGTGTTCTAGAGAACAAAATCCAGGACAGGCACAAGGCTACACTGAGACAGCTGTCAGATGCACTTGGGAGCCCAGAGTCACATTCAGAAAAGAGCAGAGAGGAATGGAGACTGTCTTGTAGATAGGCAGATTTTAGGACAAAGCAGCTGAAAACCCGCTCAGCCCACCAGCCAACTTCAGCCAGTTTTCTATTGTTAATAGGCGGAGCCCAGGGGAAATTACATTTTATTCTGTGTTCCCCTTTCAGTTTCTGTGATATTCCTTAAGAAAACACAAGGGGGGATAGGTGAGTCAGAGGCTCTGATGGAGATATCTAAATTCATTGCCATCATTTCCTTTCTATTCCTGGGTTTGAGATCTCACTCCTTATTGGTTACTGGTCTATGTTTATTCAAATAGAAGGCAGTCTGACCAAATAAAAATGCCGGCATTGAAAGGTTTCACCAGCCAGGCTCCTGGCTAAAATCCAGCTCATAGCTGGAATTAGTCAGGAGTTTGACTATAAACAACTCCAGAGAAGGAAAACTGTCTCAGAGACCTGCAACAGACCAAGGGAATATAAACCTAAGATAGGCAGGGATTTGGTAGGATTCCCACACCCATGCTCTGTGTCTCTTGCAACTGTTTGCTGTGCAGGAAATGTGCTCCTGTCTCTAAAGCCACTGCTTCAGCCTTAGTATCTGTGATCTCTGCCTCAGTCTTGCATTCTGCATTATCACATAATTGGCAAAGCAGATTGATGTTAGGAAACAATACCTGACATAAAATAGGGATGTATTTCTCATATGCTCCCTCAGAGGACCCAGTTAAAAATGACATTGTCAGGGAATATTCTCACAGCTATCAGGGATTCTGTGAAGTGTCTGACTCCAGAAATAAGTGAATTTGGGATCTAAAATGGCATATCAGAAACTGTTTTCTGAATGAAACAATTGAAAGCTCTGAATCACAATCAGCCATCGGCAGATGGAAAGCAAGGCTTTTAAGTAAATATCTAGGGTCAAGTAGCTGGAAACATGATCACCCCTACTTACCACGGGATGGTTTTCTCATTTGGGAATTACATTCTAGTCCTAGGATACATTACATTTTTCATGTAATCCTTTTTCAGTTTCGTTAGTACAGCTGCAGCACACATTTAGTTCAGAGGATGAAATGACTCAGCAGCTCTGAAGCAGATCTCAAAGAGTACCACAGGACTGCCTTTCCATTGGTAGATTTGAGATCACTCTCCTTATTGGTTCCTGTGTGAAAGGCATTCCTGACACCCACATTTCCCCAGAGTACTGCTGCTTAGAAACAGCAGAAAATATTAGTTAGAATGATAGATGGGAGAGTAACAGATAGAAAATACAGATTATCCTCAAGATTGTCAGGATTTAAATTCATGTGGTCTAGGGTATTTAAAGCAATGCCAAGGTGTGGAGCAAAAGACCTGCCCCCAGTACAGTAAGGTACAGACAATCTCAGACACCTGCACTCAGGCCCATGGTCCAATCATTCTTTTTATTCAGACCTGCTGGGTATATGGGCTCTAACAGTTTCCTATTCCAGACACGATTGGAAAGTTCACCCTCCTCCTTCAGAGGCAAGGAGAGCTAATAATGTTGTCAGCAGAGCAGGTTATTACCAGTCAAGCTCTGCCAATATTTGGGATCTCAGTTGCTCATGGGTATAAACAAAACCGTATTTTACATTGGCTCAGACAAAGCAGATTGATCCCAACATACACAAGAAATGGAGCACTTGGAAATTAGCAAAGTCAGAGATTGTTTGATTCCTACCATTACAGCCCTGAGTCACCTGATCCTGTCAAATGTGCAGCAAACAGATCCTGCTTCTGCATATACTGCTTGTCTTTAAAGATGTGGCCTCTCTATCTTAGTTTGAATTCCCTTCATGTGTTCCTATCTGGCAGAACAAGAGAAATCCTGCTTTTCATCTTCGGAAGTTACTTCTTCCCTTAATTACATGGCCTCCCTGAGTCAGTCTTGAAGTGCTGCTCTATGGGCAAGGAAGATAATTTTATTGAGGCTTTAGTATCTGGCAGAGACTAACAAAATCCTTCTCTGTACTCTACCCTGGGGGATTTATTGTGTGGATGGCTATGGCATTGTACATTCATTCATGATCCTCAGAGTCACTGAATATATCAATTAGTAATATATGTTGACAATAACTTACCTGTCACCCAACAAAATCAAGTATGGATAATAAAGTATTTCACAGGAAAATTACTTGTTATTATCCTATTGCCATATGTGTTCTCACAGGCTCAACTCTCCATACTTGGTTTGCATTATCACTGTGTTCTGGCATACAGAATCTCTTGTATATAATCTTTTCTTACTTGTCAGCTCTTTCCCATATATGACATCAGAAAGGGTATGATCCTTGTTGGAAATAAATTATTTATTGATGATGGTGGAGAGTTATTTGTTACTTCCCTTGAAAACAATAAACACACCAGATTTCCTTTATTCTTTGCTATTTATTTTTAAATGCACTGAGTAAATGCTGATCTTTTCCTTGTCTCCACACATAACTCTGAATTCCTGTGTCCAGTAATGTTGAGACTGGAAAATATTTTTTACATTGGAATCATCAACCACCTCTGATTCTCTTTAGATCTTTCTGCCATCTCTTCAATACAAATGTATGGGGACAAATACTGTGGTTTTATAGTTTTATATATTGTAGAATCCACATTACTTTTCTTGTATGATGTGTGTGTGTGTGTGTGTGTGTGTGTGTGTGTGTGTGTGTGTATTACAAAACAACAGCAGAGACACTGCTATGGGTATATATTTAAAAACACTCTAAACAGTCTAGACTAGACATGACTTCATGTTGGTTATAATTCCCCCAATCTACTCAGTGGAGAATTATGTCATGTTGATCATGTCATTGAGTTTGCAGGGATATTACATGGAGTGAATACAGAGACAGAGCTCTATTGGATTGGGGTGTTTGGAAATACTGTGACACATGAGTGCCTAGGTCTCATATGTTTGGAAATGTTCGATGATGTAACTGCCCAAAACACAATGTCGTGTACATGTGTATTTGTTGATTTGTTTTTCATGAAAAAACATTTTGAGCCTGCATGCAAAGAAACTGCCATATATTATTGAAAAATGTTTAATGTCATGGTATCCTCACAGAGTTTATGCCAAAGTTAAGAAATTGCAACTTAAATTTATGCAGTGCTAAAGAGTGTTTACTGTTTTCAGAGGACTACAGTTTGGTTCATAACACATGTTTGGTTGTTTACTGCTGCTTGTGATTTCAGGTGCAGAGCATCATACATCCTCCTATGACCTATGTGTATGATGACAGATGTGTGCAAACACACAAATGAAATATCAGTTTAAAAACTTCACATTCAGCATAAGCAAGTGTTTGTTCAGATCAGACTCTTTGCATTATAAAACATTCTTTTGTATATGAACATATAATATACCTTAAGAAATATGACAATATGCTTTATTTTCATGGTGACCACATCACTCCATTCATTCATTTTTATTAATTATAAGGCTTTGATTTTTCTGGTGCTCATCATTACCTGCAAGATGAGCCTGTGTGTGGTGGCTACCCAACAACCCTAGAATCCCCCAGCATTTACTTGTGTAAGAGCAGCAGGGGATATTAGATAGAAGGATTTATATTTTGGAGATAAACAGAGTGAAAATACAGCATAGCTTTGACAGGGCCTGGAACCTATTTCAATGGTCCCTGACATTCTCTGTCCTAGGGTATATATAGATATGCCAAGGGTTGGAGCAAAAAACAACCCCCTACATGCAAAACCAAATGCAGACCATCACAGTCACAAGCCTTCAGGTCTATAGTTCAATCATCACATCTATGCACACCTGCTGGTTAAAGCAAACAGGAACCTGATAATGGGCTTTGGACTGGTTTCCTGTGTCTTCCCAGCTCTTGCAGACACTCAAACCCAAGTAAACACACAGAGACTTATATTACTTAGAAGCTATATATACATGGCCAGCTTCTTGTTATCTTGTACTTA
The DNA here is from genome assembly GCF_903995425.1 of Onychomys torridus. Taxonomy (NCBI): domain Eukaryota; kingdom Metazoa; phylum Chordata; class Mammalia; order Rodentia; family Cricetidae; genus Onychomys; species Onychomys torridus. The sequence goes on from NW_023411189.1 coordinate 592,873, forward strand.
TATCTTAAATTTACCCATTTCTACTGATCTATAAGTTGTCATGTGGCTTGTGGCTTACTGGTACTTCTGTATCTTGCTTCCTCTGTGTCTGGCTGGAGACTCCTTACTCAGCCATCCTATTCCCAGAATTCTCATCTCTGCTTATCCTGCCAATACTAATCTTCCTGCCTGGCTACTGGCCAATCAGCATTTTATTTAACAATCAATCAGAGCAACAAATTCACAGCATACATAAAGACATCCCCCATACTTCCCCTTTTCTCCCTTTCAAAAGGGAAGGCTTTAATTTAACATAGTAAAAATTTATATTACAAAACTATTGTCAAGTAAGAACTAGAATATTGATTTTATTTGTATTTGGCAAAAATCAAGAAGATAACCTATCTATCTTATATTGGTGAGTCTTATAAGGTTTCATATCTAACTTATCTATTATCATAACTAAGGAAATTATATCTATCTGGTCTTCAACTACATCAAAGAAGGATATAGTATTACCTGAGACATGTGAGTAGGTCACAAGCAACTTTTGGTAGTCTTTCCAGAGTAGACAGAGACAACTGGCAGCCTGAACAATCATCCTAAAACATCCTCTGTAAACTTGGGGCTTGTGTCTTCAGCCCACAGGTCTAGAGTTTCTCAGTCACTTCTCTCTGTGTCCTATAGAATGTCTGGCATTTTCCTGTGTGAAGCAGGAACCTGAAGGACCATTTCACTAAGCCAGGTCCAGTGAGCACTTTCCTATGGTTCCTGCATGTTCAGTTGATAAATTTTTTCAGGCAGTCCAGGTAAGGTCAGTTTCTTGCCCAAAATGCTATTTTGGTCAAGAAGAAGGTAAAATCCTTATGGACTGTCTTTGATGCCCATCTTTTTCTGTGAAGTAAATCTGTGTTGCCAGGAGCAGACAGGTATCACTGTCCAGCATGTCGAAATTTTAAAATATTTTAAATGCCATATTCTGTATGTCTTTGAAGTGTTTGAAGAGTTCCTACCTAATTGAACTATATCTATGTATACATAGAAAACTTAACATGACTATAAATTTGACTATCATAGAAGACTAATAATTAATTTGTATTTTTTAATTATCCTTTACAATATAAATGAGTTACACAAACAATATCTCAAATGAGAGTAGAAATATATATATATATATATATATATATATATATATATATATATATATATACAGTATTACAAATTATGTTTAAACTTGTTTCAATAAACCAAAATCCATAGCAATATAAAACATTTCTGAAAATTATTTGTTCTGAAAAAGTAGGTTCATTAATCTATCCTTTCATCATATCATATCTATACTATCCCTTTTTCTTCTTTAGAAAGAGATGACATTTATGAAAAATAGGTTTGGTGTTAGAGAAGGAGTTAGCCAATTCTATCTCTAAAGCCAGCTTGGTATATTTGTGAATTTGGGTGTAGATTCTCATATTACTTCCTGCTGGATTAGGGTACTGTATTCTTATGGGGACACAAAGAAAATTTTAGAATTATGAAATAGTCCATGAAGCGGTATTGTCTGAGCCAGGTGCCTTGAAATATTCTGGATGTTGGATCATCTGGGCAATGATGTATTTGGAAACCATTTAGGAGGCCTTGGCTTGTCAAAGCTGATGTATGTTAATCTGGTATAAATCCATAGCCTCTTGCTTTCTGTGGAAACAAAAGCAAAGTCTCCCATCCAAAGCATCATATACTTAGATCAAAAATTTGAAGTCAAAATACCTTTAAATTATACATACTGGTTTACCTGAGCAGCTTTTACAATCAAATGTCATGCTGAAGTTCAAAACATCAGAGACAGCATAATTCAGATTCTCTGTATAATTTCCTTCCTTATATGGCTTATTTTTTATATTAATTTTACTTTCTCTTGAAAAAACTTTATTCTTTAAAACATTCTGTTTCCTCAATAACTACATATATTGCTTTTTGTTTCTCTTTCAAGCCTATATACACTTTTACACACATTGTATACTATTTCATATACATCTGTCTTATTGTGAACCCCATACTTAGAACTGCAGCATTACTAAGACTGAAACAGCATTGTGTCTGCTGGCTCTGTCCACCTCATCTTTTCAATATGGCAGAACTATTATTACCTCCAACTTTAGAAGAACAAATCTCAATGCCAGACTCTGGGAGACAGTGGGTCTACTTCTATCAAAGCAGCATGTAGCCATTAAAACTTTTTTTTTTAAATTTTTCTGTACTAGTAAGCTACTAAATCAAACATGCAGTGTTATGTGCAGGTTGTAGATACTTCATTCCTGCCATGCTGCAGTTCAAGCCTGCGTGCCAAAAACCTGCCTGAGAGTTAGTCAAGCATGTAGGCTGGAGGTAACTTGAGAGAGACAACTAGGTACTGTTTTTAGCTTCATTTCAGAATCTTCTTTCTTGGGTTATACTCCTGTAGATGGAGTATTCCTGTGTCCATGTGGCTCCCGCAGCTTCTCAGACCCATGTAAACATGCAGAGACTTATATTACTTATAAACAGTATCACTGTGGCAGACTTCTGGCTATCTAGTCCTTATAGTTTAAATTAACCCATTTCTACTAATCTGTATGGTGCCACGTGGCTTGTGGCTTATTGGTACTTTTCATTTTCCTTCCTCTTTGTCTGGCTGGTGACTCTTGACTCAGACTGCCTATTCCTAGAATTCTCTTCTCTGCTGATCCTGACTGTTCTATACCTCCTGCCTGGCTACTGGCCATAAGCATTTTATTTACCAATCAATCAGAGCCAAACATTCACAGCATACACAAAGACATCCCCAGCATTCTTCCCTCATTTTATTGGGAGTCAGTCAAAACAATGTTTTTCCAGATTGGTTCTTGCAATTGTGGACACTGCATAGACCCACCTATCAACCTGGGACTTTTAGGAAAGCTGGCAACTGTGCTGTTCCCACTGGCTTTAGATTTGTTTGTTCATTAGAAATTTTCCTTTGGGTCCTGTACCTTCCTGACACAGCTCTATGCTCCAGGAACTGTAGTATCACCTAAATGCACTCAAAGTACTGGCTTGTTGCTTCTTAATTGCTGATTAGAAGAGAGGATAAAATGCTAACAGATGGTTTGCATTGCTTCAGGGGATCTTTGCACTAGGGCAATTAGGAGCACTCTTTCAAGTTGTTAGAAGCTCACTCAGAAACAAAAACCTTGATGCCTGAGCTAAGCTGCAGCTAAAAGGCTTGGGTTTTTTGCTTTTCCCATGTAAACAGTTCCTTTCTCTATTGGGTTCTCTGTGTCTCTTCACACACATTCTCCCAAGCCTTTCCTCAGGGGACTCTAACCTGCTGCCCTATACTATCTTGAAAAGAGAGTTTAGAAGAGAGGCTTTTTGGAACTCAAGAGCAGCCTCCCTCATTGAAGGGAGTGTTTTTATAACTTAAAGAAGTTTTGCTATTCTAAGATGTTTGTTGTTTTCACTTTGATTGAATCACAGGTGTTTCCACATCAATATCTTTAGGTGATTCTGATTTTGTCCTTATGGGAAAGTTCTCAAAGGCATTTTAGAGAAAGAATATATAAATTGCTTTTGCAGCAAATGAAAAAAAAAAACAATTGGGGAGGAGGAATGTATCAGCAACTCTGATGGAGATTTCTAAAATTACTACAGGATTCCATTTACATTGGCAGTGTTACGGTCGGCGTACAAAACAGAGAGCTTCACTCCAATATCGGGTCACAAATAAAGCTTTACTTTAACACGAGCTCGTGGGACACCAGCGCGAGGAGTAGCTGGTGACCCCGAGTTTGAGGCTCACAGGCCTTTTATGAGGCAGTTTAACCAGGGCAGGGGAGTGGGGTCACCCCGAGTGCAGACACCTGGACGCCAGATGTCTCCACGGTCTTTCTCAGAGTCTGGGTAGGTAAACGAATTCCAAGCTTATCTAGCAAGGGGTTATTTGGCAAGCATTCTTCCCAAGCAATTTATCTTGCAAACGCAACCGCAGGGGTCATCCTGCAAGCATCCTGTTAGCATAGTATGATGGGCTAAATTTTCTGGTATGGGGCGTGGGGGCAGAGTGCAGTATTTTCCACTGAATCTGCAATTAGCAGAGCTAGTGGGGGGGGAACTTTGTTTCCCTTACAATGGCCTTTCATTCCTCTCTTTCTCTTGTGCCGGCCTTTAATCCTAAAGGCCACTGTCAGATACCGGCTGGTACCGTTGCCTCAGGACCATCATCTTAACCCCATTTACCTGGGATTGTACAAGAGCCGAGATTTGATTGAGGATACATGGTCCAATCATGAGGATAAGAATTAATATAATAAGTGGTCCTGTGAGGGCTGACAATAATGTAGTTGGCAGAGGTCCGGGTGCAAGTCAGGCCATCAGCCCCATAGTGGGTGCTGATTAGAGGTAATTTTTATACAATGTTTCCTTGGCCTGATATAACCTGCCAAGTCTGGGACACTGGTTGATGTGGGCTACTTGCGGTCGCTCTGGCTACAAATCTAAAGCTTAAGAGGATTGTCAGTCCGTTCCGCAGTCCAGGAGTCTTCTGGCACTTTGGCTGGCTTGAGGTGGGAGGCATGGATCCAGGCGGTGATCCCGTCCACCTTGACCGCCGTTGGAGTGGTCAGCAGGACTTGGTATGGTCCCTTCCACTGGGGTTCCAAAGTCTGATGCTGGTGTCTGCAGACGTATATGAAGTCCCCCACGTGGAACTGATGGGCAGCACTGTCCCCGCCGGGTTGGTATGCAGCGGACAGTTGCTTCCACAGTGTATGCTGGACAGATGCTAAGGCTTGCAGCCTGTCAGACAGAGGGGAAGGCATGATTTCTCTTTGCTGGAGGGTTAGGTTCTTAACTGGGGGTGCACACCCAAGGAGCAGTTCAAAGGGGGTAAGACCCATGAAGGAAGGGGTATTTGTAGCTCTAAAGAGGGCATACGGTAGGAGCATCGTCCAGTCTCTAGAACCAGTCTCCATGGTCAATTTGGTTAAGGTCTCCTTAATTGTTCTCCTGTCCTGAGCTCTGGGGTCTATAGATATAATGTAACTTTTAATCAATCCCCAGTATTTTTGTCAGTCCCTGACTTACCTGGGCCATGAACGCTGGTCCATTATCTGACCCAATTACCTGAGGCAGTCCAAATCTTGGGAAGATTTTTTCCAGGATTTTTTTAGCAACTATTGCTGCAGTCTCCTTTTTGGTGGGGTAGGATTTACCCATCCTGTAAAGGTATCTACAAACATTAGCAGGTACCTTAGGCCATACTTAGCTGGCTTTACCTCGGTGAAGTCTGCTTCTCAATGCTGGCCAGGGTGGGTTCCTCATAGCCTTTTTCCGGGGGCCAGATTTCCAGGATATGTATTTACCTGCTGGCCGGCCCAGCAAGCAGCTACCATCTTTTTTGTCATTTGTTTCTTTTTAGATGGGGAGAGGGTCTTATCTTTTGTAGTCAGCTGGATCGATTTTCTGCTGCCCAGATAGGTTAATTTGTGGATCCTTTCCAGAGTGTCTTTCAGAAGTTCCAGGGGCGGAGCCTCTTCAGGAGCTGAATCCTCCAGAGTCAAGGCGTGAAAGGCCAGGCTCCTTGGATCCTGGAGGGCAGCCTCCTTTGCCTCTTGATTGGCCTTCCTGTTTCCCGCAGCCACTGGGGAGTCTCCTTTTTGGTGCCCAGGGCAATGTACAATGGCCAGCTCTCGGGGTAACATTACAGCCTCTAATAGGGCCTTAATCTTTTTATTTTTAATTTTTTTTTGGCTGAAGTTAACAGTCCCCTCTCCCTGTATATGGCCCCATGCACATGCGCAGTTGCAAATGCATACCAGCTGTCTGTGTAGATGGTAGCCAGTTTACCGGCTGCCATGGTAAGTGCTTGGGTGAGCGCAATCAATTCGGCTTTTTGAGCCGAGGTTCCCTCTGGGAGGCTGCTAGACCAGATGACCTTATTTTCCACTACTGCCGCTCCTGCTCTCCGCTGGCCCTCATTTAGGAAACTGCTGCCATCTGTATACCATATCAGGTCAGGGTTGGCCAGTGGTTGGTACGTTAAATCTGTCCGGACCCTGGTTTCCTCCACCAGAATGGCACCACAGTCGTGAACTGGCACCCCCTCCTCTCCTTGTTCAGCAATTGGGAGGAGGGTGGCCGGGTTTAAGACAGCTGGGGGCCCAAAGGTGATGCAGTCCCGGTCCAGTGGAGTCGTCTGATAATATGTGGCCCGAGCATTGCTAAGCCATCAGTCAGGCGGCTGGCGGACAATGCTCTCTAATGCATGGGGAGCTGTAACAGTCAGATGCTGTCCCAAAGTCAATTTGTCAGCGTCTCTCATCAAAGTAGCCACTGTTGTCATTGCCTGGAGGCAAGTGGGCCACCCTCTAGCCATTGGGTGGAGTCGTTTGGATAAGAAGGCGACGGGCCTTTTTCAGGGTCTGAGAGCTTGCGCTAGTACACCAACTGCCACCCCCTTTTTCTCGTGGAGGTATAGGGTGAAGGGCTTACTCACATCAGGAAGGGCGAGGGCAGGTGCCGACAGGAGTGTCTTCTTTAGCATCTTGAATGCTGTCTGGTGTTTCTCTTGCCAGAATAAGGGGTTCTTTTCCCGAGCCGGAACTGCTGTGGGTTTTAAGGTGACCACAACGGGTGGCTGTTCTACTGCCAGTCCAGGTCCCCCCCATCTCTGCCCAAGCCTCCGGGAACCTGTGGGTCCATTTTTTATTTTTCATTTCTGTGGGGACCATAGTCAGTTGGGCTGCGGGGATGGTGGTCCCATACAGCCGATATTTTTCTGTTGCTGGGAGTTCTTTCCCCAAGTTGACTGTTTTCTGAGTGGTCCAGGGTCTCTCTCTGCTTCCATTTGTTTCTTGGACCAGTGACTTTCGGGTAGACAGAGGGCCTAGTGGATGCTTGATGGCTGAATAGACTGTCCCTGTGTCCACCTCAAAGTCCATTGGGGTCCCCTCCATTTTAAACGTTACCTGGAGTTCAGGGAGGGGGTCCGAACCCTGACTTCCTCAGTTGTCAAGGGCCAAGACCGACCGGCCTCATCTTTTTTGTTTTTTTTAACCTAGTTTTTTTTTTTTTTTTTTTTTTTTTTTTAATAATAAACCTTTTTTGCTTTCTTGACTAAATCTCTCAAACTCAGTT